>NW_020884896.1:1890632-2207117 GCF_003945725.1 Corapipo altera
CACTCAACAGCTTAGAGAGACTAGTATGACCTTGAATGAGTTTGACTTCATGCTTTTTTTTTAGTATCTTGGCTTTGCCTGCACTGCACTGATAATCTTGTGACTGTGATTTATTTGCTGACCGCTGAGACATCCAAGTGTAAAGACACATTTTCTGAATGAAATGTACCAAATATCAAGTGGAGATAAAACTGGGTGACCTGTGCTGCGGTGTCAACGTGTATACTTGAAAAGAAACACTAATTGAATTTTTCTGTGCATGTGAAGGTCATTTCTTTATACAAACTGCCAGTCACTACATGCATGGTTGTCCTTAAAGTAAAAATAGGTCCCATAATGGCTCCTCCTTACACCTAGAATTAGTACAGGACATAAGCCCTCCACTGTAGAACACGTACCAAGAATAAAGAACTGTTATAACTGCCTACAGAAGACATTGCTTCATGAGAGATTACATGACATTCTCTCCACTTCTTGTCTACAACCAGAACATTATGTTTAGGTAACTGGAAGCAAGCAACAGAAACGCATACGCACCAAGTTGGGAAAATGAAGAAAGAGTGTTCAAGAACAAAGTAAAATTTTCTTCCTAAAACCCTGTAATTGATGTTCTGAAGATGATTTAAACACTTAGAATTTTCCTCATACCCTAATGCATAAGCACTTGCTGTAATTGCCAGCCCTAAAGCGATTGCACTGAAGAGGGTAGGAAGAAAGACTGGCTATACACATTTATTGCTAGAAGGAGCTGTAGCGCTTCCAAAACTGCGAAATTCTTTGAGAACCCCCTAACTTAACTAATTATGCTTAAACTACAAAGCTGAAGGGTGTTGCCTGGAATGGCACAGACCTTCATGCCATTTGTTGGCAGTGCTAGGCAGCTGGCTGGGTACGCTTTGCGACCTTTACTTATCAAGTCAGACCTCTCAGGGCATGAGGAATCCTCGCTGCCACTGTCCCCAGCTGGTAACAGTTGTCCCCTTCTCCATCCCTGACACAGAAACTGACTGCACATACAGCCAGCCAGATGCAGAACCTGGGACCATTCCTGCAAGCCTGTTTTTCCCTGCAATTGCTGGGAGCAGACACGAGAGCAGTTACTGTATCTCAGCTGAAGAACAGCAGCTTTACCTTACTCCAACAAAAGCATGAGCACCTTTAACTGCATACTTAAATTTCCTTGTGGTAGGAAAGCAGTCCTTCCATTAACTCTGCAATGGAATACTGTACCTGTTTCAAGTACTGTGCCCAGTTTTAGGCTTCTAAAAAGCTTGGGGAATAACTAACAAAGGATTAAATAAAAACATCGAGTTCTAGTCTATGAAATGAAAGATTTGAAGGAGTATTCACTTCTGGAACAGGTAGCAGCAAAGGAAATACATCACAGTTGCTGAGAAACAAGAAAATTCCTAAGTTGTAAGTGCATTTAGGGAAATTCACTTTACACTGGAGGCACACATTTCCTAGCACAAAGTTAGACAACCATTAGACTGAACTGGAAGACTCAACTGTCCACTGCTCACAAGTATTTAGAAAAAGTTAAATATCTGTGAGGAACAGTCTAGGTAATGTTGATCCAGACTTGCAGCAAGGAGAGGACATCTTTTTGAGGTTCTTTCCAATCTTTTATTTCTAATTAAATATTTCCCTAATACTTTGCTGTAAATATTGCAGAATTATGCCCAAGATAGAAGTGGACTGGACTGTGCTGCATGGAAGAAGTGGGTCAGGAAATACTGTTAGGATATGATCCAAATCACTGGCAAGTTCAGGGGGAGTATAGACCAATGGCATATAACAACAACAAATGTCACCTCAGATAATGCTGGAGAAAATATTAAAACAGTGAAATGGTAAAGACTGTCCAAATCAAGTGACAGGCTTTATGTACAGGGATAGATTAATTTCTAAGAGTGCAAGTTTCCCTGATCACATAAGCTCTCCAGCAGGAATGGATATAAACACTTCCCAAACCTTTCATTGTGGAAAGATTGTTTCAAACCGAGGTGCCGCTTTAACAAAACAATTTCTCTCTTGTACTTTTGAATATCACATAATGGATTTCTGCATTCTAAAATACCATCTTTTTCACATTATTTTTGTTTAAACTTGTTTAATTTTAGAACAAGCTCTTAGAAAGGTTTTACATACACTCTTCAGTTTTGATTTCACAAATCTTCTGCGTCGTAAATCAAAACAAAGAAAATAAGATTAGAGTATGTTTAATGTATTATCTCTAAGGATTTAAAATGAAAGAATCTCATGTCCTCAGGTGTACATAGCATTGCTTATTTTGGGCACAGGCAAATTACAGTGTAATCCATTTGGTATTCAGGGGGAAAATACATGAGTCTTTTGAATTAATAAAGCTGAAAGTTGGAGCAAATGAACTGTTCAGCCTAATTGCACCAGCTGTGAGCCACAGCTAGGACCACAGCACCCATTTTTATGAACTCACTGCCTGATGTAGTGATGTAGACACCCTGTGCTCTTCCAATATTCTGCACAGAGCTAGGCTGGTGATGTGAAGGCTTTAACATTATACTTAGTATTTGAAAATCTGAAACATCACAGAAAACATAATCCAGAAGAAATATGACAGAAGTAATAATGTCACATCCTCAAAACAGAACAAAAAGAAGCAATAAGCTGTCCTGAGCAGTTGGTTCAACTGTCAAGAGTCTGCTGGGTTTTCATTGATATTTATGAGACAACACATCACAGCACAACTGGCTGCAAGCAGGTACTGTTTTTAAGAGGTACCACACTCCCTTCTCTTCATACCACATATACACATTCAGTAAGTTACTGCCTACTCTACATCCCTTTATATTACCTTCTATATACTTTATACATATTTCAATTGATGCAAATCAAGAAGTAGGTGGAACATCTCTGTCCATGAAGTTATAACATGTATTACAAATTCAGTTTCTAACGGTGCAGCCAAAGTAATTTTTTTCTCTTTCTTTTACTCTAACTTTCTAAACAAACTCTATTCGACAGTTTTCAGTCTAATTTGCGAGACAACAATCCAGATAGAATCTAGGTACAATACTGACAAACAAAATTAAGGATGATTCCAGTTTTTTCAAAATTAATGTTTACTCGGTATTTCTGTCTTTCTGAACTGGAGTAGGTGGAAACTACTTGTTTATTTTAAAATATTTTCTCATATACTTCACTGTAAACTAGCAATCTGGTGGCGAAAGGACTACAAACACATTGTATGCAGAAGAATCCAGGACACAAATGGACTCAGAACAGTGAACAAGTCTGCTGTACTGACTCTGCATAAAACACATTTGCACAACAAACACTCCATGGATTATTCCATACTTGCCTGCATTTCAGACATTCAGGTTTCTATCACCTCTTTTTATTTGTTTATAAACCCAGAGGGCAAGGCTGCAATTCTCTAACTCTCAGTTTCAACTAACTACTGACTACCTTGCAGTAAAGATACTTGGCCCCAGGATCCAAAGTGCTGTGGTCTAGCTTTTACAGCTTTAAAACCATTGGAACAAAAAAAAATCAAACAAAAGAAAAACCCACAAAAACCCAAAAAACCAACCAAAATATCCCACCCTTTCAGATATGTTATCATCAGGCAACCTGGCCTGAAATTTTTTAGGAATCTATGAAGATAAGCTACTCCTCCCTCATTCCATGAGGCTTCCATAGTCTTGGTCTAAAGCTAAGCTAAAATATCATCAAACAAGTGCAGTTCACATGTAAATCCATTACACAAGAACAATAACCACAAAAAAAACTTACAGAGCACCAGTGGTGTTACTGTAATTCAAAGGCAGCTGGCTTTAAAGCTTTGGGCATATTTTGGAGAGCAGTGGTAATGAGATGCATGTACATATCTTCTTAAACCACACAAATTGTATTATGCAATGCAAGGAGTGCAATGAAACAAAGTTGTGGTATAGCTGCCTGCAGATTTACTTTCAAGGGGCTACTGGCACTCTGCCATTCCTGTTTATATTCTACTCATATTACTTCCATGTTTATCCTGTTTCTACAGTGCAGGACAGTCACACTAGTTTTTATTCAATTTTTCCTCTTTGAAAATAAAGCAAATACAGTACAGCATAATACTATTAAGAACATTCCTTGCAAAAAATCAGATACTGTTGATTTGTTTCAGGTATATTCACATGCCACACATATCAAATGGAAAGCACCAAGTCCAGGAGTCTGTTAGTTCTTCCTTCTTTTTAGAACTGGGAAAAAACATCCAAACTGTTTTGGTGTATGCAGTACCTTTGGTAGACACATGTTTTTTAAAAGTTCTTTTTCTCATAAATTGCAGGACTAGAAGACCAACAGTCAAACATAACTATATAATGAGAAGTGATAGAGTGTAAATCAAATGGGACAAAACACCTCTACCTGTGTAAAATTCTTATCTGGAAAATGCAATGACAAAAGGGACCCAAAGGCCTCTAGTATTATTGGTGTGATCACAGGAAAGCCAAGGAAACCTTACGATGACAACAGCTAGCTAACATGAGAATTCTGCTTTCCCCAGATAGTAAGGCATCTGAGAGGGGAAACTGATTGTAGATGACAGAGGAAATAAAGGGCATAAATTGAGTCATATGCCTTAATCTTTGTCAGATTGAGGACAAGAAAGATTATACTAAGACCATCAGTTCCTTCCCTTCCCACCCACCTACTACTGCAGGCTCCTTTTATTTATGCCTTCTGTGACAGTTAAAGATCTGTTGATGTTATGAAGAAAAGCCCTGCAGAGTTGAAGCTCATCTCCCCCTCACTTTCACCAAGGGACAGAAACATGGAGAAAGGCACTCTGTCTAAGCAAGAACTTTGCTTTGGCAGTCTGAACAGCCCTTATAAGCAATGTTCTTTCCCTTTGTTGATGAAAAATACAGCATAGATAGATCTCCTGGCCCAAGCACCAAGCTTGGTGTCCAGGCAAGCCAGTTTGAATGCTACCTGGAACCCTGAATGGACTAGGACACAGAATCATAGAATGGTTTGGGTTGGTTAAAGACCATCTAGTTCCAACACCCCTGCCATGTATAGGGATGCCACTATCAGATTAGGGTGCTCAGGGCCCCAGCCAATCTGGCCTTGAACAGTCCCAGGAATAGGGCATCTGCAACTTCTCGGGGCAACCTGCTCCCATGCCTCACCATCCTCAGAGCAGAGAATTTCTTCCTAACAATATCTAATCTGAATTTCTCCTCTCTTAGTTTAAAACTGTTCCCCCTGTCCAATCACTACCCGCCCATGTAAGAGAAATGACTTACACATCTAACAGCAACAGCCAAGACTAAGGAATAATAGTCAGAAGAGTACATAGGTGTAGTCTGATCTTACCATCCTGCCCACCCCTGTGGCCAGACTTTGCAGCAGTCCAAGTGGTTTCTACAGTTATCCTCTGGCAGTTCTGAGATGAGGTTAGAGATTGTGGTTGCCGTCTTTCATCCCAACTGAAAAAAAGCATGCAGCAGTCACAAAGCAGTGATAACCTTTTCCCTCTAAAGCCTTTTCTGCCAATATCTCTATGGCCAACTACACAATTACCTTAATTTACACTTACTCTCCACAACTTTAACTGATCCCTGGCAGAGCTGTTGGTGCTCTTCTTTTATAGGAAACAAAAAACTTATGTCCCTTAATTTAGACATTTCAAATAAAACTCCCCAAATTAGTAACATTTATAATCTAGTCCTTGATTATTTCTTAGGAATATCAGCCTGTGAAGATAAAGTAGGTGTTGGAGGTGAATAATCTTTTTCTTTTCCCACACCATAGTTTCTATTCTGCAAAGAGCTTTAAAAAAACACAAACAAACTGGTAATGGATTCAAACTATAAGTATGTAAAAAAGCTAAAAAACTCATTTCAAATACATTCTCCTTTGTCTCTATCAAATCTATCTTGTACCTAAGTATTTGGCTCAGTGTACTGCTGCTTATCTTTAACTAGCAAACCTAAATATACAAAATTGGAAAACATGCAAGTTCACAACCCACTGATTGAGAAATACTGTTCATCATTATAAAAAAAACCTATTGCAACAAGTGGCAGAGCATGTGTTAGAGAAAACAACGGCCTTTGCTCCTGACTGCTCCCCCACAGACAATTATCCTCATGTATCTATACATACTGGTTTTGCTTGCCTGAATGTCTTCACTTTCTTTTCAATTCAGCATTTTTACGTGGTCCTTCACAATGCAATCAGGAGGGAAGCAACAGTTTTAAAACAAGCACTTTGAAAGACAGACTGGCTAACAAGTATGAAAGACTCACTCTTCCTTATTCAGCACTGCCATATCTGAAGAGGAGGAGAAACTGGTTCTACCATCAACAGTCAGCTGCACAGACATTTTTTACTTACACTGGTCTGTACTGTCAGAGCTTAAATGCTGACATGAAATTCCCATGGATATTAATGACAATGAAACAGGTAACAACAGAGAACTTCACTTCCTCTGCCTGTGTGTGAAAGAGAAAAAAAAAAGGCATCTCTTGGAACTAGCTAGACACACTACAGACAGAACTGGCTTACTCCTCTAACTCAGGAGGAAACACACAGTGTCCACCAGAGTGTAGAAAGGACACAGAGGTTTTATTTTTTTCTTCTAAAATAGTCCAGAGATGGGAATCAGAGTAAAACAGAAACATGCCACTGACTTTAGGATTTCTCCACTAGCAGAGAAGTGTATGTCTGAATGAGGATTCAAGCACATGGTTAAGTCCAAACACCACAACTCATCTGGAGTTAAAACTTTAGTACAATATGACTGTGCTTTCAGGCAGACAAACCTTTCTGTTTAGGTTGAAAAAACATTTAATGTGTCCTTGTGAGATGAAGCTGAAACCACAGATAATAATACTCAAATGCTAATATTTTTAAAAATACCTTTTTTATGCATGCTTGCAAAGAATGAAAGTCTTGTGTAGGAAGGGACTGTGCTATAAATGACAACTTTGGCCCTAAAGGCTCCAACTACCTAGCAGCAAAGAAGGGAAGCAACCTTATGCTAACGTTGGGTAGGTTTGCCATAGTAATGTCTTCTGAATATTTCTGGAGTTAGTGACCTTTCAAAGTAATTATCACAGTGAAGAGTCTGTTCCATGCAATCCATGGTGTTTTGTTCAAGAGGCCAATTTAGAGCTTTCAGGTTTTCACAAGATCAATACAAACTATGTACACAAAAAAAAGAAAAACAGAACTATAATCATAGACTTCTGTCTTTTCATTAGATACATGGTGAAAAAACCCCTGCAATAGAAAATAACTTTCAGGGTCTCTCCTGAATAGGAGGCAACTTGTATTCCACTGCAGGAACCTTAGTGTCACCAAAATATTTGTTTTCTTGTAATAAAACATAACCAATACAAACACACACTTGGTCTAATGGGAATTTAGGTCTCCAAGATACAATATGGGTCTTCAAATGAGTTCTTTTAAACAATTATTAACCTCAAAGGCTCTAAGAAACATATATGCCATGGAGCACAAAGATTTTGTATTATCATGTAACATATGGCAGAATACCCTGAGACATACTTTGGCACTCACATAGAAAGTCCTAATTATACACATTTATTGTTCTTTTCGACCCAAAATGGTAAATCAGACTCTTTGACCTCATGAACACTGCTAACCAAATTTGTTGTATTTAACCTTAATTTTCTCATGGGAGTCAGATAAAGAAGCTACAGTTTCTTTTGCTGCCAGCACTGTCGCACATAGAATGAGAAAACAAAAGCACTGTGTATCTCCTGTAAAACAGGAGATAAACATACTTGTTTTTGTTTAGAAAACCTTTGTATATCCACCGAAAACAGAACTGATACAGCTAAGACATCTATCCCTCATATTTTTTGCCTGACTCCTCTAAATGCACTAACTGATTTTTCTCCATTTATAAAATTTACGTAATATACCAAAGGTGATATTCCTCTTGAAAGGAAAGAGGAAAACAAAACAACAAACACCCAAACAAACAAAAACCCAAGACATAAACAAAAACCTCAAATAAAAACAAACAAATGAACGAAACAAAACAACAAAAAAAGAGAAAATATAAGCAGAACAAGCACATAAATCAGAAAGGTACAGCTACCCTGTCAGATAAAGGTATGGAAGGTACGAGAAAAATATTGATGCAGGGGTTATGAGGCATCAGTGGTCATGGACTGCAAATAACAGAATACCCACAAATGATATTACATTAGTCTCCATTCACAGGCACAACTGCAATCTGATATAAGGTGAAATTGATATGTGTGACCTAAAATCCTAAACCAAAAAAAGATGTCTGATTCATTACCTCCTTATTATTGACAGTTTTCAGACCTTAGATCCTCCCAGAACAAACTAAAGAACACATACATAAACAAAGTAATTTTTAGAGATTAATTCCTATATTTTGAGGCAAATGCAAAGAGCACTGGTGATTGACACATCATGACTACTTTCATAGGAATAGCAAAGAAAGTGAAAGATTATCCAAAAAAACACTCAAAAAAATCAAACAAAAAAGCATATCTTTCCTGCAGAGAGAAATCAGTCTGGAACCCTAACTTCAGTGAACTAAAAGTCTGTGATTAAAACAAAAATCCCACAGTTCTCCATCCCTAATCACCAACCAAGTTTAGGTTTGATTATAAGCAGATTGACTTCAGTCACAGCACAAAGTGATATAAGGCAAAAGGAAGTAGACATAACATAGCTTTGAATTTAAATACTTTGCAACTATATAGTTCTCTGTACCCACTGACCTTCAGACCCTTCACAAAATGCGAATAACTGTACCTCTCACCTCTCATTTAAAGAAACAAAAGCAACAATGATAAAACAAAAAGTAGTGAGAACGGAGAAGGACCTGCAGACGGGTCTCACCTTCAAACTCAAATCTACATTTGGATCAGTTTGGCCCAAAGCAGAACTTGAAATACTCATGCCCCTCAACTGGAACATTTAGCAGCAGAATTCCAGAGTCATTCTCAGATTTTTAACTCATTTGCCTAGGCAGGGTCAGTGCTGAAATGGAAATCTGAAATTCTGATTATTTTCAAACATAAGTCTATCTTAATTTTCTTACAGAAATTGCCACTTTTCTCACTCACAGATTTAAGAAACAGCTTCAGTTCCCCAGAAGCTGTATTCTCAGCAAAACTGGCTATTAATCCAGCAGTGCTTTAGGTAGGCTGATTAGCAGCTGAACTTACATTTCATCAGACAGAGAACAAGCTGTCTTCCATTTCATATGGTAGGGCCCTGGAAAGACTCCTCCTTCATGCTGCTTATTGAAAACAGGATCCATTTAAATTTAAAAACAAACAAACAAACAAAACCCCTTGCTTGCAGCTTCAGCAAATTAATTCATCAGTATTATCTTCGTTTGTTGAAGTTCCTTGAGCCTATTAGATACACACATTTTCACTTTACTGACATTTTGCTGTTCTGCTTGTAAAATTCAGTGAACAGCTGCCTATTTATCTTTGCATGTACATCCATACAAGTTGTGTCATCTGGCTGTTACCAGTAGGATCAAAGTTCCAAGCACACAGGTAACTGACCTCAAAGGTGTTTGAAGTCCTTGTTTGACATGACTTATGTTACTCTCTACGTCAATAGTTATTTCATCTGTTGTTTGTTATATTTACAACTGAACAAAATAACGAGAATAGAAACTACTACTCAACACAGCTTTCTTAAGACATTCTCCTGTTTCAGTACAGGAATAATTTCAGCTATACTAGCCTACTTTTTAAGAATAAGGCTGTACAGTATCTGCAGTGAATGTGATTGATTTCTAGTGTTACTATAAATTTAAGCTCTCAATTTAAAAGTCAGAGTTGAGAAACACGAACACCTCACTAAAGTATGCCAGGCTTTCTTCTTCATTGCTTCATCTGAAAATCATTCAGAACTATTACAATAAGATTGTGTTTCATATTTTCATTGCATGATGAACACCCAACAGGGAGGCAACCTGTGACTTCTTTAGGGAAGAGTGTATGTATAGCCAAATGAAACTGGGTTCCCAGTAACCAGGGACACTGAACTTCGATATGAGTTAATGATACAGAGGAAGAAGAGGAACAAAGGCAACTGAGGGGGGTGAAAGGGGAAGATGAGTAACAGACTTACCTAATAAGAGGCCAGAAATCCCAAGTTTATAGGCTGAGTTCTCTTCCCTTTATAGGCAGGCATTGGCATTAGTTGTGGTTTCATGAGATCAGACCTGCACTGTGATAGTATCTTACAAACTGCAGCCAAGGCAGAGTGCAGAGGGCAGGGAAAGACAAAGAAACAAAACAGAAAGAGTGGGTTAGAGACAACAACATGGTATCGTATCCATCCCAAGCAAATATGGCATGAATCTTCCCACCATACCCATATCAATGTTCTCAATAGTATTCAAACAATTTATTAAGAATTCTGAGGTGAAAAGTTTATTCAGAAGAATGTTCATGTGATGAGGCTTTAATAAATCACCGTTCCTGGATGGAAAGAAATACATACCACACTAGATTTTCCTAGTCCAAGTACACTACTTAAGCTCTTGGTGGCCATGTCTGCTTTAGACACCCAGAAGCTAGCTACACCATCCACCTAAAACTGAAATCAAAACATCAGATTAAAGAAATCTGCATGTGTAATACATCCTTGAGCAGCACTGTGGTATAATTTGCAGGGTATAGCTACATTTGTTATACCCAAAATCAAGCCTCATGTTTAGTTGTAGCAGCAACAGCCAGTAGCACCTATTTCTGAGTCACTTGTCTTGGATAATTAGTTTGCCAAGAGCATGAGTCACCGAGTCAGAAATTAGTTAGAGAATGACTCATTTCTAACTTTATACTAATATTATACTTAAAAATAAAAAGGACTCCCCTCTTACCCCAAAATTGTTACATGTTTTGGTTCTTTTCACAATCCCAAAATGTGCTTTATATAGAAAATCTGGATTAAATGTTGGAATAATTATCTTCTCTTTATAATGCCATTCACTCAGAAAGATCCTACAGTGCTTTATAAATGTGTGTGTATTTTTCAGTGCACCCACACATATGATGAAGTGTGGCAGTATGACCGTACTTGGCAACATTATACAAAAGCACCTGACTGAATCTGCAGTCAGATCCTATAATTTGCTGAAACAAGAAGGGAAAATTCAGATGCACAAAACTGAATTAGTAACAATGAAATTTTGCTGTTTACACCTTTTTGCAAAATGGGGTTTATTCTGACTACAAAAGGTCAGATCAGCCAGTACGTGATAACACTCTTCATTTCAGTGGGAATCTTCCAGTTTCTTCAGATTTCAGCTGTGACCAAAGTTTCAGTAAGGAAGGCTGACCTGTTTCATAACTCTGCTTATTCTTGGCTCCAGCATGTTGTGACAACATGAGGCAGGGCAGCATCAAATTGAGAACAAGATGTTAAACTGCATTTGGAAATACTCTCTAACTCTGCAAGTCTGGTTATGCCCAAATACTGCAATCCAGGCAGCCACCTGCATATTTGAGTCCTTGCTGAAGAATTGCCAAAGATGTAACTCACAATTTAGCCAATCTAAGACTGCCTAACACAAGAGAAGCAGCCCTGCCCTTCTGTCCCACCAGCACTTCTGCTGTTCCAGTATCTGTTTGGCCACATAGATGTACTTGCTGATTTGGCTGAAAATAATGGCATAAGAACGTGCTAAAAAAAATTAGCTGCTCATTAGTCCACCCTCTGAGAAGCAACTGAGACTTCATAAGTTTTCATCATCGTTCATCTGCTGGTCCCCTCTGAGTGAAGAAGACTTTTCCTCTTCAAGGACTGCGAAGAGCACTGTTGTCCAATTGCAAGGCACAAATACAGTCTCTTTTTTTCAGAAGTATGATTTTGTTCTATGCAGGGCAGATGTCTAGCTCATATCAAGCTCTCTGCCTTCTGTTTTTCCTACAGGATGGGCAATGCTCAGCCTGTAATATAGTAAAATATAAGTTTTAAAAAAAAAAAAAAAAAGTCAAGCTCACAGTAAAACAGGAATGCCCTGGGCCATTTGCTATTGTCAAAGAACCATTATTTTCAAGTCCTTTAAAGATAAATCACTGGTTAAGAAATTTTTTTCCTAAATGTTCATTCCTTGCCCTTTTATCGTACTGAAGGATAACCGTGTTACCCAAAACTAGACATTAATTTTGATATCTAAACTAAGAGGCTAGTGAAGAAAGCAAGGTTCCTCCAGAGAGTAATTTGGATTACACTTCTATTGCTTAGCTGTGCCAAGAGTTAAACAAGAGTTTAACTTAGGCCTGAATCCATTCTGAGCATTTCTCACCACTGGCTGTACAAGAAGCTCAAGTTAAAACATCTGAAGGTCAGTGGTGTGACAATACCGCTCCTTCATCTTCACGTGAGTTAAAGCAGAAGCCCCGAGTGCCCAAAGCCATGATGGCATTCCAAGAAGGGTACAGAATGTCAGAGAACAGCACTGATTTCTGAGGTCAAGACAGCTGGCTGACACTTGGCAAGAATAAAAGAAGCTCTGTCTTGGGTGTCAGAGACAGAAAGATGAGAAATACTACACTGAAATACTGTAATGGCTACACTGTAACATAGTCTGCTCCTTGGACTTAGCCCATGTTATTTGAGCAGTAAGTTTCTTGCTCTTGATCCACATCTTTTTGAGGATATATATGTTTTATTTTTGAGACACAGAGGTGTCCAGTCTTTTGGCTTCCACACAGAACTTATATATGGATGTACACACACATCCCCTCCTTTAGTGGAAATCCTTCAGTTTCTTCAGCTATCAGCTATATATCTGATACATATTTAGATATATCTTGGTATCTTGGCCAGTTTCCCTATTTCAAAATTGCATTACTCTAGATATATATTGACTTCATGTTCCAATTTACTTATCTTGTTAAGTTTTTAGTAAGATGACAGAGCAACAGTTGAGAATGTAACTTCTAAAAATATACTTGGTAAAATCTTCTGGGGCTGTTCTGAGGGCTCTGAGACCATTAGGCAGCTATTTAGAACCTGTATTTTACATAACACTACAAAAAAAAAAAGAAACAATATTCTTAAAAAGTAATCCTAAGGATTAAAGCTCAAATTTCTTACACCATGAAGAATTTTAATAAGCAGCTTGGAACTGAAATAAAACTTCTGAAACCTCAATTGAAATAAAACTCAAACATATGCTTCATTTTAGGGAAACTCAACCCCGAGATTTTACCTTTAAATTATGGTTACTCATGCTGGTATTTATACAGCTCTGTGGATGATTGAGAAAGAATCAACAACACATGGAGAGAAATAAAGTTTTACTAATAAGATTTGGAATGCATCTCCAGCCCTTAACCTGGAGCTAACACACTGTCTGTGTCATGTATAGCAAAGAATGGCAACAGGCCTAGTCTCAGACATTAAGCAAACATCTGCAGAACTTAGGCACAGCTTTAGAAATAAAAAAAGAAAGAAGAAAAAAGAGGAGGCATTTCAGGGAACCAAGAAAAATTTGGATGCACAGTTCAAATACCCTTCATGAGATATAAAAACATTTCCTGAAGTAGGCAGTGTTTCTGGATGGCATTTTCTCTATCAACAATACTATCCATTTTGATGACCCAAGGATATAAAAACTTGAAATCCATAGCAAAACCATAATGCAAGATCCAGACTATGTGAAAACTGTCCAAAACTCATGCTGACTTCTGTATGTATAGGATTCAGTTTAGTATTCCACTTGTAGAGCCATTTCTAACAGTATGTCCTGAGACATCAGTGTATCATGTTGACTAGGAGAGAAGAATTTTACACAACTATTCAATATCAACCATCAGTCTTCCTCTTTGTGGATTCTCTGTCAAGATTTCTAATTATGTGATTACCAGTAACTCAAAAATGTCTCATTCACAGGACTCAGCAGAGTCACACACCAACTGTGTCTGGTTGGGATGGGATTCATTTTCTGGGGCACAACGCAAATGTCCTACAGACTATATTTACACAGCATACAGTTTAAGAGTAGTCATCTTTTCTTATAAAAATACAATTTCATAGAATAAAACCTTTGACTGTATATATTATTAATTATATTATTTGTTATTATTATTAATGTATCATTATATTAGCAATAGTTTTACTATTCAATGCACGTATCTCAAACACCTAATAACTAATTATGCTATTCATTATATGACTATTAACCAGTCAGACAAAACAGCTGATGCATTTATAGGACAAATACTTGTGTCACAACGTGAAAACAGTTCTTACCATTTTCTCCAATGGAGGCCTCTTTTGCTGTTACATTGACTACTATGATATCATGTTGTTTTGCCTGATCAGCCGACTCATGTCTAAATGTTTCAGCCCCTTTCAGCAATAAAGAAGCAAAATACTTAACCATCACTAGTGGTCTTACAGCATCGTGTTGCCAGAGTTACAGAAAGATCCTAGAAAAAGCAGAAGAAAAAACAAAGTAGATTTTATTTATTTAGTTAGCTAGTTCTCCAATTAGTAAAGCTTCAGTCTCCTTTGGTAGTAAAAAATATATAAATATATACACACATACACAAAATATTGCTCAATTATTATTCACCTTGATATCCTACTAAAAATTGGCAGTTCAAATGAGTGAGTCATAGAAACATTTAAGAAACATATTTTATCCTTATTTATGCTGTGATGATGCTGAAAAACCCCTCTGGGTTAAGAATCCCACTACATTAGGAGAACCCAAGTACAATTGCCCTAATGGAAGGCCCTAAGGATCCTGCCTTGAAAAGTTTCCTGTTCATAACAACAAAAGATTTAAATATGGATGGGTGGGTGGAGAAAATATACAGCACACTCATAGTAAAAAAGAACTAACTGCCTTACCAATTCCTCAGAATATCTAAGCCATTCCCTCGCTTTAGTTGCAAGATCCTGTGTAGAACACCATCACCATGAGGCACCTGGTTACACACACTTATGAAAAAGCTTTTCAAACTAAAATAACCTGACAACTCAAGTACATTGAAATGCTTGGTAAGAATAATGATCCAAGGCACAACCATTTCAGGTATGTTTGAAGCCTGTTGATGAGGGGTAGAAGGTTCTGATTTCAAAATGCTAGATCTGACCTTCAAGATGGTGACTACTTATATTAATGCACTATAGAGAATAATTGATTTTGAAACTTTTTGGTTCAATTACAAGATTAAAAGGTTGGTTACAGCTGAAATAATCTCTTTAGCTCATCAGAGAATTATGCAATAATTCAAAGAGGGACAGAAGGAATACCAGACAGTTGAGGGAGAAACAGGAAGAAACAGCAATAGTTTTTTTTTCTCAGTTGCATTCTTTCCAAAGTCTTGAATTATACAAACTGAAAGAAATACATCTCATGTGTATTTCAGAAAATATGCTTCAAATCTTCTCCTATGTAAGACAGTAAAGCTCTTGTTGAAGGAGTAATACTACGTTTGCCATGCACAGGTTTTCATGTGAAGCTATAAAGATTTAAAAATGGTATGTTGAGCACATGTAGCATGTTTTCATTACACAAAACACTGGCATGGGACCAGGTGGCCTCACTGCATCTATGAGGAGAACACGCATGGGAGTACCTGAACAAGCCTTCTTAACACAAACATGTCTCCAGCTGTGAGCTCTCTGTCTTCTCTCTCCTCAGTGAATGACTCTTTAATCAGCTGTAATCACCAAGCCCAAGTATCCCCAGCACCTTCCCTGCTGGAGCAGCTAGCCCAGGGAAGCATCCAGAGGCCAAGCATTAAGGCCAAAGTCCAGCATCAGGTGCTACAGTTTGCCTCCTGCTACCCATCAGTGATTCCTCCTTCCTTCCAGCACCCTGGCTAGCTTTCTCATACTAGCATATGCTCCTCAAGCCCCCTCTTTGTCAGTGAATCTATGATTCATTTTCCAAACTGTATTTCATGTTCCTAGAGCACCTCAATGGAGTAGCCTCACAACCAGCTCCTTCCAGGGAAGGTTTCCTCCTGCCCCACCCAAACCCCCACAATTACTCAGTTAACTAAATTAGCCATGAAACAGCAGCAGCATTTGCAGACTGAGAACAGAAAGCTCCTGCCTCCCCCAGGGAAAGGGCCCAGTGCCCTGACCAACTGCCCTTCTCTGCCCAGCACCACTGAGATATCCCTGTCCCAAAGCCACTGCCTGTCCCTAGGGAAAGTCCTTCCAAGCCAGGGAGCACCTGCGAGACTCAAGAAGTAGCTCATTGCTTAAAAGAGATCATAAAAGAAAACATACCTACACTGCTAAAGGAAAATAAGCGAAAGAACAGCCTGTGAAGTCACATAAAATCAGCTGTATGTGCATTAGAAAGTGTCACCCCAAAGGCAACTGATGGCAGTGGGGGTACAGGATCAAATTAAAGGAAATGCACCCACCAGGCTGTGGAAATAAGAAGGATAAACAACACGAACTGCCCTGAAAGATAGAGATTAAAAAGGGCTGGCATGGCAGACTACCAGAAGTATTACATAAGGCACCATTTTCCTCCATCTCTGTGACAACAAACAGGAGTGCTCTTGCCAGTCGGCCCCAAACGAACCCTGCAGAAGGACTTGGCCTGCATCCAGGATGGGAAGGCAGTGCTGTCAGGGCATGGGGAGCCACAGCAGAACCAAGACTGATGAGGGAAAACTGAAGTACTTTGTTAATTCCCTGGGGAAGGTAAGTTGAGTACAAAGAAACTGAAGCCAGTTCTGGTTTGGCTGCTGCTCAGATGTGCTGAAGGATGCTGGGCAGTGTTGACTGTGTCTCTAATTACTTCTGACAGCAATGTAAAAGCAAGCTGAGAAATGCTGTCTCATAGGATATCATCTTATCACTCGGATGAGTAGACTATACACGACTTTTGAATCCCATCCCAAATAAAAGGAATATGATTCCAAGGGTAATGGCAACAAGTAATTTATAAAAATCTTTTCCCCTTGGGAGTGGTAAGTTGCTACACAAGTTATAGAGAATTTAAAAAGAAACACAATCAAATTTCAGGGGTGAATGAGTTTCTGAATGATGTTTTGGCAGCAGATATACTTTTTGCAACTGGCTGTCGTTGCACAACCCACTTTAAGGAAAATATATTGGTGGAAAGTCATAAAGCTTATATACATAGATGAAGTTGCCTCATCTCCCATTCCAAAGCAAGCTGGATTGGTTATGCTGACCTAACGTTTTCTTTATCATGGTTTGTGTGAGACTAGGAACACATGTTAGATTGTGATTTAGTTTGCTCTTTCAGTATCCTAATGGTAGTCCTTTGAGATACAAGTTCAAATTAAAATTTAAAAATGTGCAGTATTATAAAAACAGTTTTAGAAATCTAATATTCAAACACAATCAAAATATTGCCTGTACCATGAGCTTTGTTATGCACCAACTTAGCAAGAATAATTTTCTGCAGGACATAGAACCTCATCTTTTTAGGAATATACCTTGCAAAATATTTCAACAAGATCTTCAATTTTCCTTTCCAACAAGTAGAAGAGAACAGCTGTCAGGTTTGATCCCAGGAAAATCTCCTCTCTGCAGATACAACCTCTCACTTCCAGGCTTCGCAGGCTTTGCCCGTTCCTATGGGACACAAATCAAGTTTGACACTGATCAGGTTTGATCCCTTTCTTTCAGAGTCATTCTCAGTCTCCTTCTGGTATGAAAAAGTTGGTTTGGCATTAGGAAAGTTCAGTAGTTTTAATTCTGTTTAGGAGAGAATCAAGATACTTTTAAAAAAGTGAGCCTAAGTCAAAGAACGACTTGAAGAACTTTTCAGTTTTGCTAGCAAACAATTTCAAATTCAACATTGCATCATTTTCTGCTGTTAAAACAGACCAACTCCTGCAACATGGCCTACATCTGAACCGAAATTGAGTATACATATTTTACTGATATGACACAGCCTCTCTTTAAAGAAAGATAGAATTAATCCCAAAGAAACCTCATCAAAGCAGCTGATACAGGATCTGTGTAGGATTATTCCTTTATAGAATTGCTTGGTCCCACTGGCATTCTTTTCTTCAAATGAAAAACAAACGTTTGGTTTTGGCAGATATTGACTACTTTCAAGTTACTTGTCCTTTTATTTCAATTTAAAACAGGCAGACATTCCTTATTAAAGTTCAAAGAATTTCAGTCTGATTCTGAGAGAAACTCATGGTGACTTTTGTTACCAAATCCTGTACATTCCCATACCCTGACATTCTAGAAAACAATGATCTGATTGGTGTTATGACATTGGTTTGAAAATAAAGGTGAAGGATTTCTCTTACTGTTGATTAAGAAATCAAATGCCCATCATGCAAACCTGGTACCCAGCAATAATTTCAGTGTGGGGAAGGTTTTAAACAAAGGTGCCTTACTAAGTGTTTAGAGCAGCTGTCGTTTGTCAGGACTGGAACACAGGGTAAGGCTGTCACAGGTGAGAATGGAAGGCTTAGACAAAGTTAGTAAAAAGCAAAGCCTTGCTGGTGAGTTTCGAGGTACAGAAAGGATTCCCTTCCTTTCTAAACTCCTTCTGAAAGAAGGGCTTAGGTGTGGTTGAATCCCATCTTAGCCTTGGACTGTGTTAACAGTTTAAAGGAATTATAGAGGTGTGATTAAACCACTTTGTCCTGCAGGTTTTAATGATGTCAAAACAGATATATTTATATAAATGAATTATTTATTATGACAAATTAACAAACAGGTGAACAGATGAAAAATATTAATCAGAATTATTTACTACACAATATAAACACTAAAAATCTACTAGTAGAGTATAATACAGCATAAAGTAGTATAGTGCACCGTGACAGAGCAATTATTGAAACAGTTATATTAAACCTAGCAAAAAGAAATAATTATTGAGTAGACATCTGATATAAGACCCATACCAACACTAGTGGGGAGATCTCTTTCTCTCTGCCTCGAGGAGTATCCTTGGAGGGCATCCCTAGCCAAGGGAGGAATCTCCACACACATACCCCAAGAAGGGTTATGTCAGAAGAACCTGACTGCATGAGAGGGGACTGGACTTTTATAGTATAAAGTGCTTGACTGCTAGTCACACACTTACAGGCCAGCTATCAGCTTATCTGTCAAATCAGACTTCAAAAAGCAGGGTGTTTATTCAAAGTCTAGTGAACCAGGATGGTTTTAACATAAGTAACACCAAGACAACACCCTGGCTCGAGCAGTTGATCTTGCATGATAGCTTGATTGGATTTTAGGTCTAATGAGGGTGGGTCTATCCTGCCACAAAGGTACAAGCACATCCTGGACTTAAAGGAGGTGTTTCCCAACTCAGCTGATCCCTGCTCTGATACACAGCATCTGCAGCTTGTGCAGGTCACCTGGCCTCTTCCCTCTCATCACTGCGATTATCCCGTTTATAAACAGATAACCGCAAATGCCCGTGGAAGCAGCACCGCTGTGACCACCCCGAGCGCTGACAGGTTTGAACTTACACACCTCCTTCTGCCGCGCCTGAGGGAGGCGAGGTCCGGGCGCTGCAGGCAGGTGAGGGCAGGCCCGGCGGGGCCAGGGCGCCTTCCTGCGGCAGCCGAGATGGTGTTGCCGCTGTCGCCGCCGCGAGGCCGAGCCCTGGCGGCCCCGAGTGCCGGCGGTACCGAGACCCCCACAGCCCCCTCCGAGCGCACCGGCCCCGCCGGAGGGCGAACCCCGGCACGGCAGCCCCGCCCCTCCGGGACTACACCTCCCGTCGGGCCTTGCGCCGCCGCACTCCCAGGAGGCCGCGCGGGCGCCGAGCGCTGCTATTGGTCGGATTCGAAAAGAAGCCGCGACTGGTGCGGAGGGCGAGGGAGAGACGCGGCGGGTGAGCGGGAATGGGAGCGGGAGCGGGAGCGGGAGCTGGAATGGGCGGTCGGGGCAGCCCCTGCGGGGCGCGGGGCTTTCGCTTGCAGAGGAAGGGTGGCTGGGGCCCGGGGTGCGGGCAGTTTTCGGTGTTCGTGCAGGGCGTGGGTAACGCCCGGGCCAGGCCGTGCTGGGGCAGAGCCCCGGCGGTTGTGTCCCGTAGGAACGGGCAAAGCCTGGAAGTGAGAGGTTGTATTTGCAGAGAGGAGAGTTTCCTCTTTTTTTTTTTTTTTTTTTTTTTTATATAGTGTAAGGGCTGATGCTTTAGGTTTTATATGGGCTCCAACGTGGTTTGGAGCTTTTTCTACCTTGCCTTGTGCTGCCTGGCAGTGCTGCAGGCTGCACGTGTGTGCTGTGAGCACGCTTTGCTGTGTGTGCCACTGGGGATCCCCTTCTTTTAGGGTGTCTGCAGCTCTATTGCCGCGGTTAGTAGAGTTATAATAACACTGTATGCACTTACTTTCTAGTGGCTGCAGCCAGGCAATATAGTTGTTTACACCAGAATATCTGAAGCAATTGCAGTGCTGTGTGACACCATGTGGAGGCAGATATATAGTCTGCACCTTGGGCTTTGCATTCTGTCAGGGATTGAACCTCACTACCCTGAGTGCTGGGCTGTGTAAACACTTCTAGTGCCAGCTTTGGAACACAGCTTGATGTTTGCTTTTTGCCTCTTACGTAAAAAGATACAGAACGAGAGCATAATCTTGACAAATCACACTTAAAGCTTATATTTAAAGCAATTAAAAAGTCAGCTATCTAACAAATATATTTCCTGTAAAGGGCTGATAAGAGTTTTGCAGTGTAGCTTTGTGTAGCTGGTGAATAAGACTTCAAATTGTGATAGCACAGGTACGTTTCTTTCCAACTGTAGCTTATTCACAGGTCAGTCTTTGTTCACGCTGTGATGATATTCTGGGCCACATTTTTCCTGGTTTTCATACAGTTGCCTGACAAAACTTAAAAATGTAGATTAGAAGAAACAAAGTAAACATTGATGCTTAGTTTAGGTATATTTTTACCTCATTTGCAGCTTGGTGACATTTGTCTAGCTGCTTAGAGGTCTCTGCCTTTTGCAGCAGACCCACTCCCCAGCTACCAGAAACTTGCTATGTAAATTATGAATAGGATGAAGAAAACTTTCTCCTTAAAGAAATTGCAATTATCAATTTAAAATTTACTGTCTTCTAAGGGACTTCAGAAGCTCTATGTTATATGATCAGGGAGCACAAAATAGCTTTATTTTATCTTGCAGAATGGATCCAACTTTGGATAATGATAAACTTTACAGACCATCCTATATTTCTAGCATTGAGCTATCTCCAAGATCAGGACCAGTAAGTGTGGAAGATCTTAAAACAGATCTCTCCTCTGAATTTTCTTTGGTTTCTTCAAGCTCAGACACAAGCCAGGTATGAAAGCTTTAATGTTTGGATTGCTTTGACATTTATTTTTTACAAAATAAACTTAGTCCTTTCTTTAATAAGAATAGTCAGAATTTAACAGAGAAGATGGAAAGCATCTTTTGTATGTTTTAAATTTGGAAGAGATGCATAGGATTAGATTAAGTTGTGTGGCATTGCATTGATGCCCTATTGGGCACATCAGTTTTCTCTGAATGAAGCTAATTGCTTGTTCATAGAATGTTTTATGGGTGTCATTCTTTATCTCTAGTTGGACTGAATGCAGTGTGTATATGTATATGCTACAAGATTAACTCATCACAGCCAATTTCTGCAGGGGCCTAAGCACTTGTAAAAAATGATGTAGGGAATTACTTTTGATTCACATGTTATCAAATAAGTCTATTCAAAACAGCCTGGTTAAATAGAACTGCCTTAACATGCTGGTTGTCAGACAAAGAATAAAGAGTCTAACTTCCTTAATTTTTTTTTTTAAGGGGAGCAGTTTGGACTCTAAGGGACACATACAAGTTTGCCTGCGTATTAGGCCATTTACATCACTGGAAAGAGAAAATGGATCACAGGTGTGATATTTATTTAGTTTAAAAATACCTTAAATTTGTTTTGTGGGAGTTTTTTTGTTTGTTTTTTTCCTCTAAATGGGCTCTTTATATTCTCTTCATGCCTGCATTGCTTGTGTTTCCTTTAATAGGACTGTGTTTCACTTGAAGACTCAACAAACATCATACTGAAGCCCCCCCACCACTATCTGAATCGACTAAGTGAAAAAACTGCTGGACAGATGATGCAGAAGTTCACTTTTTCACGAGTAAATGAGTTATCTTTAAAAATTTTTAATTTATTCCTGGAGCACGTTGTTTAACTTGTATTATTTAATATCAAACAAACTATATTTTTTGTTTAACTTTGTAGTCTTTAAGATTGTAAACAAAAAGAATTTAAAAGAGCCTTTAAAAGTCACTAATGATTGCTTAAACAAAGTATAAATGTTTCTTGGTAATACTCAGGTGTTTGGACCAGAAACAACTCAAGAAGAATTCTTTGAAGGTACCATGAAGGAACCGGTGCAAGATTTCTTAGATGGATGTAATCGTCTTGTTTTTACATATGGTGTTACAAATGCTGGAAAAACTTACACTTTCCAAGGTATAAGTAAAAACAAGTTCTTGAATACACTTCCTTTTTTTTTTTTTTTTTTTAATTAAGGATTACTTCTAGCAGAAATATTATAACTTTTTCCTACATTTAAACTGTAGACCCTGTATGTGGGCTTCTCTTGAATATCAGTAAATAGTCTTTGAAAATCTCTTTCCATAACAAATATAAATGCCAACAGACAGTCACTGTTTACATAAACACTCAGTCATATTGCTTTGTAAGGCTATAGTAATTTCAACCAGGTCTGTGAGACTTTTCTTTTTTCCTCCAAGTATCTAGTATGTCAGGAATGAGGGGGAGTTGGGAAAATAATGTTCTCTATCTATAACAAGATATTAAAAATATGAAAGTTTTTCTACACCAGACTAGTGTTTTCTCAAGTTTTCTTTTTATTATTATGGTTACATGCATTTTATATGCACAATTAAGAAATAATATTTGAGTCTGTTTCAGTTATTATAGACAGAGAATAAATGTTTTGAAACATGTTTGATTACTTTCGTGTATTTCTGTCTTGTCATGAGTTCCCAAGCTTAATAGTATCCTAGGAGACCTTGTCTCCCAATGCTTCTGTTCTGTTAAAGCTCCATATCCTTTCTGGTCAGAAGATGTCATTCTTCAGTTATTTTTCAAAGCATTGTAACAAATAAAGTGATTTGATTCATGTGGAAACCATTTTTTTTTTGTATCATCAAATGTTGTTCTGAATGCTATACCACTTATTTTATACAAAGAAATAGTAGAAGGACATAAGTTTTGTGCCTTCTGAAGCTGATCTTTATTGAAGTACTTTCAGTTACCATTTATCTGGGGCAATAATGGGATGTTCTTTTCTGTCCTTATAAATAATAGATAAATAACAAAACCCAAAAATTCCTGAAGTGTACAGTTCTTCCATGCTTGACTAGTTTGGGGGATATATTGTGTGGTTTTTCAAGAATTTTTGGTTGACATCTTTTTAGACTAGAAGCTTTTTATGGTATAGTTTTATAGTTTATAGTTTTGGGACTTGGATAAAAATTGGCAGGGCAGAATGTTGTGTACTGGGTGCCGTGATTTCCTCTTCTGTTATTCCACTCTAGCATTACATAGGAACCTGTATTCAGGCAATGGCAAAAGACTTAAGTGAAGGATGAAGCAGTGTTTTTAGGACTGTTCACCAGTAACTGTTACTTTGTTTGTGTTAGGTTGAATTGCAATAAATAAAAAAATTTTATAGAATAGATGAGATGGGGAGAAATACATGCAATGAAACAGTACTTAAGCTTAATATGTTATTTGGTTAATAGCTTGTGATTTGAGTGCCAACCACATTTTATATAAGTTCTGACTTAGGTGACCCAGCTAGTGCTATAACTTTTAAATGTCTGAAGAACAGGAGAAATTTATCAGCCTGATAAATTCTGCTCTCCCCTTTTCTCTCACTTAGAACTTAAGTGAACCCTTTTTAAAGTTGGGTTCAGAAAGATGAAGTGTACACTGAGGCTTTTATTTGACTCCTTTTTGTCATTCAGGTGCACAAGTAGTATGTTATGAGAAAAAGGTCTGGGACAGGGAAAGGAGTGAGTCTTCACAAGACTTTTAGAAGATTTTTGTAGGGTCTGTGGAGTTAGTACAGGACTGCAGCTAAAAGATCGGTCATGAGTTTTGTTTGAAGATTGCTTCCTTGAGAGAGAGTGAAGGCAGGCTATGAAATACAGTTGAAAAACTGTGAATCTTTATTAAATGTCTGTTGGTTGTGGGGGTTTGTTTGTTTATTTTCCCACAAGGCTAAGCTTATGCAGAATACTCCAGCAGTTTTTATTTTATGTTATGCTCGTCATTGGTGTAGAGCATGAACTGTTGCTGAAAGTTGAATACTTTTAAAAAGACTCTAATGGCATTTCTATTACCTTGAGAATACAAAAACCCCTGTATGCCTTAAGATTTCTTTTTTTTTCTGTCTTCATTTATCTGTATACCTTGTTCACACTAATAATTAGAATTTTTCTTTTGTATGTTCTTTCAGGGACAGAAGATGATGTTGGTATTCTGCCAAGGGCCTTGGATCTGTTGTTTAAAAGTATTCAAGGAAAGCTATACACAGCAATGGATCTCAAACCCCATCGGTGTAGAGATTATATAAAGCTGACTGAAAACCAAGTGAGAGAAGAAACTGCTATTAAAAATTCACTACTTCGCCTAATAAAAGAGGTAGAGGAGCACTTTCTACACTGATGAGTACATGCATCTTTAGATAGCTCTATGTTCTCCATTTTTCAGTGGGAAGAGAATAGCTGTATTTAAGCCTGGATATGTCTGGTGTCAGCCAGCTATTCAGATGAGCAGTAAAATGAGCAATAGAGCTGATGAACCCTGTTCTCCTGTGGATTTCTGTCTCATGGCTGAATACTTGATGGACATGTAAACTCTAAGTGGTGTTTTTTTCTGTAGCTTGGGCACCTGATAATTTATCCTCTGGGCTTACTTAGTGCTTAATAAAAAGCACTGAATACAAATAGTCTCCTTTCTATCTGTGGGGATACTAGTAGGTCTGATCCTTTAAGTAACTTACTGTCTTTCAGGGTAGTTGAAAAAAATTAACGATTTTGAGGTTGTTTTCCTCTTTCAGTTTGGCAAATATCTTCAAAGGAAGCAAGAATTTATTTGAAACAACAGAGCTATAACACCAGTGGACTTACATATTTGAATTAAAAATCGATTTCTGCGGGACTTTATTCTTATATTTGCTGTTGAGCAGTCCAGAATTGCACTCCAGTTTTAGGAGTTGCCTGGAATTCTAAAGCTGTTTAGTCCAATTACAGTTATGGGGATTTTTATTTTGTATGAGCATACCCTTTTCTTGGTGTCTTTTCATTCTGAAATGAGGGGAATAATATAAAATAAAACTTAGCATATGTTAGGATTTGGAACTAGAAAGGTACAATTTTGCTTTTTTTTTGTTTTTAATGAAAAGAATTAAGTGTCTCCCTTATGGGAGACTCCCTAGGTTATAATGGCTGTTGTGGGAAGGAATATATCTGTTACCTTGATTTTTATCCATTAGTTAGCTGGGCTCCAGGGTGGAAGGTAGATGGCAGCAAAATTCTTCGACTTCATTTCAGAAGCACAGGCACAAGCTCTCTACCTCTGGCAGTCTTCAGAAAAGGCTGTCACGTGTGTGTTTGAGTGCACATATATATCCCCTCTACTTCGTAAAAATGTGGTTTTAAGAAGAATACTTTAGCTTATAAATTTTCTGGCAAAGTTTGCATCTACTTCAACAGAGACAGGTTTGGGTGGGTGATTTATATGTGTAAAGCTTAAATCTAAAAATTTTGATTACATAAGTATTCCGTTATGTCAGGAGCACTTGCGGAATCCCAGCTTTTTATGAAAAATACTCTTGACAGAACACTAAAAAACCCTGACCCAAAGTATACCTGTTTTTTTTACTTCTTGTTAGTTCACTTAAGCATACTTGTTTTGGTAGGCGAATTTAATTTCTTTAGACACTTTCACTGGGGCAAGTCTGTGCCTATAAAAAAACTAACTAACCAAAATTAAGACTGGGAAGGGAGTGCAAGTGTATGAAGATTATAAACTCTAGCTATAGGGTTTTGGTTGACTTACTTTTTTTTTTTTTTTTGGAAAAAAAATAGCTCAGCAAAAAATTTTTTCTAAAACCTTGACTTTATTTCAACTGTATCATTTATTTCAAGCATGTATCAGGAAGCAATAAGTTACTCATTTAATTTTTTTAGGTGAATGAGTGTTCTACATCTACTGCTGTTTCTGAGGGTTGGCCTAGTAAGGTACAAGATATGAAATTGTGTACTAGCAAAATACCAATAACAAAAAACTTCAGGACTCTTTAGATTTACCAGTGTAAGACTAATGTGTAAACTGCAACTGGACTCCTGCAAATCATCCTGTTAAATCACCCTGTTTCTGTGTGGGCTCCCACTCCTCTATTTTTTTCTATGGCTAGACTGCTTCTGATTCAGAAAGCTAAAATGCCATATACTGGGGTAAGGGAAGTGGCAGGAAGGAGTAAGAACAGCCCTTTCAATAGCAGTATATGGGTACATTGAACTAGACATGATGTGCGGGCAGGATCTTTCTATGGGCATGTTGCAGCCATGCTCTAGTCCTATTTAGAAATACGATAGAACTGTTAGAAAAGTAGCTTGTAGCGTATTGTACTGCCAGCAATATGTTTTAAACTTTCTGTTTTCTTTTGTAGGTGGACCATCAGATTAGCACTAACAGCAATGCACCTGTTGATTCTAATGGTATATTTCATATAAAAGAATTGCAACTAAAGCTGGCAAAGAAGCTTTCTTAACATCAAAAACTGATTTCTGGCCTATGTTAATAATAAAATGACTACTTGTCAATTTTTGTATGCCTGTGAATTGGATAATGAGGAAGTTATTTGGGCAGAAAACCCAAGGATAAAATGTTTAGAATACCTGAACAGGCATTATATGACCTGGAAAGGTCATAGGAAAAGTAGTACTACTTAAACTGTGGACCCTAGTAGTATCCTGACAGACTTTTAGAATATCTACATGTACTTTATAAATCTAATTCTAGCATTTTAAAAACTACCAAAATACTATGTTTGCTTTAAAAAGTCAAAATGAAGTATGCTTGTCAGTTTAATTCTTTGTCTTAAGAGACTTGGATAACTCTAACCAAGCTGTATGTGTTTGATTAAAGTGGATTGTTTGATTTAAACAGTGTTTGATTATGTGTTTGATTTAAAGTGGATTGTTTGATTTAAAAGTGGAAAAAGAAGTGGTACAGTAAGTGTCTCTTGCAAATATGTAGGTTAAGCATGTGACTTCCAGACATTTAAGAAAGGGGGTGAGAACTTCAATGAATTTTTGTATGAGTTAAGGGTTTTTTAGAAGGTTACTGTAATATCAATTTTCACTTATTAATTTTTTTAATGAAACTCACTTTGCTAGGTCTATATTGACGGTAATATTTTGTACTTGGCAGATTTGGAAGATACCTCAAAAGACTCGGAACAGTCTGCCACAACTGCGAGAAATTACATCAGGTTTTCTGTTTGGGTTTCATTTTTTGAGATTTACAATGAATGTTTTTATGATCTACTGATTCCTGTATCAAATTACAAGAAAAGAAAAACACTACGCCTTGCTCAAGACATCAAGGGATGTTCTTTTGTGAAAGGTGACTAGAATACTTTGTAAATTGCCAAATGTAGTTTGAAAAGTTTGTCTACCTGTAATCTTCTTTCTGGATTGGAAAACTCCTAACTGCATTCACTGTGGCACTGGAAATGCCTCCCTTGAGTGACTGTAACTGCTGAAAGCCTCCACGCACTCCACTGCCTCCATTTCCTTGAAATGGGATAAATATTGGAAACAATTGACAAATTTGTTAGTGGCTTACTCTTTTCCATTTTCTTAAATACTCCAGTAGTTCTTAACTGTATTTGTAATTGGCTCAACAGTTTTCGGAATTTTTGTTTGTTTTTAGTATTTTCTGTAGAGAAGCAGACTTCAGACAATATGTGAGAAAGTTCAACCTGACTTCAAATTGGATTTTAATCTCTAATCAAACCTGTAATTCTGTTTTGGGTTGCAAGAATGTGGGGATAATAAATAACAGTTCAACGTTTGTTTCAGGTCATGGGGAAAAAGAGTTTTAAACCTATCACATTTGTTACAGATTCTTTGAACAATCAAGGCACTAATTCTAGAGTAAGGGCTTTTTTGTAGGCGTTTGGCCTGCTGCTTTTTCACATAAGTTGGTGGCCCTGAAAGATGTTCAGATGACTTCCCCTTCCTCCCTTCCCCCTTCCCCCCAGCTGTAGTATGAAATAGAGAAGCTGTCCAGGTAGAATTCTGCCTTGCTGAATATGAATATAAGGCATTCTACTCATATTAGACCTTTTTGGCTTTTCAGTGCTCAGGCTAAAGTTGCTCACTTAATTTGAATGAAACATATTTAGTGTCCTAACAGAATGAAATAGTGTATTATATACTTGTCCTTTTCTTCCTGTGAGAGGAGCCATTTTGATTTTATTTGTCATCATATAACTTCTGTCTGAAGCAGGTGTAATAAAAGCCTCAAGTAAAAGTAGTATCCTTGCTGTGCATACATTATACCCTTAATACTTATTTTAGTATTGTTATTTTCAAAACTGTCATATTTATTTTTCTTAAAGGTCTGCAGTGGGTTCAGATTTCTGACTCTAAAGAAGCTTTTAGACTTCTAAAACTGGGGTTGAAACACCAGAGTATTGCAAGCACAAAACTAAATCATTGCTCCAGCAGAAGGTAAGAAACATTTTGAATAGCATTGGGCATAGAGTGGTGTGTGGGAGGAAGGAGAAAATAAAATATGGCTTGTGGCTTTCAGGAAGGCAAGAGGCTTTAACATGGTCTAGATTTCTAGGTTTCAGTTTTTGTGTCCTTTAGCAGAATGTGACACATTGCTTTAAGCCAAAAGGATTCAATCCTTCAACAAGATGAACAGGTACTAAAGCTAACAGCTTTTTATCAAATACTCTATACAAAAGCACTTAGCTTTATTCCATCTAAATGCCTGAGGAAAAAGCAAAATAAGCGCTACATAAACATCTGTTTAAAAGTTTGTATCTGATAGTATATGCTTACATACCTTGATAGGTTCAACAGCATTTTGAACAAATATTGTGGAGGCTAAAAGTATTTTGAAAGTATTGGTCTACTTCATAGTTTCTCTTATGATTTCAATTTCTCCTTTTAGTCACAGCATATTCACGGTTAAGGTACTAAAAATTGAAGATTTAGGAACACCACGAGTGATCCGAGTCAATGAGTAAGTTCAGAACAGAGTCTCTCTTATGGTGAAGTTGTCAATTATTTTCCATGTTGATATACTGGTACTGCACTATACACCCAGTGCTCCCTGTGGGACCTTCCTGCATGTATGGTGGCTTCCCCGCTCCCTATGCTCCTTGGCCCTCTCCCTCAGCCTGTCAGGTTGCAGTTCTGTTCTCCATCTTGTCCCCTCTGTTCATCACAGGGTTCTGCCAGCCTCCTATATTCCTGAACTCATGTGAGTCCCCAGAAGGAACAGGATGAGGAGGTGGGGGTAGGTGGAATAGGAAGCATGTTGAAAAAATGTTTGACAGGAAATATGGGGAAATTGGATTGGACAAGAAACTTAGAGAAGGATGAAGAAAAGTGATCGTTTTGAAAAGTGAATAATTTGTTCATCGTGTAAGGTAAATAAAGTGAATTTTCCTGTTCTGCTTTCAGATTGTCATTTTGTGATCTTGCTGGTTCAGAAAGATATACCAAGACCCGCAATGAAGGTGACAGATTGAAAGAGAGTGGAAATATAAATACCTCTCTCCTGACTCTAGGCAAGTGTATTAATGCACTCAAGAACTGTCAACAGTCAAAGTAAGTCCTTTTATGAATTGCAAACTACTTGTGTTTTTTAGGTGTTGCCCACACATTTAAAAGTTATTGTTTAAAATATACAATATTAACACCTAAATGTCTGGTAGAAAAGACGTATGAACTTAGGAAGTCTATACTGTAGTCTTGTTTATATACCAGAGTTATCTTTAAACTTGACTGGTTTTGCTTTGTAATTAAATCATTCAAATTATAACATAATCCTTTAAACATGCTATCATAGATTTTAGCAATTTAACTTTCTTCTTCTGAGCTTAACATATCAAACTTTGGAATAAGTTTAAAACACCATTGTCACTAATGTCATAGAGCCAAATATTCAGCATTTCATTACTTCTTTGGGAACTAACCCCATCTTCTACATACTTCTATTGTGACATTTCTTGTCAGCAGGATATTACTGTGCTATCATGACTGTGTACTCTGACAAAATTTGTTATTTCTGAACTGTGACATAATTTTAACACTCTCCTGATCTAGCTAACCATGATGCAGATAAAAGAAAGCCTTCCCACTATTTATGCCCCAGCCTGAGGATCTAAATAAGAGTAAAACAATACAAAAAGTTAACTGTGTAAAAACCAATATAGTAACTGTCCAGAAAGTGTTTCCTACATAGGTTCTCGTTTGAAGATCTGTTTCTTTCCTAGGGGTTAAATAAACTGTCTGCTGTTTTTGATATTCCTGTATGTGCTTTGCCAAATTCACTTAGTCCATAAAACTGTTCTTGGCAGCATGTTTGAAGTCTATCACACCTTAAGATGAAAAAGCTTTGCTAGTGTGTCTTCCTGATTAACCCTACATTTTGTGAATTTGTGGGGTTTTTACCTTCCTGACCTTTCCAGATAGGAAGGATGCATTAAAACTAGCAGCTGTGTAGGGGGTCGTTAGTGTATTTGTAGTATAACTTTCTGATCCTAATAATGGGGAATTTTAACAATATGGAGGAAATGTTCTGAAGCAGGATCTTGAAGTACTAATACAGGCCCTGTGCAAGTAAAATAAGAAGCAGTAACTTTCTTATAATGGTTCTTGTTTCCATCTTGTGGCAAAGCTACTTCTGAGCCATGTATGTATTCTGGCAGGAGTGTCACTATCTTGCTGAGTTCTGTAGCATATTCATGTTACTGAATAGCTGTCGTGCATCCAAAATGCGTTTGGTGGCAAAGTCATGTTTTAGGAATTCCTATAAAACTTTCTATAAGTATTAAAAACTTCATCACCAGCTGTTAATTTCAAGGCAGCAACTTCTGATTCAGGACATGCCAAACTTCTGGGGGATTAGGGATAAAGTTCTAAAAAGTATCTCTGTGTGTTCGATGTATGCTAGTCTTCTTACCTAGACACTTGCTATTGTCTGTTCTCAGAGGTACGATAAGGGGTGAAAGAGATCTCTGATAATGTTGGATACTGCATGTCTAAAACTACATAAGTGCTTTTTGTGGATGTGGAAAAGAAGACAAAGAGATGGGGTATAGTTTGATGTAGCATGAGGCTTACGTGACCTACTGTAGGCTAAATGTTGAACACCCTTGGCTTAAGTGCTCCCATTGATTGCATTGCTGTAGTGTATCAGAAAAAAATGTAAAGCAGCAATCACCACAGCCACACAAGCTCTTCACAAACAGCTGTATCTAGTTCAAAACAGTTTTAACTGATTTAAAGACTGCTGCTTTTATAGGTATTTTCAAATCTTCAGGCTGGACAGCTCTTGCACTGCCTGGAATTTATTAAACTTCTGATCATCTGTTCTTTTGTCTTTAAAGGTTGCAGCAGCACATACCCTTTCGGGAAAGTAAGTTAACTCATTTCCTTCAAGGATTCTTCAGTGGAAAGGGGAAGGTATACATGATAGTAAACATAAGCCAATGTGCTTCAGCATATGATGAAACCCTCAATGTGCTAAAGTTCTCGGCCATTGCACAAAAAGTAAGTGTGTTGTTGTTTATCTTGTTGCTCCATAACTTCGATTTGCTTTAAAGAGCAGGTTCTCTCGCTTTTGAGAATATGAATTTAGTTACTGGATTTTTCTGTCATGTTGCAATGATATTTCTAATTATTCCTGGTTGGGCTTTATCTCCTAGATCTTTTAAAAAGGCCTTGTTGGGACTTTCTTTTTCCTTCTGAGTGGGGGGGTGGGAGCATCTCCTGCTGAAAATTTGTAATTCCTGTGAAATGTCCAGCCTAACCAGACACTAACTATATTTGAAAGAAATTCCCTGAGATCTAGGTAAATTTCTTCTGTAGTCATAAGATACTTTCACCTAGGAGCACTTCTAGCTGTCCGATATCCTACTGCTATCTCAATTTGGAATATTGCTCACCTGAAATACTGATAAAATAGACTGAGTACCAAAGAGTTTGAAAGGTCATCTTTATGTTCACAGAGGCTTCAGTGGGAAGGTGGAAGCAGAGTGAGTAGAAGTAAGTGCAGTGATATAACTTTGGCAAAGATAGAAGGTGAAAGTGTTGGGGGTCAGTGCTGCAGTCTCAATGAAAACTATGGAGAAGTTTTGTTGGCAGTTAGATCCATGCTTTTGGAATTTGGGCAGGCTAATTGCACCACCAGAAGGAGCAGACTGTAAGGGTGATAGAGCTGTTCAAGAAATAGAATTTGTAGGATGGTGTTCCTGTAATGTAACTAGAAACTCAAAGTACAGGAAATGGAGAAATCTCTTGGTGCAAGTGGTGGTAACCCTCTTGTAGGTTATCCATCTAGTGAAACTTCGTGTTCTTGGGATCAAAGGAAAGGTTAGACTACAAAGTGACAACTTTGTACTCTATCTGGAAACCGATGTTGAGTAGTGACTCAGAATAGAGGATAGGCTGAATATGCTCCAGAGAGCTATAGGAGAGTGCAAGAGGTATGTCTTCAAAGTGCCAATGGAGGTTTTAAAAAGTACCAGTAACTTTGTTCTTTGTTTTCTGGATAGGTTTTAGTTATGGATACATCTATTCTTCCCCAAGATCAGTCATTTGGCCAGAAATTGGCAGGAGAATCATCACTTCTTAATGTCACTAAAATGCCAATCTCAAGGAGAAGAGCCACTATCCTGTGGGACAGAACCTTGGAAGATGTGTTCGAAGATGATGGTGACGAGATGGAGGAACAGCACAGTGTGTCAAGAGAAGAAGCAGTGCAGGAAAAGGAAGAAAGTAAAGTTGTTATTGGAAAAGAAGAATATATGGTATGTACCAGGGCTACTTTAAGACTCAGTGTAGTGTGGAGCCTTGAAGCAAGATGTTCTACTCCCAGTTTCCCTCATCTCTCACCCCTTTTTTCTGATCACCCTTATCTTATCTAAATATAGTGTTTAGAACTACAAGTGGATTACTTATGACTTAGTGCTTATTGTGGGAAAACTCTATGAAATGTGTCAAGGTACAGACTGAGCAGTAAGAATTACAGATTTGGCTTTCTCTTCTTTTGGTAACCTATGGTCAATGCACAGAAAGTATTACCTGTTTTTTAGCAATTCAGAAGATCGTTCCTTTGTTATTTTATGAACAAGAAAACTCTGGAAACTGTCCTTTAAGGAACAGTCACTTCTAGGGAAGACAAGCAGGAGGGAACAGAGGATTAGAGACAATTTTGTACAGGTTTCATTAATACCGCCTCAAAAATGGGTGTCTGGAAAAAAAGGCCAAATTCTGTGGATCTTAAGCCTGTTTTTAAAGATAACTTCAATAGTTTTTTTGTTATAAACTTAGTGTTCTTTGTAAATGCCACCTCTGCGCAAACTTAAAAACTGCTGTTAGTACCAAACAGGTAGTTCAACCCACTCATGAATCCTCATTACTAATTGTAATTCTAGACACTGCTGAGTCTCATAGAAGAGCTGAAGAACAAACTTATTACTGAAAAGAAGAATAAGATACTGCTGGAACTAAAAGTTCGTGAAGAAGTGATACAAGAGTTTAGCCAATATTTTGCTGAGCGGGAAATAGATTTCAAGTAAGCTGGCTTTAAGTGATTTTAAAGTTACTGGTTAAGCAAATTAGAGTAAATTCACTTATTTCTTAAATCTCTCTCGGCTGTAAGAGACCACACTCTTCTACTAGATCTTATCTTCCACTACATTGTTAATGTACCAGTTTGTTTGGACTATATGAGGTCAGGAAAAATTCTATGTACTTTGATTTTTCTGTGGGATGGGTAGGGGGGTATGTGTATAACTTGTGAGTAGTGTTCGTTCCTGTGGAGCTCTTTCTAAGAGAAGAGCTGCCTTGATAGGTTGTGTGTAGGAGTGACATTTGCAAATTCTTTGGTTACTTTGGTCTTAGCGATACTCCAAACAGATATTCTGGCTCAAGAAGCTTAGGAAAAAATGCTTTTTGTTAAGTGCTATCCGTAATCTGTATATTTGTCTCCCTCTTGTTCTTTAGAGGTGTGTCTGTGTGGGAAATATACCTCTGTTTTGGTGTAGCAGCACTATTTTGTGTATTGTTTTGCTGTGCCAAAATAAAGAAGAAAACATCTTTGTTTATAAACAGCTGTATTTATAACTTTTTAGCATCTGATACTGGCTAGCTTTTAACTGACTTATTTTTCCTGCCCCAGAGAGTGCCTTGATCATGAACGAGCACGGCTTGAAGAAAATGCTGAAAAACGCCTGGAAATCTTCAAGGAACTTGCAAATAGTTATCCTAAAAACGCAGATGAAAAAAAGGAATTAGAAGATCAACCTGGCAGTGAGCAAACTGGACTTCTGGTATTTTTATCTGTCTTCCCTAAATGTCCCTTTTACTCACTACCTGTTATCATAATGATATTTAAGATTTAGAAGAATAGTTTCAAGGAATTGCATGCAGTGCAACTGTATCCTCAGAAAGATATATTTATCCCATTTAATAATGGGGTTGCTGAACCTTGGGATTTAGGAATCTTTGGAGTTTTCTGCATTTCTCCAACACAAAGTGAAAATTCCTATATACAAAGAAATTGAGGGAAAACTTCAATTATGATATAAAATCCATTGCATTATGTGCCTATTTACAATCCTTGATTTCTTAGGCCCTATATATGGACTGTACTGGAGTGAACACAGATTCCTCTCAGGGCAGTTGTAGCTACAACTGAAACAATGAGAATTATCCATACACATAAGTCATAACTCGGTTCTTACTTTGAGGCTGTCTCTTGTGAGTTTGAAATCCTTTGTTTTTAAGAAACAAAGAAGAAAGATATAAAGTCAGTATTTTGAGTTCAACTTTCACATTAAGTTACCAGAAAATTGTTTGACCTCAGAAACTTTTACTGATACCTGAAAATTTCTGGTGTATTCCTTCTAAAACTGTTTGCTTGCTGTGTTCATGCAATATTCTCATTGAATTAAAAAATGCTAGCTTTTTTAGTAAAGTTGGAGGTGATATGTTTATGGACATATAAAGTGGACTGTAATGTTGGGTCATTAAATATTATAAAAAGTAGCTATTACTTGATACTGGACACTTGTGTGTGAAGATAGACAGAAACTGGCAATCAAAATGCATATGGATCTTCAAGATAGTTTTGAAGTCAGAATTAACAGTACTTATATGTTTGAATTTGTAATGGTCTTCCAAATTTTCTGTAGAAATAATGGCTTTTGTGTAATTATTTGCCATTTCTAAATGGATATAAATTATCTTTCAGGATGAAGAACATAGCACAGGGCCAGGTATCTGCTTTGATTTTGAAGGCATTATTGAGTCTCTGCAGAATGATATCACCGATATAAAAAATCAGGCAGAAGCAGCACACCAATACATTTTGTCGCTAGAAGACCCACAGCAAACTATAGGATGGCTTCAAAAACAGCTAGAAAAAATCACTACTGAACTAATTGAGACCAAAGAACAGCTGGCAGAGAAAACCAAAGGTAAACTGGGTCTAGGAGTGATGTGAAAGAGACAAAAAAAGAAATTGCTGACTGCTGTGAAATAGAAATAATAATCTAGTTGAGCAGGATTTTGGAGCCAAATCTTATGTATAGCAGTGGTGATCAGTTTTTTTTCTTTTTATATGTTCAGGTTAAACAATTTTTCAGGCCTTGGTTATTTGGTTTTTAAGACAAAACTTCAAACTATCAATCGCAGACTTTGGAATCGTGGGGTAAAACATCCAAATTATTGATTCCTGATTGTAATGCTTATACTTCTCTTATGTTTTGCTGATGAGTGTTTTCAGGTATCCTGTGAAACATTCGTGGAGGAAAAACTAGCAGTACCTCGTCATATGATTTCAGCAGAGGTCTTTTGACATGATCTGTATTTTGTATGGGTTGCAAGGCCCAATTTTCCTGTTCAAAAAACTTAACTTTGAAATGTGTCCTATAAGTAGAAGTCAACTTGAAAATAAATCTATTCAAAAACTACTGAGGTACCAGAAGATCCAAAAGAATGAATTACTGAGTAAACTATGTAAGGGCTGATTACCTGATGCAGACTTTTTTCCTGTTACAGATTTTGGAACACAGAGGATTAAATTGGATGAGTCTGCTGAGCAACTTAAAGACGCAACTGAGGTAAGTTTCTCATAAAAAATTTTTGTGCAAAATTATTTGCTTTAATACTAAGTTCCAATAACTTAAAATGCTATTACAGTGTGCTTCGAGCTTTTTTTTTTTTTTTTCATATATCAAACATAATTTAACTAATCTTGCTTCTAAATGCATGGTATAATTCAACAATTTAACACTACCTGAACTACTTTTTTTTTCTTTTCCAAGAAAATGAATCTACAGAATAAAAGGATTCAAGAACTAATAGACATTGTGGAGCAAAAAGATAAAGTTATTATGAAACTACAAGGTTTGATGACCTGTTCAGAAGAAACCAGAAAAGACAATGTAAGTCTTAGACATCTCAATTGTCTTTATACAAAAAAATCTTTCTGTATGCTTATAATGGACTTAGCTGCTTTGGGAAATTGAAATGTTCTGTAAATACTTGCTACTTGCTTGAAATAGTAGCAGGTCAATTGGCACTGAAACTAAAGCCACAACAAAATGTGTGTGTGGGCGTGAAAAATGGGACTTTCAGAAGCAGTGGTCTGAACTTATTATTGGAGAATTCTAGATGAGACTCTTAAGAGCCATTAAAAAAATAACAGCCACAGTGTGAGAACTTGAACGGTGAAAATAGCGGAAATGCATCACTGTCTATTTTTTTTGTCTGAATCAAAGAGATAAAAAAGGAGGTTTTGTTGCAGCAAAAGGCCAATTTTAATTGAAGTTAGAAACTAATAATGTGAAAAGAACAGTCATTCTGTAAATAGACAAAAATAAAAAATCATCACATTCCACCCACCACCACCATGCATGCACACTTGCAAAGGAAAAGCAATAATAGGAATATACTGAGCAGAGTTTGGACTAAGCAGGTATGACATGGGTATCTGCTTTTGATGTGATTAATACTACTTAGAACTGTCTAGTCTATTGATAGATCCTGAATGCCAGAAGACTAGCTTGACTGAATATATACAGGCTTAAAAAAAAGATCAAAACATGCAGTTAGGGGGTTTGGGGATATTTTTTTTTTTTTTTTTTGAACCTGATGTCCAGTAACCTGAAATAGCTCTGAGAAGATTTTAAATGAAACTTAGTCAGCACTCTGATCCGTTTCTCTCTTCCACTGTAAATTTAAAACTTTGACCATACTTAATCTTGTATTCTCTCTCTCTGCCCCACAGCACTTTAACTTTTCAATAGTATGAATGATCCAAGAGTGATGAGAGTTGTGGTGACTTCTTACTCCTTCTTCCAAGAGCAAGGCTTTAACTGTCCAGTGTTTCTATGAGACTGTGTGGCATGAAATTTTAAACATGACCACAAATCTCAAGTCTAATAGAGTAGTCAAATAGATATCTATGTATGGCAGACCTGACTGGGCTTTCAAACTGCATCAGATATGTCATGACAGAAATGATTTGTGGCTTTGCTAAAGGATGTTAAAGCTCCCAACTCTGCCAATGATGATAAGAAAGTGATTAACTTGTAGAACTGACTGTTTGACCTTTGAACAAGTTGGGAATTTTGTCAGCTCTTGACATTGAAAACTATTTTCAGATGGTAAACTAACTTCTCTTACACGTAAGTCTTGCATTTTGTAGTTTCCCAGTTTTTTGCTCTGATTCCTGTAGAGTGCAGAATATTGAGTTTATTAGTATTATGAGTTGTACTGGCTTTTGGTTTAAGTAACTGATCTGTAACTGACTTTTTCCTCTGACAACCCCTATACACCTTGCCCAGATAGTTTTGTGAAAGTATTTGTATATAAAAAACTACTAAGCCTTTGAAGTTGCATCAATTGACCACTTAAAAGTAACTGATGCTATTTTAACACAGGACAACACTCTGACTATCATTAAGAGAAAATTAGCAGAAAAGAACTCCAATGAAGTGATTGAAAGCAGCCAATTGAAGGACTGTGAGGAAACTGTACTGGAAGTGGGAAGAAAACGTTGCTTGGAAAATAAGTCTACTGTGGAAGAAGAGCCACCTACAAAGAAAGGTACAATTTCTAACATCGCTCAACAGGGGGTCTTCAAAAAAAACTTGATTACTAATCCAGAACAGATGCAAAAAGTTGTGAAGCGTAAACGTCGCGTTATGAGGAAGAGATCTGCTACATTAAACTGTAAATGGAAATAACTGTTCTGTAAATATAAACTATTTTACAGAAGGTCCTATATTGTTTACTCCTAAGTGCTTTAAATAAAATTTAGTTTTTAGACTCTTTCCTTTCTGATGCTTTTTCTCATCTGTGTATGAACTTGCAGACCCAGCTGTAGTTCTTAGGCAATTTCTTAACAGTAATTTTTGTACTAAACTTGCTATTGCTGGACTTCATGGAAAGTGGCATCTCCTGCTCAAGTTTTTGAACATTACCTAAGCAAGCCTCAGGGTTGTCAATGACTTATTGATTGTTCTGTCATACAGTATGTGCTGCAAAACTTGGTGTTTCTTTCTGTATCCATGAGTGTGAACACACCAGCTCTGGTCAAGGTGAGAGTGCTGGCAAAGGAGAAAAGCTTTTCACTTGAATGGAAGTAAAATTATTTTAAATTCACAAATTATATATTTTGTACAGCTCTTAGGCTTGCACCTTCAATCCTTTTGCTTTTCTTGCTTTATCTGTGAGCATATCAGGTGAATAAAGTCTATTAATAAGCAAAAGTGAGCTATATGGGACTTGTACAAAATGGTACTTACAAGGGCTGTCTGCCTCTACCCAGCTCAGCTTCACTGTCTCATAGAACTATGGAAAGCATATGTGACAGAAGGGTGAAAGACCTCTTTCTGTAAAACAAGAATTGTGAAATTCACATGATCACAGAAAACTGAGGCTGCAGACAGTGAATAAACTGAATGGTGGACTACCATTCATTACAGTGTGCAGCAAAAGAATGTGGGAACACTCATTGTGGTAGGTCAGTTTTAAGTTTATGGTGCAAAGTGTTACAGTTTACTTCAGGGTGGTGACCCATCACTAGTGGGGCTCTGCAGGGCTCCATCCTAGGCCTCATTCTCTTTGACATCTTCATTGATGATGTGGATGTGGGATCCAAAACTGTGCTAAGTAAGTTTGCCAATGATAACTGTCAACTCCTTGAAGGCAGAGAGGCCCTGCAGAGAGATCTAGACAAATTAGAGGGCTGGGCAATCACCAACTGTGAGAAGTTTAACAAAGATAAGTGCTGGATTCTGCACCTGGAACAGGGCAACCCTGGATGTACATATAGGCTAGGGAATGAGAGGCTGGAGAGCAGTGCTACTTTCGATGATCCTTGTGGCTCCCTTCAATTCAGGATATTCTGTGATTCTATGAACGAAGCACTTCTTGCCCTGGGTATTGAACTTCTAATATTTACTACCCTAGAGGGTGGGAGAGGCAGATAACTCTCATATTCCAGGCATGGCTAGACAAGCTGACAGCCACCACGTTCATGACTGAGAGGGTTAAGGAGGGTTGTGTTGTCTCAGTTCTTCAATGTCAGGGAAGTTCCACAGGAAGTGGCTGGGTCTACCAATAGTAGCAAAAGGAGGTAAAAATATTAGGCTAAGTCAGCTGCTGGTGTGTGATCCAATAGGGCGTTTCTGATGTAAAACTATTTCAAGTAAGTGTCATTTGAAGCTAAGGACTAGAGGTTTTGACAAAGTCTGTCTTAAGACACCTCAGCACCTCTCCCTTTTAGTGAAGTATGCACAATTCCAGTCTAGTGTGAGGAATATGTGGTATTTTGTCTGATATGCTTTCCTGTGTCTGCACAACTGAGCTTTCAGAGAACCATTTCCTAAATCCAAAGTTTTTAATCTTTTAGGATTTAAAAGTATGACTTTATATGCCACAGTAAACCTGCTGTTGTGGCTGATCTAGCAGGAGCACTTGATGTGTCTTATTAGAACATAAAAGCTACAGAAAAGCAAGAGAAAAGAAGTGTCTTGAGGACTTTAATCACTAAATACCAAAACACTGCTGCTAATGCTTCAGCATGATTTTTTGTTAGTGACTCAAATTAGAGACTATAAAACTTGCTGGATCTGTTCAGAGGATGTTTCCATGCAGTACACATGTACCTATGTGCTTGATGCTCCCAAAGTGAGATGACGGCTGAACTCCACCTTACTGTGCTTGCAGTAGTCACAAGAATCCATACTATCTTCCTGTAGTACATAGTTATGATGACCTAATCCTTAGTCAGGCTTGATTTAATACTAAAATGCATGTCACTAAAAGGACACAACTGGATTCTAAAACACTTCTGTGAAATACAGCCAGAGTAATTTTTGAAGGTGATGAAATACATGTGATTTTTAGTTAGAATTGCTCATTACTTTGAGAAAAAAAGAGTCAAGCTAATAAAATGCTTATGGAAATTTGGAGTTGGGCTAATATGTTATAAGTCTTTCATGGAGAACTTTACATGCAACATATTAGGTGTGGGCATTAATAGTTATCCTTTTATCTAGTTTAGAAACCTATTGAACAAAGAAGAGGGGAAGGTTCCAAACACTAAGCAAAACAAAAAAAATCAAACAAAAAGCATGCTGGAGTTTTAGCTTTACTTTTAAAGTAACATGATATTGGGTGTGAATAAAACTTCTCAGAAAAGCATACAACAGCATTGATCTGCTAAATGTAGGGTGGGTAATTGCTGATTCTATTTAAAGGGGTTGTTGAATCAGTGAAGGTGGAAACTAGATATAGCTGTGATTGTTATCTAGCTCATAGGTGTTATAAATACTAGTAAAACCAGCTAGATTTTTCTGCTAGTGGTATAGAGTAAAGGCTGGAGCCTTACTCTAGAACCATAACAAATTTTTTTAAGTCTTCTGCACACCTCTTTCTGCAAATTATGCCTCGAAGACCAAGAGGGATCTATTGCAAGTAAAACAGCTCACAGGGCTTTAACTACTTCAAGACTCCAAAATGCTGTAAGGGTGTGGCTTTCAGACAGTGATTATTTTCTGTAGAGCAATTGCAGCTTGTATTGCTAGAGACTTACACTATTGATTTTAATCAATCTGAGCTCTATGGATATTTTTTATTGTTGATGTTGTTTTGTTTTTGTTTTTAGGAGATAAGACAGGGAGATGGGAAAATTGCTCTCTTCATTCAAAGAGAACTAATAATTCTGAGACCTATGCGGAAATACTGGCACTGAAGGAAAGAACTGAAACCTTGGAAGGTCAGATAGCTGCACTTGAAGAACAATACCAAAGAGAAAAAAATAAAAAAGAAGAGTTAAGTTGGCAGATAACAAGCTTGCATCTCAAGCTGTCTGCTTCTGAAGAAAGGGCTTATGGCTTAAGTGAAGAGCTTCAGCAATGTCAAGCTGACTATCAGGAGACTGTTTCCAAATTGGAGAAACAGAAAGCTGTAAATAAGGAACAAGAAGGAAAGATTATTCAGCTAAATAACCAAGTAACAGCTGCTGAACAAAATATAATTGATAAAGTGTCCCAAATTAAAACAATGCAGTCCCGAGTAGATGAGCTGTATAAATGTCACTTAGAGTCTTACACTCTGGATACTGATTTAGTTAATCTAAAGGACTCCTTAGACCCTCAAAAAGATGAACCACAGACAGCTCAAATGAGTCCTGTATCTATGCAGTTCCAAACTGCTTCTACAGCAGATCTAGGACAGGGGAGCTCCTTTCACCACAGTATTGAAACCATTTGGGAAGAATGCAAAATTGTGATTAAGGCTTCTTCACAAAAAAGTCATCAGATTCAAGAACTGCTTCAACAAGTTGCAGACTTAAAGAAGAGACTTAATGACAGTGAGAATTACAATAATCAACTAAAAATCAAATTAAATGAGTTTGCAAGTCAAGATGATCGGTCTGTAAAGGAAAAAGATATTATGAGCCAGTTACAAGAGCAAATCCTGAAGAAAACTCAGGATTTTGAAAATCAGGCTGCAGAAGATCAGAGAGTAATTGCACAGTTTCAGGAGAAAGTTAATGGATGCGAGGGAAAAATAAGAGATCTTGAATGTGTATTGGAAGCTAAAGATGACAGCATAAAAAAGTTAGAAGAAGTACTTAAAGAAAAAGAATCTACTATTTTAAATCTACAAAGTAGTACAGTAGCTCTCCAAGAGAAATGTACCAGGTCGGACAAAAAACTGAAAGAACTGAATGATCAAGAAGCAAATCTGAAGGATGAAGTTGTGCAGTTGACAAACAGCTTGGGGAACATGAAACATGCTCTTCAGGAAAAGGAGAAAAATGAGAATGAGCAAATACAATCTATAGAATTGTAAGTAAATAATGAGATTACTCATAACCCTTTGCCAATAGACCTAAGTTAAAAATCCCTTATGTCAACATCAATTTATTTTGACATAACACATTTTCTTGTTTATAAACTTGATTAAACAAACTGCTTCTTTGAAAAGTTTCAATGCACTACTTGAATTCCCCACCTGTTTGTTTATTCTTTCAAAAATATAGATCTAAATCATGTGGAACTATTGAGTGGGGGAATGCATACAAGGAAATTAATTATTTGGGGATTTCTAATAGTTTTGTTGCATACCCTTTCTGAAAGAAGTCACATATAGTTTAATGTACCAAAGTAGGCATTGTTGTCTTTGGAAAGGACTGGGTGGTAAAAGGAAAAGAAGAAAGAAAAAAAAAACCTAGGGAGTAAACAACAATAAACAGTTGGGTTTGGTAATAGCTATTCTAGGTGAACAAAATCTACTGTAAGACTTGAAGGAATAATAGTCATAGGAGGGTAGAACTTTCTTCACCTCCCTCTACTTTTTAAGTCTTTAAGAAATAAAAGATAGCATGTATCTGAGAGATTATATTTGTTATATGGTAAAAAATTATAATTATGTAAAAATAGCTTTAAGATGCTATGTAGCCCTTCTACTGACTTTAGTTTCTTTAGTGCTGTATCTGAGTACCTGCACATACTCCAAAGTACAATTTAGAATGAAGGTCTGATGATCCCCAACCCTATGCTTGTAAAGCTTTGAAAGGTTTTCCTTTTGTAAGGCCTTGTATTGTATTGTCACTTATCTAAAAAACCTTCTATTAGTGAGTTCAAGGGTAAAAATCCAGGATGTCTTACTGTAAACTCTTTGAAATAAATGTGACCGTTTAAAAATGAACCCATCAAACTTATTTTTTGCTTTGTAGCACTTGTGAGGGCAGCATTTGCTGCTATGTTATTGGGGTTTTTTATTTGAATTTTTATTTATTTGATCCTTTCAAGGACTGGGATGTGTAGTTATCAAGTTCAAAGTTGTTTGATATTAGTCTTGTTCCATTTTGTTACTTTGTATGGTCACCTAGTGCTATAAATGTTTGCTCTACTGTGCTTAAAAAAGTAATATTTAAAAAGATGTCAGTGTTTAGAAATGAATCTGAGCAGTTTGTTACTTCAGGATCATATAAGAAGAAATTGAAATACAAAAGTACAGTTATAAAGTTTGTCATTGATCTGCTAGAGCCAAGATTCTATTCTTCAATAAAACTGGGAAAGAGCCTGAGTTAATGTGTAAAAGCTGTTTTTGAGATGTGTAAGATTAACGTTATTTATTTCTAACCCAAGGCTACGTAAAGATCTTTCTGAGAGCTCTGCTCTTGTACAAAGTTTGAAGAAAGATTTGCAGAGGAAAGAGGAAGAATATACAGATTTGAAAGAGAAACTATCTGATGCCAAGAAACAAATTCAGCAAGTACAAAAAGAGGTTGGTAACCATAGGCAAAATGTTTCTTCTGCAGGTTTGGGCCTGGGGTTCTGTTATTAAAACTGGTTTTCACAAATCTCGAGCTACAAATGTTAAAAGTGATTCATAATAAGGCTACTTTGAGCAATATATCTACAGTAACATTGAATTTTAAATTACATAACCATTGAAGTTGTAAACTAAAGACCAGATGTTAGAACACAGATTAGTAAAGATATTGAAGGGTCACGTGAATTTTTATTAATACCCTTGAGAAAGAGTTGTGAAAGCTATGACTAATCTGATTATGGAGAAGATTTTATAATCTCTGTAACAACAGTAATCTTACATTGTTATTTGTGCTGACTTCAGACTTGTGGAAAATGCTGATCTCTGAGAGAAAAAGATAGATTAATCAGAAAAGGAAAGCACTAACTTCTAGAGACTTTTAAATCTGAGCTATGTTTCCTATTAAGGTTGGGGAGAAGAAATTAATAAATGGAATAACTCAATACCGACAATTAACATTGGTAAAAGTTAGCAGGCAGTAAGTTTTGGTTTTTCTAGAACCTCATGGGATATTGCAAAAACTTAAAATCCAAAAAACTTGCAAGAGTTTAACCTTGGAAGTTAAAGAGTATTAACATTTTCACAGCAGCCTTTCCTACTCAACATTCAGTGTATAATCCTCTGCTTGAGAAATAGCAAGGAGTGGATAAGGTCCCATGTCAGAAAACTTTTTTTAAAGGACAGCAAATTGTAGCATAATTAGGCTCTTTCCTGGTTTGTGGTTTGTTTGGGGTTTTTTTGTTGTGCTTTCAGAGTGGGGGTTTTTCCTTTATTTGGGTTTTGTGGTGTTTTTTTAAGGGGTGGAATTTTTGTCAAGTTGGTTGGGTTTGGGTTTTTCCCCCCTCCTCTCAAATGTAATTCTCTATGGTTAAAATACTTTCCTCAGAAGGATCTACAGTATAATGCTCTACCAGCCCCTGGAATTTAGCTAAGATACTTGCAAAAATTTGACTCTTAATTAAAGTAATTGGTTATTTATCTGACAGAGATTGTAGAAGGCTTATAACTAAATGTTAGTTTTGCTTGCTGTCTTGTTGCAGGTGTGTACAATGCAATCTGAGGAGAAAACTCTGAGGAAAAAAGTTAATGAGCTGGAGCAAATTAAAAGCCAGTTTAGTGAAGAATTGGAGTTCAAACAGCGCACAATCCTGAAACTTAAAAAGGTATTTTTTTTCCTAAAATTTTCCTTGTTCTTAATTTTTTCAACTAATCCAATATTGAGTTTTCCAAGCAGGTGGAGAAAAGCTTATACAGGTTGGGGTAAAACAGTAGCCAGCTGAAATTAGTTTTAACAGATGAATGAAAAACGTTTAAAGAAATTCTCATGCAGGACATTGCTCTATTTAAAACAATTTGACAATCTGCCTAGCAAATACATACTTAATACCTTAAGAGTTTCTGATTAATGACACTTAGATATGTTACCTGTAATGTCTTCCTCTTTTTTTTTTTTTTTTTTTTTAAACAACTTGAATACTGCTTTATATTATATGAAGAACTTACTTATTTGGACTGTTTGTTTTAAATACTTGATTCATCATTTATTAAATTCACAATGAAAAACCACTAATTTCTAGCATATATATTTGTTTCTTTCAACATGTTTTCTTTAATTTACTTTCAATGTGATATTTAGGAGCTGTTGAATAATGAGAAGCTGGAAGAAATCTCCAAACAGTACGAGAAGACACATGAAGGTCAGAAAAAGCCATTGTTGTTCCTTTTTTTTGTGTGTATATGTGGAGTGTCAACATAATGAGTGGTCACGTTGAGAACAAATTTGGAGAGTCTCATGTATTTATATTTTAAAATACCGAGAAACTCCAACTTGAACATTAAAATCTCACAAGAAATATTTTTATCGAATCATTATTAGAGATATAGTAAGCAAAGAAACAATCTCAGAATAAGAAATGTAAGCCTTGGAGAAAGTATCAGTGTTAACTTATTAAATGCTGGGATTTATTTGCCATTTTAGTTGTCTGTTTTAACAAAAGCATGAACTAGCACAATATTAGTTTCTGCAGATTTGGTAAACATTTAGCAGTTGAACAGTGGTTAGTTTCTCATAGCCATACAAACTGTATTCTGACATTTAACACTGAAACACATCTAAATCAAGTTTCTGAGAACAGAATCACTTAAAAATTTTAGATTTGAACAGTTCAGTAGAGATGCCCTATTTCTTTCTAATGGAGCTTTTAATCTCAGGAAATGGGGAAACAACTTGTAATCAAGACAGTTTGGGAGACAATGGTGGGAACTAGGAGGAGGCTTATCTGTAAATTAATTTTCAAATTTTTAGATCTGTGTGCAAAGGAAAAAATAATTGAAGATATGCGGATGACATTAGAAGAACAAGAACAGACTCAGATGGAACAAGATCAAGTGCTTGAAGCCAAACTAGAAGAGACCAACAGATTAGTTTTAGGTAATCTCTTCATGAAATGGGGTCAGGGAGGCAAAATTATTTTGAATGTGTATTGTGATAGCTGCTTTAAATTTCTGGGTTTACTTGTTAATTGTTATTTAGGCATTACTTTCATGTAACACAGCAATTTCTTTGAAAAGGTTCTGTTGTCTGTGATCATAGCTAATAAACTCAAGTAACTTTAGTAGAAGGATGTGAACATGGTCAAATAAGTGTTCAAAACTATGCGAGTTCAATGTGAATTCGTTTTGTATTCTGACTAGAACTGGAAGCATGGAAGCAGAAATACAGAGAGCTGAATAACCAGAGCAATACTGACTGGCAGCAAAAGATGAGCGAAAATGAGAAAACCATAAATGAAAATGAGGAATTAATGAAGCTGCAAAAAGAACTGAAGGTAAAATATAACACAGAATTCATACATAGTTTTAAAACTATAACTTACCTTTAGGAGTCTAAATTTTTTTTGCATCGGTATCTTCAAAAGGGAGGGCATGATATGGCCAATTGTTACACTGGTAAAGGAAACCTCCTCTGAAAGCTGCAGTGCACCAGTGCAGTGAAGTCTGGATGCAGTGTCTTTGTAATATCTTATGCCCCATCACTTATGCCCCATAACGAAGTGCACCGTCCCCTGCATTATGCTACTACGATGCAAGGTGCTTCTGTAGCTGGTCTCCTCTTACAGTTATCTTGATCCAACTCCTGATATCTGTTCCAAACATCTTTCCTGTCAGTTGCTAAGTCAAACTCTTTCAAAATCTTGTGCTTGCTGCATGACCTGTGAGCCCTTTCTGTAAGGCAGAGAACTTACTTTTAATTCTCCTTGGAATAGAAAGTAGACTTTCTTTCTGAGTAACTTTACAGGTACCTTCTGTCTTATGAGGTAGAATGTCTGAGGTTTGACTGTGATAGAGGAGACAAGGTTGCTGTGGATTGAAGTGACATTCTTAAGTACGAGCTGTCTCTGCCTTCCCTTCAAACTGTACTGCATTCTTTACCTTTCAGTCATGAAGCAGAAGTTAGTTTTCTAACATGTCCTTTAAGGCAGCATAAAAGATTGGGGATTTGTATGTTAAAAGAGTCTCTTTATCATTACTTTTGGTGTAAGTTTTATAGTGTTTGTAACTTACCCGGAACATTTTGAGGAAAAAACCACCTCTGTTCCATGAAGATTTGCCAGTCTGAATAACAAGTGCTGAAAATTGATAAATTTTTTTCAATAGGGAAGACCAAATGGGAATGTAATACTTGCATTTGGGAATATGCTGGAATAGAACTGTGCTAGTATTTCTGTTATGTTCTTGAAATTCAATGGTATTCTGAATTTTAAGTCTTTTTTTTTTTATTTCTACCTATGGTATTATTTCTGGTTTCATCAAAATAGGAAAATGAGGCAAAGTATCAAACTGATAGAAAGAAGTGGCTTGAGGAAAAAATGGAACTCATAAATCAAATAAAAGAAGCTGAGAATCATCTCAACAGAGAAATGAGAAAGTTTGTGGAGAATAGAGAACATCATGTAAAGCAACAAGCAGAAATTGTAAGTGACTGGATGTCTCAGCAGAGTCCTCTAGTGTAAAGCTTTAGTACAGAACAAATGTCATGTCAAGTGTTAACAGTGTGGGCACTTGAGGTAGCTGGCCTTTGTCAGACTTCCCTGACTTTCTCATATGGCACTACATGAGATCTTCTCAATATGAAAAGGGAAAACTAGGAGGATCATAAAATGAAAAAACTTACTACATAATGAAAGTTACCTTGCCAGTTCCTTTCTGTCCTTTACTACCACCTCACTATGAAGTCTTCAAATTTCATATTGTATGTAAAACACCAGTAAATAACCTATGCTAAAATAAATTGCTCCTTACTGGAGCTAAGGAAGCTCACTTTGGAAAATAAGATTTCTTGCTTGGATTTTCTTAAAAAAAAATAAACAAGAAAAAGCCCAAGCAAACAATTTGTGAGACTTTAGAAGGAAGAGGAAAGGCAAGCAAGAAAGGAAGAGAAGTTGTTAGAAAAAGCGTTTTCCAGACATAGAATAAAAATACTTGATGTATATGCTGGGGTTTTCACTAGCATTGGAGTGACTGATAGTTAATAACGAAGATGCCTTACTTGGTCCCTGGACTGTGTCAAGGTTGTAATTTCTTAAGCATATGAAATTTTTATATGAACCTCTACAATCTAAAACTGTATTTGCATCTAGAGGTAGTTAGCAATTACTTTCTGGACCTGCAATCAGTACAGGAGGATGTTAGGAACTAGAACTACTTTCACTTTATCTGTGACTTTTCTTACCTGAGACTTGTTACTAGCAAAATCTTTGAGCAAGCAAACATGAGTGGTGGTTCTTAAAAAATTCTCTTCACAAAGAGTATAAATATAAATACAGATTTTCTAATTGAAAAATGGTTTGCTTTTGCATATTTGTAGTGAAACTAGTTCTGTGTGAGCTTTTTAAGGTCTGCATAGGCTCTTAAGTTTACTAAGACCATAAAATAGTACGAACTATGCAAAACAAAACTACCAGAACAGTTCAGATACTGTGTAGAAGTGGTCTTCTATTCTAACCTATCCTTTTTCCCTCTTTAGGAAAGACTTGCTGCACAGCTGGTAGAGAAGGATAGTAATCTTCAAAAGTGGCGTGAGGAAAGAGATGAACTAGTAGAAGCTTTGGAAGTACAGCTCAAGAGTTTGGCTTCTAGCACCACACAAAAAGACAAAGAAATAGAGGAGCTGAAACAGGCTGCACTAAAGGCTTCAGAAAAGGTCAGTTGTCTCTGTCTTCTTCCTTTGTGATTTTTTGTTTGTTTTTGTTATCCATTAATTCTGCGAAACAGTATCGTTGCACTTGGCATTCTGGCTCTCCTTTTTGTTCTTAAACACTGTTATATGAAAACCTTTTGCAGATAATTTAAAGAAGAAAAGCTTTATGTTTGCTTGAAACAGAATTCGTGATAGTAACTGAAGTTTCAAAATATTAAATAGGGCAAATAAATGCTCTGATTGCGAATTTGGGCAGGATATCTGAAATAACTATCACATTTGTTGCCTTTTTCACAGCACCAAGAACTTCATGAACAAATAGGAGGTGAACTTGTTCTAAATAAGTATAGTAAAACAAAGAGTTTTGCATTACATTTTCCCCAGACTGTTATAAGACTTTTCTTCACTTTACACAGAGGCATTAAATTACTGGATTTGTATTGGATACCTGACTGTTTTAGCCTGCAGTAATAGAACTGATGCTACCAAGTAAACATAATGATGCTTGTGATATATATTACTTTCTTCTGACAGCCCTGCAATTTGTGGCAATTTTTGCTTTGTTTATTAGGGTAAGGAAACTGACATAGAAGAACTAAGAAAACAATTGACTGAGAAAGATGATTTTATAAAGGAATTGAAACAACACATTAACCGTGAAAGCCCTCAGTCTATGTCAGAAGTACCTTTACCTGAAGAAGGACAAGATAAAACTACACAGTCTGTAAGCAAAGAGGTATGTTTGTTTAATTTATAGAAAATATGTACTAATGATATTAATTTAGTTTTGTTGTTTTCTCAGTATATATTTCTGTATATAGTTTTGGGAATCTCCTAAAACATTTTTGTAGTTCTTTGTACTTTAGCTGTATCTTCAGTTCTTGCTCATTCTTCTTCTCTTTCACACTCTCTCTCAGAAAATGAGTACTTTAGTTAATAGAATGCTATCTCTCTGTACATTATAGAACTTCTACACATGAGGGAAAACTGGTTAACTAATCCAGGTTCTAGAGATTTGGAGACATAGTATTTGTAGTGTCACCTCAGTTTGAGTATGTCAGTATTAAGGAGATTTCAACTCAAACAACTTTTCATGATGTCACCTATGATGTGGTAAGACGATTCTGTAATTAAAGCTACCAGCCCATATGGGGGTTCACAAGAACAAAGCAGTATCTTGCATCCCACTTAAAACGAAAACAAAATAATATTTGATGTGAACACAAGGAGAATATCTATTTTACCTATTTCCTGAACAAAAATTAAAAGCGTTGTAACTATACAGAGACTTCTGATTCTGACTGAACCCTTGTATGTGTCATGAACACTATTTAATGAGGTCATTCTCCTTCTAAATGGAATTGATGCTATGTGGCTCCATTGCTAATTAATAATGAACAGGTCTGAACATGGATTTCGTAGCAGTCCCTTCTCTGGCTGCTACAAGATATGATTCTCCTCTTACTGCAGAACTTGACTGAATGCTAAAATACATCTCTTCATCTCTTTACAGTCTATTGGCAAGTAGGACTGTATGGCTAGTTTCTTGCTGTTTCATCAATTCAGCTTGTGCTGTATAGATAAGGCTTGTGATGTATGAGCTCTTTGGAGGGTTACTGCTTAATGTAGCTTTGTAATAGCAGCTAAGAGATCACCATAAAATTAGGTTTTTGCTATAAAATCAGTTACAGAGAAGATCTGTTGTAAACAGTTAGTGCTGAAGTACTTAGCTTAAGCCAGTAGCAACAATACTTGATGTTATGGATAACTAGAGTCTGTTACTGTGACCATTATGTGAGAAACTGTTACGATGGTGTTGAAGTGAGTGGGGTAAAGTTCTGGGGGGAAGTCGAATAATTCTCAGGAAAATCATAGTGGAGAGAGAAAAAGAGCTAAAATGATCAAGGCAATATGTGTCACCTGCCTTGTGTGGAGAGGATAATAGGCTGGCACTCTGATTAGAAGAGGTTAAGGCCACTGGAGGGTCATGGAGCTGAGCCTTAAAAAAAGTCATGGTTGGGGGTAAACAGAAGGCAGAACTGTCCTTCCTAAAATCCTGCAAGAAATGGGCAGTACTTGCTGAAACTAATAGGAGTTTATTTTAAACAGGTAAAATAGCATATTTCTATATGAAGGAGCTAGTGGTCTTCTGAAGGTGGTGAAAACCAATACCATCAGCAGGGATTAGGAAAAATTATAGTAGAAATGTATAAATGTATTTGTAGATGGATACTCTGACATTTCTAATGCAAAAACTGAGAGTGCTGCAAGGGTATTGATGGAACAGATGAGAAGGTGACCAGGATCACACATGTTATCCCTACAAAGCACCTGTTTTCCATTCCTGGAGGCAGAGTATTGAAGTAGATGGACTGTTGGTGATACCCACCAGGACACGTGATCTCATTGTGAAACAGATGTTACTGTCTTATACTCCTGTTGTCTTTCAGCCTAAGTGTTCATTAGCTATCTGCACTTGGAGCTTTTCTGCTGTAACTTTAGGAAACTCAAAATGGTTTGAGGTTTACAGTGTAGCATATTCTCATATTACTCATTGTAAGTATTTAGAGTTTGTGGGAAAACAAAGCAAGGTTAGTCCTGTAGCTGGAAAAAGTATTCCAGTAAGATATGATGAAGGTAAAGAGAATTATTCATAATCTCAGTGTCCTAGCAGTGCCTTCTCATTAATTGAGCTTGGTATAAAACTTTGAAAATTTTATGCAGAAGCACGAATTTTGCTAAATGCACAGTAGGGAATAAAATGTGTCCTATTGCCTGAATGATTCTAAAGTTTTATTCTGCAAATGCCTTGATGATCAGATCACCTGATTTAGTGGCTTTTGGTAGAAATAAAAGCTGTATAATATAATTATGTGAATAATTACATCTGACTTCAACTGTGTACTCTTGAAAACTTACCTCTCACTGATGCATATGAAGTGGCTGATTATTAGATATGTCAGCTGGAGAAAAAATATAAATTCTTTTAAATGGGTGAGCAATAGCAGGGCAGACTGCTTGCCAGTTGGACCTTACTTACACAATTTAACTTCTCTACTATAGAAGTGAAGGGAGAGCTCTCTAAAGATAAGATGGTGAAAGATTATACTTTTCTTGCAAAAGCTGCTATTACTGCCTAGTTCCTAAGGAGCAGCAGAGTTAAGATGGAGAAAATCATGTCAATTCTGCTACCCCTAGCTGTGAAAACTGTGATTAGTTGTCTCTGCCCTTGAGGAAAATGACTTGGAAACAAAGTATCAGGTTAAGTTCAGCAGGGAAAGTTCTGTGATCATAGATACAAATATTAACTTGTAAAAATTTAACAAAAAAAATGCTAAAATACTCTGCTGTAGATTTCTTTGGAACACTTCAATTGGAAGTGTTCTGGAAGCTAACAGCTGGAAAATAAAAATGCTTACTTCACAATCCACTGCAAAAGTGGGGGGGATATGTATAATACTATTTAACTCATAGTTATTTTAAAACTTGTTTTCTTAAAATTTCCATATACTTACAGGACCATTCTGAAGTTGTCCTTGACTCTTCTGAAGTGTCCACAGAAGATGGAAAAACTAGTCGGTTCCCAAAACCAGAGATGGAAATCCAGTTCACGCCTCTGCAACCCAATAAGATGGAGGTGAAGCACCAGGGCAGCACATCACCAGTTACAGTTAAAATGCTCAAGCCAAGAAGGAAAAGGAAGAGTGTAGAGATGAACGAGGTGTGAACTAAACCAACTGATGAAATCTGTAGTGGAGCTTTTCAGTGTATTACTCTGATCATTTACTTAAACTCTATCCTTCTGATTTTTCACTGAGATCCTAAGGATATACGTAGGGTATATTTAAACCTTGTGCCCCCCCAAGTGGTGGATCTCTGGCCTGTGTTGATTAAGGTCATAGACTTCAACTGATCAGACTCTGGACTCTTGTCCCTAATTTGCACTTTCTCTTTACCTTTTACATTTCTCTCTCTCCCTGCTGGTGCCATTTCTTCCTGTCTCTAGCTGTGATCTGTGGGATCACAGACCAGTTCTGTAAAATTGCTTCTTTTGGTTATGCAGTCACTGGTATCAATTATTATTTCTTCTAATTTCCTAATTTTTTAGGATTTTGTGAAAAGTGAGAACAAGAGAAATGCAAAACCTGCAGTGGCTGATTCACCTTCTACAAGCAACAAAAAAATGGTTTGATTTTGTTCCATTTTGGAAGTTAGTTTAGCCTTTTTTGTAAAGGTGGACTTGTTGAAGGAACAAATATTCTTATGAGGCAGTATCTTATCCTTATCTGTGTACTTGAATAGGATCCTCAAACACTTATGTTGCCTTTCTACTAAATTCTGTAAGCCAACCAAAGCGAGTGTCTGTATTTGCCAAGAACATGTAGTGTCCTAGCTGCAGTGTGCAATGATTCAAAGGGAAGGATGTTACATATTGAATAGTTACCCAGACTAGTTTGAGCATACTATTAGAATGTGATGTTATAGACAATGCCTTTGAACTAAAACTGAGGTTTATATTACCTATATTTATGGCAATTATAAAAAGATTATTTTAGGCCATAGTGGAAACCTGGGCAGATTCAGAGGTTGGATAGTACATTTATTTGCCTAATCAGATTCTTCTTACTTTATTTATAATTAGACCATCTTGTCTAATGAAATACTCTATAACTTTGAATCTGCCTTTTTCAAAAAGGTAACTATTTATTTCCTATATGACTCATGTCCTTAAATGTATTCTGTGAAACTTCGGTGGTTTTTTTTAATTCTGGGTATAAAATGAGGTTGTCTACATTGCTTGCTGTAGTGGTATCATTACTAAAATGAACAGAGGTGTTAGTAGCAAAGCTTAAACTGTCAGCTTGAAAATAACACTGAAGTAAAATAAAATGAAATTAAACAGGAAGATAAGTCAATTTTCAGTTTAAACAATAAACTTGTATTTCTATACAGATGTCGACTGCTCAGTCTCTTAGAAAAGAATACTCCTTAAGAAAGCAAGAATCTACTTTAAGTAAAAAGTCAACTAAGAAGAAAGATGGGACACTCCAGAAACTTGGTGATTTTTTCCAAAGTTCTCCTACTATTATTCACTCCAAAGGTTTGTACAGTATAAATAAGGCTTATTCCCTGTTCTCTGGGCATTGCAGAAAAGCAGAGTAGAAGAGTTTGTCTTGACTGCAAGGGCACGTGGTTCTAAAGTTTAGATTAAGTGTGAAAGGTAAACCAGGTGGAATGAAAGATGCAGTGTGGGATGTGTGCACACATATCATAAAAGCAATGATAGCTGTTTGGCTCAGAATACCAGAGTTACTTTGTACTTATTTACAGGTAAAGGCAACATTAGAAACTTGCCCTGCTGCTCTAAAAAAATCAAGAGATTAATCCAAACTCCAAATCTTACCGTGTTTTATAAGCAATGCCTTGTTTCTATGGAAACTTCTTAATGTTTTTTGATGTATGTGAGAGGGGAAGATTGGTTCTACAGAATCTGAAAGCCAGTGTCTCATGAAAATATTTGGAAGACTTCATTAAATTGAATATGGAGCAATTAATGGATTTTGTTAAGTTTGAACGTAGCCTTGGTAAGGTCTAGGACTTTCCATTGAAGAATATACTTTTATTCTTTTCCACCGTAAGACAAGATCTCTGGATTACTGTGTTTAAAAAAAAAAATTAGCAGAAGGCACAAGAAATTGCCAATGTTAAATTCTAAAAGATACTATTACTTATTTGGTTAAAACAGGGTCAGTCATTATTTAATGTGGACAGTTGAAATAAGCTCCTGTACCAGCTTGAAAACTTGTCTTGCATCTTTATTTATCTGACATAAGTCAGGTTTGTTATATTGGTTCCATGAGGACAGCATTTATTACCAATGGAAACCAAATTCAGACTACTCAAAATTTCATCCTTAAAATACTAGATGTGAGCAAATGAGTTCTGGTTTATAACCTTTATTACCATGTCCTTTATCTTTTTCCTTTTTGTATAAGAGTATTGTTTGGGATTTCCTGTTGCTTTCCAGTGCATACACTCCTCTCTTTATAAAGCTAGTACTAATTTGATAAAACTACACAAATATATAGAGAAAATTGACTCTACCTTATGCTTGTGTCAGCACAAAGAATTTAAATCTGTTCAATTCAGAAGTCTTTAACTTGCAGTGAGATCTGAATCCTGGTTGATTTTTAATGTGCTATTTAAATGTGTCCTTTAAGCTTTTGCATCTGAAGATACAGAAAACTGCTTCCAGCTATAGAAAACTGTGGTAGTCAAATACTACTTCTGAATTTTTATATTTGAACTTCAGACTACATCGGTTTCATTTTAAACTGTTTTAATAAAGCTTTCTTTATTCATGAATTTTGAGGCTCACAAAACCAGTAAGACATGTATTTATGACAAAACTTGTTTTGTAGCAAAGAAGCTGATTGAGACAATAAGCTCTCCCAAGTCTGCAGAACCAGAAAAAGTCAAAGAAGATGAGCTCAAGCCAAAACGAGCTAAGAGAAAGCTGTATTCAACTAACATTTCTTCCCCCCTACATATCCCTGTTTCTTCAGTAAGTGATTACAGGTTACTGTTTTGCCCACTGTAATGTTTTTCTGTAATCTTAGTTTAAAATAAACTAGTAGGGGAACAAAACAAATCTGAAGGTTGCAAAAGAGGTTTTAAAATAACAACTTACTTTTTGATTCTGCCTAACCATTCCTTTTGGTCTTTTCTGCTGTTTTACTTAATTTTCTCTATTTTCTCACTTGTCTTCTCTCTTTCACTGCTGACTTACTGTATAGGTGATACAACAATCGTGGAGATATCTTTACATTTGGATTCATAGATATCTTAGTTGTAGTATGTGGAGGATTACTTTTTCCTGTGCTACAGCTGCTAAGTCTGAGTTTGTATTTCCAGTAGCTGCAGTTCATTTAAGTGTAACATAAAGAGAGAATAGACATAGAGACCATTAAGGGATCCATAGATTTAGAATAACATGATTGAAATACTAAAGATAAAGGTCTGCGTGTACAATTAATGTTACAGGGCAAGTGAGCACGTAAGGTGTTTTTGAATTCTATTTATGCCTAGCTGATATTTGGGCATAATAGCATGTGGATACATCCATGCTTTTCAAAACACAGTTTAAATAGCCTTCTTGATGTGGTTAAATTGTGTTGCCCTATCTAAACCAGTCTATAAAAAGCCTTATAGGCCAGAGTTTGTGTATTGTTTCTGAAATCCAACTGAATGGTTTTCACAGTAACTATACTGCTGAGAATCTCTTGCTCTGTTGCTTCTAAAGTATATCCCTTCATTCTCTTTAATCCTTTTTTCCCCATGCTTTAGTAAGCATTTGCCCATACTAAGATATCCTGTTGAATTTCCTGTAAATTGTATGAATGGATGTGGCAGAAACCAAAATGCTGTCCATAAGAGGAAAACGAAAATGGTAGAAATGCAGAGCAAAAAGAGCAAAGAAACTTGGAAGTTAATGAAAAAGTGAAAGACTGAATCCTGGAAAAGTCAGAGAAAGCTGTAAAAATTTAAGCTAAAAACTGTCTTCTGAACACTTCTTGTATCACGAAATGAGTATTAGAAATTAGAACTGAAAGCTGCTTTCAGATCACATTTTTCTTTGGACTTTGGTATTTGTTCAGAAAAAAAAAATGGGATTTTGTGTGTTTGTGGTATTTGTTGCTCATTATGATGCACTAAAACAGTCTCTCTATCCTGGAGACCTCTGACTAAAAGGTAATAGAATCATAGAATTGTAAAGATTGGAAAAGACCTCCAAGACCTCCAAGATCATTGAGTCCAACTGTTAACCCAGCACCACTGTGTCCACCACTAAAGCATATCCCCCAGACGGTGATTCTACCACTGGGCATCCTATTCCAGTGACTGACCACCCTTTCAATGAATAAGCAAATTTCATTCTGAAAACAGATTCTGGGGAAAACTATGCTGTTAGTCATACAGGTCTAGAAGTCTATGTCATTTGTCTCTGAAATGCTGAGTAACCACTATTTAATATCATCTTTTTCAGATCTTTGTAGAACAAAAAGAAAAGGAAAGTGATCATCTAATCATCAAGCGACGGCTACGATCAAGAATAGTAAAATAATCTTGCAAACATGTGTTTGTATTTCCTAGGGGCATATTTCCAGCTGATTGTATGTAGGAAGTAATAGATATTTAGTCATGCTTCAACATCTGTATATAGTTGTATAGAATTGTTCTGACTCCATTAAAGTCGAGACATTCAAGAAAGCTTGTGTGTGAGAATTTTGTTTATTTGTTGTTAGGAATGGTGCCTTTGGAAGTGTTTGTAACTTACCCATTGTGCAGTAAGAGCTATACCTGCCTATGTGGAATGGTTTTAGTTGCCTTTTTTTTTTTTTTTTCAGACAGCCTGTATACCCACCATAACTTTGAGTGGAAAAAAATGAGTACACATCAATACTTGTATATCCTTAAATTCTTTAAAAAGATTCTAAAAAAATTCTGTTGTGGGACAAAATTAAGAAATTTATACTATCTGGAGAAATATGATGTTTTCCATTACTGGTGTTTTAAACTGTTTTGTATTTATTCTTCTAAATTAAGTAATTTAGAAGCATAATATTCTTTCTTTGGGGATTATAGTATCAATAAATAATTATAATCTACTACTAGAAGTGACCCACACTTGGACATTTGACATTTTCTACTCAACCAGAACAGCTACTTTTGATGTAGTAATGTTTCAGCTTATAATCAGTGACTGAGTAAACATTTAAAACATTTTGGTTCCATCAGTGTAGCATTTACTGAAGTCACAGGCAGTGTATGTCATAGGATTTTGCATTGTTTGAAGAATGGTGATTTTTTTAAAAAGAGCTGGAATTACTTTGACAATTACCTGCTCCTGACATGGATGAAGCAAGACAATCTCTAAGTTGATCATTTACTCCAACTTGTTCATGCAGCTTTCATACTTTTATTTTCTGGAATTACTGCCAACCATACAGCCATGTGCACAGGGGGCAAGAAGGCCAGTGGTATCCTGGCCAGCAGGACCGGGGTGATGATTGTCCCTCTGCACTGGGCACTGTTGAGACTGCACCTCAAGTACTGTGTTCAATTTTGGGCCACTTGCTACAAGTACCTTGAGGTGCTGGAACTTGTCCAGAGAAGGGCAACGGAGCTGGTAAAGGGTCTGGAGCACAGTTCTGATGAGGAGTGGCTGAGGGAGCTGGGGGTGTTTAGCCTGGAGTAAAGGAGGCTCAGGGAGGGCCGTATTGCTCTCCACAACTACAGGGAGGTTGTAGCCAGGGAGGGTGTTGCTTTTTCTCCCAGGTAACAAGGGATATGACCAAAGGAAATGGTCTCAGGTTGCACCAGGGGAGGTTTAGATTTGATATTAAGAAACATTTCTTCACCGAAAGGGTTGTCAAGGATTGGCTGCCCAGGGAAGTGTTTGAGTCATCACTCCTGGAGGTTCTTAGGAGAGATGTAGATGTGGCACTCGTGACATGGTTTAGTAGTGGACATGGCAGTGCTGGGCTAACGGTTGGACTTGATGACCTTAAAGGTCTCTTCCAACCTTGATGACTTTGTGATTCTAAACAAGTGACAAAGCATTGTAACAGTTTATTTCAATCATTTCACCATTTTGCCTTTTTATTTTCCAAAATTTGAATAAATTTATTTTCTGAAACTATGAGATAGGACAACCTAGTTTAGTATCAATCTCTTCATGCATTGAAAAGTTTTGATATTTAACACAAAGTTTCCTTTTTCCATGAGAATAAGCTCAGATCCTTGTAAATTTAACAACCTACTTAAAAAACTTGGCTTCGCTTTTTTTGGTGTTTTATTTTCCTGCATGAGGAAGGAAACTCTTCTGTAGTATGGAATGGTTCTATTTCTTATTTAACACCTGAACCCTGAAAAATGTCTTGTACAGCAATGCTGTTGTCTTCTAATAGTTCCTTTTGATCATGCCACACTGTGAGGGATAATTCCTAGAAAGTACCTGATGCTACTTGTGTTAAGCTGCCCCAACTTGTGCAATGATTAAGCCTCATCTTTAAAAAATACTGTTCATTGCTCAGCTTCAGCTCCTTTGTGGTGAACGCTTTTTCTTCTGCCATCCTCATGGCACTCCAATTACAGAAAAAGTGAAGGCTTCTGGAAGGAAAATATACAGACACTGCTTCAGAGAGGTCAAGCTTTTATTTTTGGCTAAGGAAAGCAAAGAACAGTGGCACCATTTGATCAGCTGATGAAGAGGGAGTGGAGTGACTTTGAAGTGAGAAAAGAGAGCAGAATCCTTTTGGGATGATCTTTCAGTAATACAGCTTTTTGTAGATATTGCAACTATTTAAATGTGGTTGAAGCCTGATTAGTGCTGTGAGAGAGGAAAAATAAAAATACTTTAACAAAACATCTCCATACCGGCCATTCACTTAAGAGTTGGACTCGATGATCCTTGTGGGTCACTTCCAACTCAGAATATTCTGTGATTCTGTGAAAACATGCCCGCTTGGGTCTGTGCAAGGCCCGTTACCATGCAAGCCTTGCCAAGGACCGCAGCCCCCGGGAGGTGGCGCCGGGACATCGCCATCCGCGACACTGGGAATCAGCTGGGAGTGCAGGGGGCAGGAATGTTTTGCTTTGTTTTAAACTAACCCACTTTTGATACCATTTAGCCAAGCTTCATTAAAAAAAAAAAAAATGTTCAGAACTGGAGCTTTCAGGACTATATTCCCTTGGTAAAATCCTAGTCCTCCAGGTCTTTTTTTTTCCTGGTACAACCTTGCCCACCCACAGAGAAAATAAACACAGAGCCCTGTCACAGAGGGGTTTGTTTCTCAGTTCGGGATTCTGGAAGCAAACATTGGTTTATATGCCCTGATATCTACTGTAGCCGTTCATCTATTGCTGCACACTAACGCTCCACAGGAGTTTATATACTTTTCTCTTTTAATGAAGATGAATTTTTTAATGGAAGTATGCTTTATTAGGCAGAACTAGAGGTCCTCTGAGACTCTAGAAAAAAAAGTAAGACAAGATTTGTTAAGAAGAATTTGTTTCCAAAGTTGCTGGATTTAATATTTATAGACCTGTGTACTGATGGATAAAGTTGGACTTTTTTCTTTCCTTTTTTTTTTCTTAAAGAGGTACTGGCCCTTAACAACCATTATTCTGCTATAGGGACTTAGAATGCATTTTGTGTAAGTGCTATAACATTGATTTCTCTTTGAATTATCTACAAGAGTAAGGAATATTTTCAGAAGCAAGCTTTGGCTTATTTTATGACATAAAAATGCCAGACTGTACCCTTCTTGGTGTGTACTGAGGCTTCTGTGTGCTCTCAGATTGCTGCTGAAAGATAAGTTCTGAAATTCTTATCTAGGAGCAAAGACTTTTTGAGTTTAGCTGAAAGACAAGGTTTTTCAGTTCATTAAATAACTACAAGATTTGAGAGGAATGAGCTCGCACACATTTCAATTAATTTCCAACTTTTTAGTGCGTTTTAAAAAGGACTCCTTTTAATCATAGATGAATTGCTGATGTGATACATCAGTGCTTGCTTCATGTCAGATTGGAGAGAAAAAAAATGTGGCTAAAAAAGTGGATAAAGGAGAGATAGCAAGTGTAGATAAAATACCTCAGTACAATAAAAAGCATGACTATTTTAGCCCTCCTTAAAATATTGTACCTTATGAGCAGGTATACTTCATCTTGGAGACCTTATATACAGTGGATGATTCTGACTGTACGTTTGGAGAAAGTTGTCCAGCTATCCTTCTGTGGCCATGACTAATCAAGGAAGATTTAGATATTCTTTCCTTATCATCTGTGGACAATATCCCGTAAACAGTATTTCTGCTCTGACGTGTGTTAATGCCTCAAAGCAGCAACAAAATGATTGCACAGGCTCTGTGCAAAACCCCAAATACCAATCTTCCCCTCAATGACCTTTAAAACTTTTTGTGTAGCCAAATGAGTCAGTTGAAAGGTTCGTGGCTGGCAGCATGCTTGCATGCAATCTCCTATGGATTCAATTTTTCAAAGAATAGAAGCATGGAATGAAGCTGACATGAGTGACTACTTGAGTGTGCTTGACAGAAGCCTTTAAAGCAGCTGGTAAAAGAATGATATGGGTTTATTTCCTGAAGAAGAGAAAATCATAGTAATTTTTGCTGTACAAATTAGCTTTTTCCTTGCTTGTAGACTTGTGATATCCAGGTTTGTGTTCTGGAGAAAAAGGATTGGTGGAAAAAAACAGGGAAAATACGTGCTTATGTTTAGTTACCTCATTAAGTTTACTGCTTGGTGTTAACCAGACACTTCTGCATGTGAATACCAATGTGGAAGTTAGTACTGATCTTGAGAGGGATCATAGAATCATGATCCCTGGAGAGACAAACAGCTACTGCACAAGTACTAAACCAAGGAATTTATAGAAGTAGGTGCATCTGAAATTGTCCTTACCAGGTTTTTTTAATCTGTTCCACACGTAACAGTTATAACACTGTTTGGACTGTGTCAGAAACTGATTTGAAAAGTTTGATTTGACCTACCATAAGAGGATACATCAGTGTTTTACTCTACAGGGAGGAGTGTGTTCTACATCTGTCCCATACTACTTGTTTTGATTTGGGGTTTAGGATAGCACTGGAAAGGGGGGAAAAAAAGTTAATATTAGCAGGGGGGTTAAAAGTACCTAGAAAAAAAGAAATCCAGTCATATAAAAACCGTTATATCCTTTTAATATTGTGACCTGAAGAAATGTTTCTAGTTGGCAGCAGAGTACCTCAGGACCAGGTTACAAACTCAACACTGTGACTGGAAGTGATTGTGAGGCCTTTGAAATTGACTGTGATTAACTGCAATCTGCAAATTACTTAAGCTAATGTTTCCCTTCCAGAAATTTGGAAGCTATTGACCATGTGACATTAGAGACAGAGGCATAGTAGGGGTGGCAGTGAACAATTTGGAACGAGAGATGTTACCTGAGCTCTCACCTGTATCAAACATTTCATAAAACGTGATTATATCACAGAAGCACTGTTTTTTTTAAAACAGAATTTTCAAATGAGAACAGCTTAATTGATAGTTTCCACTGTACAAAACCCCCCCCCCAGTAGTGTATTTACTGTACTGATCTTGTGCTCTGCTGCTACAAAATTGACCTTTTATAAAATGTCACAGTGTTTGGTGAACCTCAGACTTAATTGTGTGCATTTTAATAGTGCATAACAGGCAGGGAAAATAAGTTGCTTCAGTAAAAAAGAGGAGTAATTGAAACATTTAACATAGCTATTTTATCAGTTTGACACCCTCTGACATTTAACTGCTGTGAATTAATAATAGGGTATCATACAAAACTATCAGCAATTTTTTGAGGCACCATGTTGTCACTGAGTTCTATCTGAGCTGAGGCTTTGTGAGGTGATGAGGGCAAGAGAGATGTTATTACTATACAAATTTATTTCAGCACTCTTTTTCTCCTAGATTTTCCTAGCAAACTAGAGTAGTGGCTCCTCTCTCTTTCTCTAACCCTCTGAGATGCTAGTGTTCTCATCCAGAGCCAAGCTATTGGGCACTGCACTGCAGTCAGCTGAGGAACAGCTAAACTGTGTGGCTTCCATTTCTGCAAAACCTCTGAACTCCCTACTGCTCAGTGATGAGTGAAGTAAAATTACCTGCACTTACTCCCAGCTATACCAGCCTTTTAGCATTTAACATGATGTTACTTTTCAGTTTTGATGAATTATTTAGACCATGTCACTGATTTCAGAGAAACTGACATCTAAATGCAAGAAGGGAGCCTCAGGCTTTGTTCCACACACGTGAGGTCACAACCTCGCCCTCTGAAACAGATTTTACAATCACGATCCACGTGTTTCCTTATTGGAAGAAACGTTTGTGACCGTCTGTGGGAACAGATAGGTTTCAGTGACAGTTGAGATGCTGCTGCACAGGTTGACATCCTCCCTTCTTCACACAAGAAACTCTGTTTTTATCACCGTGATGATTTGGACATGTTTTATCTGTATCTTTGTATCTGAGATTTAGGATCTTGATGAGGAAGAGGTATTCGGAGAAAAGATGAAAAAGTCTGTGCCTTTACTCTCTACCGAAGGAGTGCACTGCTTCTGTAATAGGAAAGTCTTTGAAAAGTGGCTTTGAAGCAGTCTTTTTCTTTGAGCATTGCTGGGTTTTGAAGTAAAGGCAATGACTGAATTCCTGAGGAAAATGGTTTTATAGAGACACCTCTGTGTTCACGGAAATTTGAAAAAGTCAATTACTCCTCTCTTGGCAGGGAGGAACGTCACTAGTCCTGATCTTATATCATTAAATGTGATGCTCATGTAGATATATGAATGTGTTCCTCTTAGGAAAAGAACACAACTGTTCCTGTTGAACATCCCAGGAAATGCTTAATTTTTTAAAGTGTTTCTGTTTTTCCTTAACTGTGATGAGGCGCCAGGAGGAAGAGTCTACCTTATAGTCACCCATTTAAGTTCTCTTCTTATGATATGTAAATCACCCAGCACTCAGCTTTCAGAGTGCTGGACTCTCTGCAGCCACTAAGAAACAGTCTTGGACTGCTTGCTTTCCATGGTTCAAAGAATAATTTTGGAACTGGGAAAGTGATTGCTTTGTGGAAACTCTGTGTGCAAAATGTTCTAGATGTCTTTCTTTCCAAGTGGTTTAGCCAGTGAAAACATATTATTGAAATACTAAATTTGGAAAATCCTTGTTTTTCAAACAACAATTTCAACTGTTTTGAAATATAATTCTGCAGAAAATGCTTTGAGCTTATTTTATGTCATCTTTTTAAGCATATGATATCAACATGTGAAATCCCATGTGGTATTAATTTCCACTAGCATCTATTAATAATGTTAAGATGATCAAATAGATTCTCTCACCACTAATATTGACTGTTAAACTTCTTGCTTATGAAAAAACACCCATTGAAATGCTGATTCCTGCAGACACTGCTTAAGCAAATTCAGAACACTGAGTTCCCAGCAGGAAATCACTTGGACAATCTCACACAAAGAAAGTTTTCCTTGTAAATTAAACTTCATAAACACAGTCAGACCCTAGTGATGTAAATGAGTAATAAAAAACAAAATAGCAAGCACAGTCAGTCTCTCTGATTCTCATGACAGCTTTTCAGAGAAAACCCCCAAAGTTGTATTTCACTCAAGGAGTAACTCCTGTTTGCTAACACAATAAACGTAACTGAGGAATTACTTGCTGTTGTTATCAAAGATTCATTGACAGACAAATGCTGACAAGGTAATTTTACTGGGGAGCTGGAGAAGCTGTTGGCAGGAGCACAAATGTTAGACTGCCTCAGGTATTTTGAATAGTTTTTCATTGATGGTTGCTTAGTCTCTGCAGTGCTTCTTTGTAGCACTCCAAACAATGAAGGAAAGAAAAACAAATTAATTAAGCGAAAGTGTCACATTTCTAGCCTCCTGCCCTTAGTGATCACCACAAACATTTGACACAAAGCAGTTCTGCAAGTCTGTCGTCACAATTTAGCATCAACTTTCTCTTGCTCACTGTAATGGTGTCAGTGCCTTCAGGACGAGAGAAACCTCCTGGAGCTCCATCAGTGGCCAGTGCAAACAAAAACCAGCATGGTAGAAATCTGAATTCCTATTTCTCCCAAGTTTGGTCTGTATTCTGTCAAAAACATTCCCTGTAAGTTGTGAATTTATCCATGAAGCTAAGAAAGATAAGAACGTGAGGCTATAAATCTGAGATGGTATTATCTAAGTTGCCCATCAGCAAAAAGACTTTCTACAGTCAGTGATGTAATTTTCCTGTAATAGAGATTAGCAGTGTCTGCAGGCTGTCAGGTGTCACCTCTGTTAGACAGGTACGACAAAAGCACAAAATAATAACACACCTCTGGAAAGGATAAAGCTAATTCTTAACTTCAACACTGTCTGTAGTCAACTTTTGTGGGAAACAATCCTTGGAAAATGTCCTACATTGCATATCTCCGTGAGATTTATTTTTCTCTTTTAAACGACCCAAACTTCAGAAAACATCTAGGCATAAATATTTCACATTTGTTTTGATCTTGCTGACTTCAAATGCCTTTCATGTATTTTTTGTATTTTGACTGTTTCAGTAAGCTTAACAATAGAAAATTAAGGGAAAAATAGGGTGGATAATCTACATGAAAAGTTAGGGATTACTGAGTGGAGTCAAAATGTCCTAAAGAAAGGGGAAAAAAGGAAAAAACTGTAGAAATAAGAGACTGGAATAGGGTTGGATCAGGTGATTTTCAAGAATCATGTTTCTGATCCTGTCTCTGCATCCATGACAGACAGCAGCCCCCTCCAGTATCAAAGCCCTTCAGAACTGGAGTCCAGGCCCTTCTGGAAATCTAGTCCAAGAACTTTTTATCCTCAGATTTCTCTGTCCTCTGGATCTCTTTACTGCAATATAATTTCAGTATTCCTTATTCTGTCCTCAAAGGATATAACCCCTTTATAAATACTTTAAAGTATTTAAAGATCATATTTCATGTTCTCTCATGTTCAGCCTTTCTTGTAAGGTCATGTTTTCTAGATGTCTGCACATTCTCTGTGCTCTCCTTTTGTTATCCCCATTCCAGGGCAGGGCAGGGTCTCCTGGTCACCATCACAACCCAGCTCCACCTGCTTCAGGTCTTCATGGCGTGTTAAGTGCTACTGGATCTGGAGTTTGTGCTAAAACTTGTGATATTTTGTTATAGGTACCTTGCACTCTCTTTCAGCTTGAACTGTCAGACAGGTGACATAAATGTTTAATGGTTGTAGGTGTCAGCAGCCTGTGACTGGCTTTTGCTGGAGACTGATTTGGAGGTGACCACCAGTATCTTTCTTCGCAGAGTACTGTAATCCCATGCCTGAGACTGTGGTCTAGAAAGGCTGAGTAGGGTGAGGGGTCTTGGCTCTGAGAAAATGCCTTGTGCCACAGTGCAACAGGGGCACTTCACAGGGGACTGGGATGGGTTTAGATGTCATTCTGGCTGTGAGAGAATAGCTTCTTGCTTTAGCGGAGCTTTTGTAATCTCAGGGGAGGTTTAAATGTGTTTTCTCCAGAGACAAATATTTACTACATAGGATGAGACCTATGTACTTACGAGGAAAAAGCTAGGAAAGTAATTTTCATCTGCTTTTAACAATGAGATTCCAGGCTCTCCAAGGATAAAAACCAGTAAATAAAATCTATAAAAATTCTCTCTATCGAGAGACTTAATTTATGTAAAAAGCATAACTTTACTCTGTAGAGAGAATAAAAAAGAATTGTTGCAAGATGTGCTCCACCCTTCATTTTCCAGTGTTAGAAGATAAAACTTAAGGTAAATATTTTTCACTAGAAAAAAGATCTATTCTCAGGAAATGCTGTCATCAGACTCCTCTAGGATAGAGCAAGGTTATTCTATTAATTATAGTTCCAGTCCTTTGTTTACTGATGTCAAAGTCTTTATCCAGAAGATTCCACCTCAATGAACAGCTGAAGACAAGTCATGGAGCAGCATGTTTCTGCTTCATGTTTCTGCTTTCAAACACAGAACATACAGTGAGCTATTTATGTCTCTGGGCAGTTGTAGTGTGCTCCACCAGAGTAAATCTTAGTTTTTCTCACCTGAGATTCAAGATGCTTCAGCTAACAATCTGCTGTGAGCACTGCTGTATGAGATGTGGGGTTCTGCTGATTTAGTGGACAGGATCAACTGGTGACAGGGCCCACAGATGATATGAGAAAACAGAGAAGCACAGCTGTGAGTGTAGGGAGGGAAGATCAGGATGTCTTCTGTCCAGTAGTACTGTATTCTGTTTTTTGGATTAAGGCTGGAGTTTCACCAAGACTACTGCAGTCAGCAGCAGAGGCACATCCGGCCAAATTTATCCAGTCTGTGGGAGGAGCAAACTGTATGAAATATAAAGAGGATGAAAAGGCCAGAGGGGAGGAGGAGTGTGGGGAGCACTCTGTACCAGCCATGTTTTCTGTGAAAACTAGCAATCCCCCCTAGTGTTACCAAAATTTTCTTAGCATGCACCAGGTGTATTACAGATAGCAGAAAAAATATTATCTATTACCTTGGAAAGTTGTTATATGTTCTGTCCATTATTCCTGTCCTTTCCCCTTTTGCTTCACTTAATTTCCATCTCTGAGTTTATTTTTCTGTCCATATGTCTCTTTCTAGACATCTGAATTGGCTCACACTAGAATTTCAGGTACAGTTTCACATTAAAAAGGCAATAAAATTTTTCGCTCTTAGTTTCTTGGTGATGGTTGGCTAGTTGTGCCCTTGGTGTCTCAGGTGTTACGGGAATAGGGTAGAAATTATGGAAAAGAATTCTAACAGGATGCTAAAAAGTGTACTCAATGTAGAAATAATAAGAAATAAAGTCTGTATTTCTGAAGAGCTAATGTTCTCCTGACTTACTTGAAACAGCTGATACCTTGTAATATTGTTTCTGAGTTGGAGGTAGACAACAGCATCTGTACTTACAATCTTCTAATAAGCATTGATATATTGATAAGTCTATAGAAACACTATATACATAGAAATGAAACTATGTAAAAAAGAGAACTGTAGATTTTTGGTAAAGGATACCTCTGAATATACTTCAGGCAGTATATTGTGCAAGTACAACATTTGTACTGCTGTTCATAACAGTTTTGGGGAGAAGTCTCCCTGAATTCTTGTGATTTGCTCATTCCCTGAAGCGTGCTGAAATCTCAGACTTTATATACTTTAAGCTTCTGCCCCCCTCAGACTCCCCATGGAGATAATCCAAAGAGTTCTGTGAAAACACAGCAAGCAGTCAGCAGCTGATAGTCTCAGAATATTTATCAGTGCTGAAGGCACATTCTTGTCTCCAGGGTAAGTGCGAACTGCTAATCTTCTAGGCTTTAGCAAACTCTTTTGGGGCTCTCAGATAAATCAGTTTCTGTGCAGCCCATCAGTGGTCCCTTCTTAGGTTTACACTGGCCATAAAACAAGAGCTTTCTCTGGCACTACCCTCACCACAGCCATGCAGAAGGAGGAAGAAATTGCACCAAATTCTGCAAAGAAAAGCCTTTCCTTCCAATGCAGTTTTTGCTTTAGTTAAAATATGTTGAAGTACAAACAAAGCAAGAAAACTCCTGCTGGCACTACCTGATAACACTGAGTTGACTGGTTGCTCTCTTACAGTGTTTGGGGATGGGATAGGTACACTCCTTTTTCGACCTGGTTACAGGTTTTCTTCTCCGTGGTTGTACCTACAATTACCTGAGAGGGGTGGAAAGGACAGCTGAAGTGCCTTGCTATGGCCTTACTCAGAGTTTAAGCCACGGACTGTCTATTTTATTGAAATACAGATGGTTGCTGGCTTACTCTACCTGAGGACTTGACAGGCACACGTATTAGTGCCTGTGGAACAGTGCTCATATAGATCTAACAACTGTCTCTAATGTGGACACCTTGGTCACTTATCTGAACTGCATGGAAAACTACTTCAGAAAAGGTCATATGGCTCCACCTTCACCTCAGCCCACTTGATCTCCCTTCTAGAAGCTTGTGTTAAGTGATATACAAATAAAATTATGATGCAAAGCCCTACATTGGTAAAAGATTTACAGGTTATGTGTGAAGCATTATTCTGACTTGAATTCCCTTATAATCTGATGTGTGCTGAGGTGTGCACCTTAGTAAATATTTTTCTCTTAGAAAACTTATAAAAAATTGTAGAAGAAAATCTACCTTTGAGTCCAAAAAAAGAGATATGAAGTGTGGTCTGAATTAGCATAATTCTTTGTATTTGGCAGTATTCGTGTTTTAACTGAAACCCCTTGGAAAAAAACACATGAAGCTATCTTTGAAAAATCTAGGAGCATCCCAACTCTCAGCTAAACTGTCTTCTTCATAGAGTTCAGTGTCCTGATTTCCATTAATAAGTGGAAGAAAGGATTCTTGGAAAATGTTTGTGTCCAAAGGAGTTAATCTGAGGCAGTTTACAGGTAAGATTTATTTGAATTTTTTCTAAATTCAGATTTTATCAAATTCCTTTTTATTTTTCAGGATGTTTCAGCACCAAAAAAACCCCAGCCACACCAACAAAATACCTAAAGTGTACATGCCTGTGCATTGGGGAAAGAAAAAGAATTTTAAACTCCAAATTTGATTATGGTGGTCAAATCTTTGCTCTGTCTGATTTGTTAGTATATTTTTACAGCTGTTCTCAGTTAAGCCAATTACTCACAAATCCTTTAAACAACCCAGTGTCATGGAGCACAGATCAAATTCCCTCTCATTTAATTATAGCTGCTACACTATATGGTATAATTGGATCTTCAGGAGAATTTCCCCCTATGTCATGGAGGATAGGAAAAAGCAGCCTGACCTCAAAATCAAATGTAAATGGCTAGAAAGGGGCTGTGCTAAAATTTCCCTTAAGAGTCTGAAAATTATAGATTCTTTCCAAACTTAAAGTTTTAGCTGTGTTGCTTGTTTGGGTTTTTTGGGGGGCTTTGTTTTTTGTTTGTTTGTTTGTTGTTGTTGTGGGGTTTTTTAACATCTTGAATTCCCATCTTGTTGTATTTCATTGTTTACTACTGAATTTGAGAATCCTGGAACTGAGTTGGCCTTATGTCAGCAATTTCAGGTAGAGCTGTTGGTTTTATTTTTTTTCTGGAAAATTATTAAATTTGAATATGCCACAGAAGAAATGAGGCCCCCAGGGGAGAGAGAAGGTAAATTGATATGATATTCCCAATGCAGAATTCTGCTGGCCCTAATGTTAGAACTATGCACACCATCTCATGGAGTGTTCGGACAGAGCTGATTACAAAGGTGTCTTGAATGTCTTGTCAGTGTGACACACACAGATGTAAATGTGCAGGAAAAAGAAAAAACCCCTTATTTCATTCACTCCAAGGTGCCCTATTGTAAACTGTATTTTTCTTGTCCATGTTGTCTCTACCTCTGACAGGTCTTGGTACAGTTGGAAATGGGGCTCAGAGAATTAAGTGAAATTTCTCTTGTCTTCAATTTAAATAGGCAAAGTACAATTCAAACTAAACACAAATGCAAGGAGCAGTAAACAGACTTTTTATGAAAATGAATGGCTGTTTGAAGGCACAAGCAGCGCATGATTTCTCACCATAGTGTGAAATTGGTTTTGCTGCCTTTCCTTCAGGCAGTCCTTGGAGTGTTTTTGGACTTGCAGAAGACATATCCTATTGGTTTTGTTCTGTATTTTCCACACTGATCCCTTAAGGATTTTAGCCCATTGCTGTGTATCTTTCTCTGAAGGGCACAGAAGGTCTGCACAGTGTCTCCTGTCAATGAGGAAATTCCCCAAATGGATGTCATCCTCCATCCTGCTCACATCTTTCTGGGCAGGGAGGGGACATGTCTTCTTCCACTGTCACCCTGAGCAGGGCTAAGAGTGCAGAAGGCTGATGGACTCTGGCTCTGACCTGAACAGCAAGGAATTACCAACTCTTTTGAGGGAGTATCTGTAATGTAAACCAATTAGCATTACAGTTCTTAACACTATAATCTATCAATGATAGCGAAACATGGCAATTTACAGAAGGGTTCAGCACCTTAAACCTGACATCATTTGATCCATAAATGCAAGGCAGATTCTACCAGTAGAGGAAAAATTGCCCCTGAATTCAGTTTCTGATCAGCCTAGCAGTTTCTCTTTACAGCTGAGAGACAGTCTCCCAAAATGTGTCTCAACACAGTTTGGTACCAGAGCATGTTATTGTACCAGGAGAAGCTACCATAGCTTGTTTATGAAGCAGCACGATGTCTCTGCTGTAATCAGTGCTCCAGCACTGAGTTCCCGTGTTCAGTATCTCTGTGCCAAAGCCTAACCTCTCCAAGGGCAGCCTGATCTCATTACACTTGTGTAATACTTGCTGACAAGGGGGGGTTAACTTCTGATTAGTGTTAGTTACACTAATCAGTGTAGTTAGGGTTGGTCACAGGAATTAAACTGTATCTTTGTGCACCGATTAGTTTTCTTTTGTCATGAAGCCAAAATCATCATCATCAGGTAAAATATCCTTTGTTCAAGTGCCTGTAGGAATCGCAGTATAATTTCACTCCTGAGCAGCAGTTCAAGTGGTAGCAGCACTTAGAAACTGAATATTTCAGTGAGGGAATTTATAGATGCCCCTTGTTTATGCATTTTGCAACATCATAATATGCCCACATGCTTTATATGAGAGAACGCCCTGAGAAGGAGGCTTTCTCTTACGGACTGCAAACAGAGCTAGTAATGTTTCTCAAAGGCATCCCAGCAATTTCTAAGAATCCAGGGACTTCACTGTGTCACTTCACAAAAAACAAACCAAAACAACAAACCCAATCAACCACGCAAAAATAAACAACACTATAAGAGCAAAACCTAGGAGAGATGATGTATGGACTGGCAGATCCCCAAAAGTGAAAAAAAAAGTATATGAAATCTTTTGCAGTTTCAGATTTTAAACTTTCAAAGTTTCAGGTTGTTAAGTTGTGTTGAGAGGTAAATCACAGAGCTAAACTGAGCCCATTCAGCTGAAGTGTGTGTTAAATGCAATCAAATGCAAAGTTCAGTGTCTAGCAGCAATGCATGCAAAGTCACAGTTACAGAAGGGAGGAATGCTTCTGGAATATAGTGTCTCTGAGTATCTCTGCAGGGTTGCATATCAGACACCAAGATGTTGATTTTAATGACAAATGCAGGACCTGAATCAATGTTTAGGAGTGCAGAGATCAAAGCAATTCAAATGGGAAACCAGGCATCATTTTTAGACTTAGAAGGCTTTTTTCTAGCATATCACTCCAGGAACAGGTAAACTCACTGCTTGATGTCCTCAGACCTTTCTGGAAAGGATGTTTTAGCCAAAAAACAGCTTAGTGGGATCAGTTAAATGCTCTGGCCTCTTCTAAACAGTTTCAAAGAAATCTGGGACTGAGAAGGAACTGATCAGTCTGATCTCCACATGAACCTTCTGGCCTCAGTTGCCTTCAAACCCGAAGCAGGCCTTCAAAACTGAAGCAGAGTGCCTTTAAGCAGAAGCTGTTGGTAAATGTGTTCCTGTTATCTGCAATGTCACCACGGCAGCCCAATGATGAAAGTCAACATACAGTAAATCACATGAATCCAATCACTGGAGTTCATAATACTTGAATAAAGAGAAATAAACAGTAATATAATAATAAACAGTAATAAACGGTAATAAAACAGCTCTATGGGTTGGGGTTTGGTTTTTTTTAATGCAGTAAATGGGCTTCAAACCCATTAGACTAAATGTTAACTCAAATAATGACTTACATTAGAAATAAAGACATGAAAAACAACTACAAAATCTTTCTATATAAATCTATACTATAATCTTACCATCACGAATTAAATGAATTAAAAGTTTGTGAGAACATTTAAAGGTTATTTAATTCAGGAAATCAAGATATGGCGTAACCACAGATGAAGGTATGATTCTCTTCCCTAGTCTCATGCTAGATGTTTTTCCTTCTTAGAGCTACTGATGTACTGTGTTCAGAGCTTGCTTTTCTGAGTAGTTATTTGTCAGTCCTTCTCATTGAGGAGTTGATATGGTCAAAAAGTAATTTAGTGGCAATAAGACACAGATGAATCACGTTTTTTCAAGTATTGGCCTTTTGCTGAAGACTGACAATAAAATACTTTAAATTCAAAATAACTACTTAGAATTTACAAGACTTTGCTTGATTTTAATAAAAATGTAAGAAATAAAATAAAAATCTGGTTTTTGCACTAAGGAATGAAAATGAATTGACATGCACCAATTTGAAGTATATTAGGAATAAAAGCTTTCAACAGAAATTTAGTGGGCCAGTTCCTTTTGGACCACGTGCTGAATATCTGAATGGCAAGAATTATAGCTGACTGACAACTTGCATTTAAAGAGAACCCAAGGCACTGAAAGGTTCTTCTTATGCATGTACAGAGTCTATGAAACACCTGTGCATGTTATAATGCCTATCCACCAATTCAGGCTTTGATTTTCTGTAAAGTGGGAATTGGAATTCTTCTGAGGGATAATCTGGGAACTCTGTGCTTTAAATGAAAGTGTGAGGTGTCTCTTTTAAACCTATTGGAAAACTAGAAGTTGTAGAGCTGGAAAGGCTCTTGCTTGTTAGCATACCAGGAAGGTATGGGGCAATGCTTGCAAGAGGGACAGGTGCAGACTCGTGGGTTTTCAGCTATTTGTCTACATCTCCAGAGCAACATAGACTATGTATGAGATTTGGTAAGTGAAAATTAATTGGTATCAGGAAAAAGCATTTCATGGCAAATCACTAGACTGAGTAATAGTATGGAATACAGAGGATGGTACTTTACAGTATCTCAGGCAAGCAGCAGTCACAAATAAAATAAGACTATTAAATCTCACGTCAGAACATAACGATTTACAAACTTCTGCAACAATGATGCCAGAAAATTTAGTAAATCTCTTAGACCAAATAGTGGCATGCAGCACTTTGACAATTCATAAGAATAAGTGATTGGTTAGAGGTGTTTGCATTACATAAGTATTGTTTTTTTGCTCACAGGGAAGCTGTGAACTGTGAAAGATGTTTGAAATACTAAACAAAGCAAGTGCCACATCTCTACTAAAGACAGATTCTCTCTCCTCTGTCCCATACCTTGGAAGACACTGAATGTTTTCCTAATTTTGGGTTTGCTTTTAGCTTTTTCAGTGGAACCAGCATCACGAACTGACATCTATTACCATTGCTTCTGGCAATTCACTAGTGGCAAGAGGAGGCACGGTACCTGTTAAGAGTTAATTGTAACCATTCGTATGTTACTATCAATAGCAGCTATCCCAAACCTTAGATTTAAAGCTCAACCTTGGTAACAAGGTGATATGAATTTCACCAGAAATCTTATTTCCTTGTTCTCAATGCACCTTCTCTGCCATGCAGTCTATGCACTTGCAATCCACAGTGTAACATGGTAGCTTTGGCTAGTGTGCCAAAAAGATTAGGATGAGTTGTGGCATTACAAGCTGGGACCTATGGGCTTTTTTGCTCTAGAGAGAAAACATCTTCTCGAAATGTTTAATGAAACCTAGTGGTGTCAGCTGTGTAGTGCTGGGACCTGCACTGCCTTCCCTTCCAGAGTACAGGGAACTGGCAAGATTTTCACACTCACAACCAGCTGAGGGGATAGAAAATGGATGATAGATGAGATTTGTTCAATAGTTCTTTTGGGTGGAGGGGTTTTTTATTATTTTTGTTTGTTTGTTTGTTTTTAATTTAAAAATATTTTTGTTTAATATATTCAGTAGAATGCTGTATCAAAACAGGAACACAACACTTTGCTTTTGATGTAAAGAACAGCTCTACTGCCTTAAAGTGCAGCTTATTTAGAGATCAAGGTGTGACACTGGAGTTCTGTTTATATGTTTGACAATAGAAAATCATATAAATTGAAAAAGTCCCTTTAATTTCACACATTTCTAGAGGAAAATATAAGAGCTAGGCTCTGCTACTACCTGTAGACCCTCAGCAGAATTATTTCTTGAGATAAATTGATTGAAGATGTGAGAGTTCACAGGGTTCTCTGCAGGGATAATTTGATGCCCGAGGAGTTGTTCAGGCATTGGTGATGATACCTAATCTAGGAGATATTACAGACAGCTGAAGTCAATAGCTGGAAAGGTCTTCCGGGGCTGGAGGGAAGGGATGTGTGCTGTGGAGGGCAGAAAAGAAAGACTTTGAAGAGCAGGTGCTGGTGTTTGCTGCTGGGCACAAATTTGGGGCTCTGCCTGCTGAAGGCATTGAATGAACCAGTGCAGCTTCAGTTCTCTGCTAGGTAAGAGTTGGGTGCTTATTTTCTTCTTCCATCTTTTATAAAATCTCAAGAGGTTAATACTTTTCTTTACCTGCAAAGTGTTTTTGCTGTTTGTCTGGGAGGTTATTGAGGAAGACTTCTTATACAGGCTTTATCTTCTGTGGTGCAGAAACAGATAAAAATACTAAAGATTTCTCAGATTCTCTGATCTTTATTTAGCCTGTGTTTTGTAAAACTTCATTTCACTTCAAAGAGTGCTCTGCTTACATAAGAACTGAAGTGAACATTTTAAAGAACAGTTATTTCTGCAGTAGTTGAAAAGCCCTGGTGCTTTTTCTGGTGCTTTTTCTGGTGCGTTGAGCTGTGTGTTCAGTGCTGTGCGAGTGAATACTTGACTAAGAATTCCATTAAGTATGTGTTAATCTTCGGGCCTTCACAAGCGCAATATGTTGGTTTTGTCTGTATTTCAGCAAGCAGATTTTTGAATAAACGTGTAAGTAAATGTTGTGGTGCTGTTAAGGCTTAAAATATTAAACAGAACTTTTTTGTTTTGCTTTTTCTCACTTAACTGTAAGCAGAAACCAGTTGTATGGTCACTCCAGATAAAATTCAGGTGTGTTGTATTTTAATATATAAAATGCGATGTTTTGCAGCCTTGTTCTCAAGTTATGAAGTCTTTCCTATCCCTCTCCAATCCCTCAGGTAACTTTGCAGTGTTCCTATTCAGAACACTAGGCAATTTAGAATTAAAGGATTAATTCTGTATTACTGAAAATCTCCAAGCCCTTTTTGTGCCATTTGACTGTGATAGGTATAGTGCCTATTCAGTTTTTGAGTGTACTGCACAGACTTTTGCTTTCATCACTTCTAGGAGAGGGCAGGGGCTGGCAGGCTGGCCTGATGTCACACAGGTGAGCCAGGGGCAGCCAAGTAATGGGCTACCTACACCAAAGGTGTGACTGAGTTTTGCTGAAGCACCTCATGGTAAGTTTGCTTGTACAAAGACTGGCTTAGAACAACAAAATGTAGGTACACATTTGAAGCAAATGCTTTGCTCCTGGAGAAACATGCTTGAAACAATTGCATGAAATATAAATTACTTGGGGGATTGGAGGATCCATAGGTGATTATGAGTGTGGTTTTCTGTTAAGATTTCTGTCAAACCGGTTTAATTTCACTATTTCTTTGACACTCATTGCAAGAAGCCCAAGAGGGGAGTAGCAGCAATTTTTCTGGAACGTGACAGTCTTAAACACCAAGTTGTTCACCAAAACATAGGAGGTGTGCATAAAGGGTGTGATTCCTCTGCCGCTTCTCTCATAAAGTGTCATAAGAACTTAATTGCAAAAGCACAAACAGCTAAGAACTATAATTGAAAGCTTGGACAGGTGGGAAGGAAGGGCCACTCTGCCTGTGAGTCAGGTGTGTTCAATAAGCCGTGATTGCTTTCTGCAGGTCTGAGTTCTGTCGGTATGAGCCCCCCCAATATAACATCATGTGTTGTTTCTGTTCAGACTCTGAACTTCATTAGTTGTGTTTCAGTCATGATTTTCAGCAGATGGCCAAAGGAAATCCTGTTTGAAATATTAAGTGGTACAAAGAGAAAGAAATACAGACAAGAGCTATAGCATGAAATCCTTGCCTCCCTGTGGAGGGACAGAACTGACTCTAACAGAAGGCTGGTTTTGCCTGCAAGTTGTTTCTATCTACATGGGGTAGCAAAAAGCTTTGTTGTTTGCTGATATCTGCCTTAACTCTGTCATTAAATGGAGTAAAGGTTGTTTGGTTGAAGCTTATGTTTGTTGACAATACTGGTTTCAGCAAAAATCTAACATCTGAAAATGATGAGGTATACAGGGCCTCGTCCAACTTTACCTACACACTCTGCAGCTGGTGGTAGCCAAAGAGGATGCCTGAGGGTAATTCTGTTTGCATTGGGTGTAACTGTGCTATCAGATTAGTTGGGGTTGTATGACAGTGCTGTGAGATTTGGATAAAACAAGATGCTTCAGGTTCTCAACTTAATGTTTTTTGTGCTAGTGTGCTTTGCATCTGAGAAGATCCAGTTGGTTTTGTTTAAGTATCAGTTGCAAGTATTTGCTGCTGAGATGTGGAGGTGAGCCTCCTGTAGATCCTCTTCAGTGGTAAAAGTGGAGGTCAGGGGGACTTCAGATGTAATGACAGGTAATTTGGAAGCATTACTGTGAAGTGGGCTGATGGAATTGTGGGAATCAACGTGACTATGAGGTTTATTGTACAGAGTCTTATTTCCATAGGCAGAGGGATCTGGGAAATAGAAATACTCTTGGATATTGCTTAAAGAGATCAAATTTGAGAGAGGGAAATGTGATTTTTCTACTTGCATCCTGGAGCAGTACTAAACATCACTTGGCAGCCTTAATTTTTAGTTAATAAAGCTGTTTAAATAAACTTTTCAGGAGAAAAAAGTACTTTAAAAAGAAGGATCTTATAGACTACTAAGAAAATACATCCAGTAAATCACTGCTCTCTGTGAGGTTAAAATGCAACTGTGAAAGTGTTGTGATCTTTACATCATTCTTAAATATCCCATCTTGCCATGCACATTGCCACATCTAACAGAAGCGTTCAGCGCCATCTCTCCTCTGTTATGGCAACAATACAGTCTTATATGGTGGCTACACTGAACTGTGGTGTGAATTGTGCCTGGCTAGTCCTGAGTACTGCCTGCTTATTCTCAAGGGCTGGAGAATTTTATATGTAAGAACAAAGCATTTGAGATGCAATTTGAGAGCTGGATGTTTGGTCTGTAAAGACATAACTTGTGTCTCTGAAACGTTAACCCACTGTCCAAGTTGAAGCACTGAGTTTTCTTTGGAAGTCATTGTTCAACAAACAGCAAACAGGAACAATACTACTGGAAAATGATTACAAGCCAGTTTCAAAATCATAATGTGCATTTGGATAGTAACAAACAAGGTACCTTTTCAAAGAGATAAAAAGGGCAAGTGCATGATCACTTCATAAAGGCAAAATAAAACCAGTTCAAAGGGATTGGGTGAAGAAATTAATAGTCTTTAATTTGAATGTTCTGAATAATTAAGTTTTAGACATAGAGCCAGACAATGAAATCAATTATCTGGGATTTAGGGTATGTACAGTGATTATCCAAATGAGTTGATATCACCAGCGTAGGTATGAGCCAAGTTTTTATCAATTTTTAATATCAATATGGAATTATCTGCTTCCATTTCCCACATAATTAAGGAGATTATTCTATAAATTTATGTAGTCAAACCATTTATCTCACCTGGCTCTGGAAGCCTACACACTGTCCAATTCATACTCTCTTCAGGTTCACAAGGTGTTACTTAAGACGAGGTTGGAAACGAAATAGATAAAATTAACAGGTGAAAGGAAAAAAAAAATCTGATTTTCATTTTTATTGCTTGTCCATGTCAAGTCAGCTGTCCTGACTGAACTCACTAACTCACCAAACTTCCTGAAGAATTATGTCCTCAGAATGTTACATGATCCAATTAGCTCAGTCACTTTCATTTCTTGAGAAAATGATAATCTGACTAATTTCTTAGTTTTTCTTGAGATTTTGACAAGTAATTTAACATCTTGTAAAGATTAATGTCTCAGAAATGTCATTTTGTTCTTCACTCCAATCTGATAACTGTTATTTTCATTTTACAGCGAGAGCAAATTAATGAATTTCAGTTAATGCGGCAATTTGTCTTCCTGGATACAAACTTACCTTTGAACACTTTCTTTTTAAGGTGAAAGATTTTAGCAGTAGTAAATATTAGTGTTGAAGGAAAACAAATTCAATCATATCATATTTCTCTGCCTCCAGTACTCCATTACACAGGTTATGAGAGGTGGTTGATTCAACTGTTCCGTTAACTCTGAAATATTTCAGTGCACACCCCACTGGATTCTGAAGCTGAATATTCCCTGTCAATTTGACAAGCTCTTGGATGCTCTTTATGGTGTGGGAGTATTATTTCTTGTTTTGGATTTTCTTTGTTTTCAGAGAAATATAAAAGGTTGAGATGAGCATTCACAAACTGGCTTTAGTTATCCAAGACATAAATCGTCCAAATATTATTCAGTGTAATGAAATAATTGTGATAAGTATTTTAGCCTAGACGTTAACTGTGTCTTAAAGTTTTCGTCTTTCTTAATTCATGAAATAATATTTCTGAGTTTTTAAATCACATTTTTAAGTATAAATTCTGACACTTGCTCCTTAGGACAACACTTTACACATAGATATGTACTCACTCTTACATTATGGGTTCCATTAAAGAGATCTGAATAATTTTTGAAATCCCTCATTTACTTCTTCTGTCCCTGTATATGGATGAAATCCTAAATAGAAAAAGAAGCAGATGTTGCCTAGGTAACTGCAGTACTCCCAGCTCTGATTCTATAGGATACTTAACCTTATTATTGCTACATATTATTTATACTTGTAATTGACTCTTAGAGTTAACACTTATGGTTTGGGTTGTTCTGGGCTTTTTTTAACCTTAAAGTTAGCCTGATCTCTCTGCCTATGTTCTCTCCTCTTTACCTGGATGCCCATTTGTGTCACATATAATACTGGGGGGGGGGGTGGGGAAAGATCTATCAGCTATTGCAGTTGTGAGTCTCTGAAATATAGTGAAACTTCAATAGCTTTCAATGGTAGAGAATCCACCAATGTGATGTGATTCTTCTCCCTACTCCCACACCAACAGTCTGCCTTTCTGCCAAGAGGCTTGGGCTTCCATCTTTTGAGGTGTGACTGCTCTAAAATGTCTCTGAAAGTTTTCTCATTGAACATCTGTCCCTCCCCTAAACTTAAACTCTCAAAATTCTGACTTTTATCATCAATGTGTGTTTCTAGTCTACAGGTCAGGCAAAAACCTCAGGTTTTTCTTCTGTTCTCTTCACCCTAAGTAATGTTACGGTGCTTAATGATGTTAAGTGTAAACAACACTTCTGAACTGTACTTCATTTACATTAATATAGCATAATATAAGGTGGAACTTACCACCTTGTACTCAATGTTTAATAATCTCAATTTAACTGATTATAAGAATAATCATGATTTGGGAACATAGCTATAATAGTTGGCAATTTTGCACAAGACCAGCTTATGCAACAACTACTCTAGTATTAAACTTAATCACCACAGAACTACAACTGGGTCTTATTGGATAAGTTTGTTTGGGGTTTTTTTGTTTGTTTGTTTTGGTTTTGGTTTTTGGTTGGTTTTTTTGTTTGTTTTTTTGGTTTTGTTTTGGGTTTTTTTGTTTGGTTTTTTCTTTTTTGTTTGTTTGTTTGTTTTTTAATTGTAAGCTAAGTGGAATTTTGGTCTTATTGAAATGAGTGAGGAAATAAGATCCTTCCTTTTCTTTTGAGTCAGAAATAGCTTTACCCCATATCCTCAGGGACTTTTGCTTAAGATCAGGAGAAAATAAGGAGATGGTAAAAAGAGAAGAAGCCGAAGGGCTGAGGTTGTACAGTTATGTCACCCACCAATGTCCAGAGCTCATTTTCCTGGATGTCTCTCTCCCCAGTATTCTATCCTGCTATTTCCAAGCATTCTTAAACATAGGACTCCTGTATGTATGAGGAAATGCTGCTTTACCTGCCAGTAGCAAGTTTTTTCTTAAAATTCTGTGGGCTCTAGATGTCTCATACCAAGGGACTCTGCAGTAATATGCATCTTCTCTTCCTGTGCAGGGTGCTCTGCATAACTTTGTAACATATTAGCTTGACTTCGGTGCCAATTAAGAAACTTGCTATCACAGCTCTGGATTTTAGCCCCATTGAGTAAGTGTATCTCCTTTAGCCAAGTAATTTTCTTTTGGCTCGGAATTTCTATTCTATCTTCTCCAATTTATACCAGTCTTTGCTGCACATTATTCAAAATCCTATGCTTAATCAGCCTGAAACTAACCTTTAAATCCATTGCTGGGGAAAGGGTAGGAATGTTAGTCCCAGTTAGGAGACTGTAAATGATGAGTTATTACTACTGCATATAAATTTTATGCTATTTAAATAGCAAATGAAACTATTTGTATTACTTGTAAGATGAAACATTGAAGTCCTGTCTTTTTTTTTTTTTTTTTAGTCCTGTAATGACTTCTACCTTTGTTATGCTAATAAAATTATTGCTGTTTACTCTGCAAGACCCACAAGCTGGAAATGTAACACCGTAAATGTAATTCTGACTCAGCCTGTGGCTTTCTGTCCATTTTAAGTAGGTTGATAGGTTTGTATGTTTCTTGCTGAGCTTTGTTTTCAGTTTCTCCAAGGAAGAAATGGAGAGAACAAAAAAACCTCAAACACCACAAAAATATCCTCCTCAGATCTCCTTTACCTCAGAGTAATTCTGTCCACCACAGTGCCCCACTTGAATGGGGCATGCTGCTCCTATGCTGCTAATGCCTTTTCAAGAGAGGATGGTGATGTGATACTCAGCATGCAGAAATTTCAGCATTTTACCACTTTGTCAATGTTTTCCATTCTTAACCTTACCAGAAATTTTCACCACCTCTACTTCATCTTTGTGTAGGAGATAATAGCATGAAGAGCCAACTTGCATAATTACCATCGTATGTGAATACTCATTTATTTTGTTCTTTTAGTTCTAAAGTACTTATTAAGGGGGATCTGTGACTCAATCAATAAGTCACAAAAACATCACAACACAAAAACTTCCATTTTTGTGCATATCTTTAAAAGGTAGCAATAAAAATAATTTATCTGCTACCTATTTTTAATAATTTTTAAGTATCAATTGCAATGAGATCTTCTAAGGCATTTGTCATATTGCTGTTCCAGACTCCCTTTCTTTTCAGCTCCCTCCTACACATCTCATTATTTTAAAACTTAAATCCTTGCAGTAAGAGTTAACTCTTTGATACAGCTCTAATCACTTCAAGGAAAAAAGACCATACCCATGAAAACTGGAAAGTGAGTGCAAAATAACTAGGTAGAAGAATACTATCAAAGGCAAGTAAAGTACTAGTGCCAAAACTTGTGTAAATAATCACTCTGAGATAATAGAAAGCTATTACAGAAATTTTTGTGCTTTAGACAAATCCAGAGCCAGCTGGCTCTCTGTCTGGAGGAATTAAAATGTAAATAGGTATGAGACAGAGTGTTAATAATAATAATAATAAAAAATCTTTCTGGTATGGTTGTCAGACTTCTAACTCTCTAATTCCCCTGATAAATTAAGGGTGCTTCTTGGGATGAGGGAAATAATGTCGCTGTAGTGGGGAAAATGGGCATATTTTTCCAAGCATATGACACAAATATGAGGGCAAAATTTTTTGTAAGTTTTGTAGTTACAGGGACTATTAAAAAAAAAGATCACCTGATGGATAGGAAAGTTAAACACAAAAAAGAAAATATTCAACCAACATACCTCCATATACAGGCAATATTTTATGTCTCAGCACTTATTAAAACAGAGGATTTCTAATATTCACCTGTCTCCCTTCAGCACACTTGTGTAACTCCTGTAAGCTGGAAATGGTCATACAATTGCCATTTGGGAGCAGCACTGATGCTGAGGGGAAGCAGCCATTTCACCTCTAAATTTTAAACAGCAGAGGCATGACACATGTTTTGGGGAATTGCTTGGAAGAAAAGAAAATTCTTTTGTCTATTTTTAGAAAAGTCCTAATTGGACAGTTGTACCTTTTTTTTAACCCTCAGTATCCCTCCTGTCTCATTTGCATGGTCTGTGATTAAGTCATTATGCATCTGGTAGCTGTGTTTGTGCAGAGAGCAATGAAGTTACCTGTGAGGCTGGTGTTTCTAATGTAAGTCCCAGTTGAGAAGACCTGCATCATCCCAACAGAACACCATCTTCTAGTATCCCTTAAGTTAATGAGCCATGGCAAGTTTAGGCTAGATTGTATTAGAAATGAACTTAAACCAAGTCTGCATTTCTAATACCTTACTATATCACTGTTTACTAATACTGCAAACATACTCCTGGTTTCATCTGTCTGCTCTTTTGTCTATTTGAAAGATGGTGAACTGTCTTATCGTTTCACCTCTGTGCCTCCCATCTTTTCACACTAAATGGTTTCCTTTGCCTTCTCAGTTGTTGGGTTCAGCCATCTGTCCTTCCACCTGTCTCATCCTGTTCTCCTTCCTCTGTTTCTTGGTAGAGCTGGCCTTGCAACTCAGAATATTCTGTGGTTCTGTGAAACAAGCTACTTTGATTTTTGCCATTACTAGCCTCTTTTGCTGCATTCTGGTAGCTCTGAGTGAGAGATTATTTACCTGGATGGTTAGTTTCATGTTTCCTTGGAAACAATAGTCAAAACCCCAGAATAATATGACAAACTTTGTAATTTTACCTTCTCAGTATTTATATTTAAAGTAGGCCTGGAAATACACCTTTTCAGGAGACAGTAAAATTAAAATTTTTTCTCCTGTAATCCTTTGCTGTTTTTCTCCTGATTTTGATTGGCTGTATTAAGAGCCTAGTAACCTGAGAATTCCATGAGAACCTACTCAGAGTATGCATCAAAACCCGAAAACTTAAGCCTTGCCTTAAAACTCTTTCTGCCTTTATTCTCTGTGACCAATATAATGAGAGATCAAAGGTCTGTGAAGTTATTCTCCCTGAAGAAAATACTGATAGGGTTGTAGCTACTGTTGTCAGTTCCCTACAATGAACTTCTCTTTTAAGAACATAAAGGAATATTTTTTCACCCAGTTTGTGGTGGTGGGGTTTTTTTGTGGTGTTTCTTGGGTTTGCTTTGTTGTTGGCTTTCTTTTCCCTCAGTCCTTCATGAATAGTGGGTGATGCCATCTGTATTCCATGAGCCTGCTTTCTGTTGTTTCTATAGTTAGTCCTACAGGTTAGATGTCCGAGCTGTTCTGAGGTTGCTGAGTCAGTAAATGGAAAATGATGCTGTTGATGGCAGCAGTAAAGTCAAGCCATCTCTTGGAATTTCTTCCCATTCTGTTTCACAACTGAACTATTGGAGAGCAGTGGATTTCAATGCTGTAAGGGAAAAGTTTGCAGCTTTAGAAGTACATCTATAAAGATATAAGCATTGCCTACCGAAATAGTTTTCAAACTAGCTGCAGTGTTAGCCTGCTCTTAATAGCTATTTCGATACAGGTATCTTTTGTTGCATTTAACTCTGATGAATTTTCTAAACAATTCATGCTGAAACATAATGTCACATTTACCACCTCAGATGTGGCGTCAGATTACTACAGTCATCTGGAAAGTGTCAGGCTGCACCCTCTGATTAGTCAAGCCTGATGGATAAGAATGTCTTAGCAAATGAAGTTTTTCCTTCAGAACAGAATGAGAAATGCACTTAGGATTTTCGTTATCTGTGATATCAGATGGGAACTTAATGTTCAGGAGGTGGGAGATGGAAAAAGATCATGCTATGCTTGTCACTGTCTTGAAAAATATTCCTTGCCAAACACTTCTCTGATTCTTATCTGGGAGTATGAAGACAAAGATAGAATATTCCTGTTGCTGAAAATAACCAGTGAAATACAATAGATTTGCACAGCTGAGCTGAACAAATGGTTCAACAATTGTATCCCTTTCAAGAGTGCAGGAAAAAGTAATTTGGAAACATGTTGGGAAAATGAGTCAAATCTATATAAAGAATTAAATAAAAAAAAAGGGATTATAGCCTATAGACTTTTTTTCTGAGACTTGATTCACTAATGCCCTGAAAGCTTAGTTTTGTGCAGTGGTGTATTTTCCACCTTAGGATGTGAAGACTAATTGTGCATTTTTCCTAGGTGAAGACTATTTTTTTTTTTTTGGTGGGGTGTTTTGGTTTTTTGGTTGTTTTTGGTTTTTTCATTTGTTTGATATATGGTGTTTTACTGTGGTGGGGTTTAAAAAGCCCTCTACAATAGTGCCTACTGTATGAATGTCATGAAAAGATTGACTTAAATGGGGCTGGATGTGGCCTTTGCTCTTCCCCTGATTGAGAAGAAAAGCTGTCCATGTCTACAATGCTTTACAGTTCACAAAATGAATATACCAAAAAGTAATATCAGGCTACCCGAAAGACAAAATTTTTATAAGGAACAGCTTTGGCTCAAAACTGGAGAATTTAAAAATAATCACAACTAATACTGTTTAAAAACAAAAAACCCCACAATATTTTTTTATGTAATCTACCCTAATATTTCACAGTTTAAATTTATAATTTTACATGCTTTGCAAATCTTAAATGCCATCCAAGTAACTGATCCGTGGCAAGAGAAGAGCATGATAAAATGTAAAATGCTGACTTAAAATTGCTCATTCTATTTTTCATTTCTATGACTTTTTTTAGTTATTTCTGATAATTTTATATAAGTTTAAACTTCAGAATCAACCTTTTCAGTCACACTGTCCTTGAAAAAATCTGACATAATATTTTACCCTGTTGTTTTATAAGTCTTTCATTTATTCCAGTGAAAAATCATAAATGATGATGGATTACTTACTCATGGAGCAGAAGAAGGAAGGATCTTGAGGGATTAATTAGTAATTAAAGTTAACCTGTGTTACCTAAATAAGATTAACTTATTCTAAGTGATTTTTCTGCTCTGTTGGGATTGTCTCTAAGGAGATAGGATTATAATATCGGCAAATATCACTTGCTGTTATGGTTGGTTGTGTGTCTGGATGTCTGGTCTGTACATGCACTATTCCACACAACTCCCTGGAAAATTATTCTTCCTTTTCTGATTCAAATGTACTTTTTCTACTGAGTCTCACTGTGAAATTAATTGATAATCTGAAACTCTATTGCGTAGGGCTATTACTGAGTGACTTTTTCGATTAAGTCAGATACAGCTGAGGCATTTGTAACACTGTTCTTCACACTTTTGATTGTGAAGAAATTGACTTCTTTGGAGTGGTGGTCTCAGAGGATTTCAACATGGATGTATACCTTTTGACATTTTAAAGATATATAAATGCATATATTAAAAACAACTGCAGAAGTAAACCCCAGACCAATCAAAAGAAAGAAACCAGTACCTAAGCAAACAGCAAAATAGTAACTCTGAAGATTTCAGCCAAGTTTGTGCACCTTAGTAAGATAATACTGGGAGACTGTAGTTTATTTAAAACAAGAGTGGTAAACTTTAGAGCTAACTGCTGCAAATCTTGTATTTCAGATCATTTTTTTTGGTTCAAAAAGTAGCTTGTTACATGAGCATTTTCTGTTTTACTTACTTTATTTATATTCAAGGTTTCATGTGTTCTGCATGAGAATGATCTGGCCTTTGCCTCTTATTCAATTTGTGCATGCATGTGAAGAGCAGTGAATCCTGATTCAGTTATGAAATTTTCCTCCATTGAAAAGGTGGACAGTAATTCCACGTAGAATGGTGATCCATTGAAATAGGAAACATCAAACATAAAGAATAATTTATGTACCAAGAGGCAGAGCAAGTTTTATGTCCTCAGAAGACATTTTCCTGACTTGTCTGATAACTGTTTTTTCTGAGAAGAGGTTAATGCAGGCAAGGAGATCTTGCTCACAGATATGAAACTAGTTGGATTTTTCCAGTCCCTTCACAGAGAGTGATAGAATAGCAGGTTGATTGCAGGAAGAATTTGGTACCATTCTAATTCAAGGTTTAAAATTGACATTGAAAATACTATTATAACTGTTTCCATTCTCTAGCTCTTGTGTGTGCGTATGGGTTTTAATTTTTTTATTTAATTTTATGTTTTCCTCAGCAAAGACAGTGAAACAGTGTTTTGGGTTTCAGAATTTAGGTGCAAACCATCCTTTGTCTCTTTTTAGTACTTTGGACTATGATCTGTTTACAGTTCTACAACTGTAACAGTGAGAGGTAGGCAGTTAATTCCTGAGTCTTCATGAGGCAAAAACTTGTGCAAACTCTAGCAAAAATAATTGTTAGATTTGTCTTTAAAATGGTTTTCAAAGATTCCTAGTTTGAACAAACTTATCAAGCAGTCAGGATGTTGGGAATAGACTTTATTAGTAGATTCAGTGGCAGTTGAGTAGAGGTAGGTTCCCAGAGATATGGCATGAGGTGAGATTAACAGGAATTTAGCTTCTGTATGCAATCACGTTTTATAGGCAATAGTTTCAGTTTTATAGCCCATATGTTTATCAGCTGAAGAATTCCCAAGAGTAGAATATTTCGCTTTGGTTTCATTTTATGTTTCCCTGTCTCCCCAGTTCCACCCAGCTGTATTCTTTCCCCATGACTATCACATCTCTTAACCATATCTAGCCCTCAGCAAATGCCATTTTTGCATGTGTCATTTTTGATTGTATTTGTTACTCTGTGTTCCTTTCTTCATGTCCTATTCATCCCATACGCTTGGACTGGTAGCATTTAAATATTGTCTGCTCTTCTGTTTGTGATGACTAGCACAATATAGTACTGTTTGTGGTTGATGCCTAGCCACTCTTAGAATAGAAATGAAGAGTAACAGTAAAGAGGCAGAAAAAATGTAGTTTGACTTGAATAGAGGTTTACCTTAAAGAGAACTACAGCGATAAAGTAGTAAAGGGAATGTGAAAGGGGGAAAATGTGTCAAAATGTGTATCTTTACTGTGCTGCCTCCAATCGTGCCCTCTCCCTTTAAACAGAATACACTGAACTCTTCCAAAATAATTTCACTTGTTTCTTAGATGTAACTTAAGCTCCTCTTCATAGTCATGCTTTATCAGACAAATGTTTACTTATGAGCTTTTTAGTTTTCTAATAATGTTTTTCTGTTATTTTTCTAAGAACATATTTTCTACGGTAGTGTAAAAAGATTTTAATTGAAATTAAAAAAATAAAATGCCTCTTGCTTTTTTGAACTTTGGCCTGACATAACTGCAGGTTATTTCTGCTTTTGTTGGTGCGAGTTTTGTTTCTGTTCTTCTACCCCAGCTGCGCAGTGCTTCGCACCTCACCAAGGCTGCACCTCTAAAGCATGTACGTTCAACCTGGAAAAAATTTTCTAAGAGCAAGAGCAGTCTTGTGAACAAAATAAATGAGCACACAAAATAGGAGATTCTTACGCGTGTATGTACGCTTTGTTTGTGTTACTTTCTGTGTTGAGCAGCAGTGGCCTCAGTTACTCAGGGCACCATTTGCTGAGTGATAGTGTTGGTCTGTTCTAGCTGCACTGATCTCATTTCTTTTATAATTCACTGCTTTGGAGTGAAGAAAAGGCAAGATAGTCAATTAGACAATTAATATGCTTTTTTTTCTGTTTTTTTTTAATGCCCCTCTGTAAAAGGGAACTGCACAGGGAAGCACAACAATAGACAAGGAAGACTGCCAGCTGGCTTTCACCAGTGTCCCAGACAAATTCAGCCTGGCCTTGAAGCCTGAAATAATCTGCCTGCCTATTAGTACTAGACTGGAATGTGAATATTTATATTAAAATTAGGTCAAGACCACAGTGAGGACAAAAGACAGAAGCTCTTCCTGCTCTGTAAATCTATTAAGCAAGCTTATATTTCTGCTCAAATGATTTTGAAGCTCTAAATTATCTATTAACATTCTGAGATTTGTTGATGAAATTTTGCCTTTCTCCTTTTGTTGTTTCTGCCATCAAACCCAAAATCTCAGATTGTTGTCTGGACACTTTGCTGGGAACAGACATGAATTGCAGACAAGTTGTGACAGAACTAGCCTCCTCATGCAGGTGACATTCTTCAAGGGCCATTTCAATATGTTTTATGTTTCACCCCTCAATGTGATAACAAGGTAAGATTTTCAGACTAGAAAGTTGAAACCCAAATTTCTTCTGCCTTGACTCTTTACCTGTCTTTTCAAGGGTCAGATTAGTTCAACCTGGAACTTTTGCTTTCTGGGTCCATCCTTTGTTTTTTCTCTGGAGATTATGCCAGAAAGAGGTTATGGTACAGAAGGTGTGAATGCTTTGACCCTGTGTTAAGCAGACTCCATGCCACAGACTATAGTGCATTTTTAGGATAGAATTAAATAGAAGTAGGCTGTGATAGGATAGGGATCTTGTACTGTGACTTGTGCAAACACTTACTGAATTAAAAAGAAAAAACCACATTTATCTCTTTTATCATACTGAACTGGCTCCAATGCCAAAGAAACTGTCTTGGGAATTATTCTGGAATAGTTATTTTTGGTTTCAACTGAAGCAGTTATTCTGGGATAACTTCTGATAAAATTCCAAGTGTTAATAAACACAAGTCTGTCATTTTGTTCACAACAAGTTGCACTTACACAATCAGTGTTCTGTTTGCCTTCTTGGCCGCTTTGTTCCCTGTTGTTACTGGTGTCATCCAAAAAGCCCTTTTTATTTAATTTGCTGTGGTCTTGAGGAGACCTGTCATGCAAAGATTATGAAAACTTTCATCAATTTTTGGAAGGAGACAGACTTAAATCTTAGTACTGAAACTAAAAACCAATGAAACAAACAAAAAAACCCAACCATAAATCAGTTCAGTGACTTCACTCCTGTTAGAATCCAAGTATTCTGTAATAATTAAGAAACTATCTGTAATTTAACATCCATGTAGCAAAATTATTACGGAAGGATTTTCTCCAACTTAAGTGATCACAAAATGACAACAGATAGTTGAGATGGTTTTTAAAAGCTCTCTTGAAACCAAAAATGGTCATATTTTACATCTGTGACTAATTTGTTCATTGTCACGTGTATTATTTCAAATTGCTGAGAATCGAACCTTTTGCTATTTTTCTGTTTTTAGTTTGTTTGCATTATTTTTCCCCCGTTGTTTTTGATTCCATTTATCTACGTGTGATTACTGAGGTACTTGTCCCTGCTCTGATGCAGATCAGTGGTGAAGCTGTTGTCTCTGGCTTTCCACACTTCAGCTTGCTTCTTTGTTCATTATTTTTTCCATCTTCCTAGCTCTTTGTGAGATAGTTTAGGTCATCTGTTGGGATAAGAATTGGATATGAGTTAGGATCTGTTCTTCCCTTTTCCTTCCCCCCTTTCCCTTCTTCCACTGCTTTGCCCTTTCCTATATCAGTCTTTTCCTGTGACTTCTTTTAGTATAAGTAGACATAAGCTTCACTTATAATGAAAATTAGCTACTAAATTTTCATGTCATAAAATGACTTTCAGAAGTTGCTCGGTGTTTCCATTGTTCAAGAAGGTGCAGGTATTACTGCCATGACTTGGTGAAAGAGCTTCTCTTCTTTATATTTTTCTTCCTTTTTTTTTTGTCTTAGAAAAATAGAAACTATAGCAGAGGATCCATCTACTTTCCTTATGAACATCATGTATTAGGTTTACAGGAAAAAGAAGACCTAGCTAAATTAGACCAACTATATCAACAGCAGAACTGCTGCATGACCATGATCGTTCTTTTCAAACACAACCACATAAAAGTTTTATTTATCTTGGACAACTTCTATTTTTTTAAAGTTATAGAAAGAAAATCAACTCGGTAGTCATGACAATAGAAGCTCCAGAATCTTTATTAATCAAGATAAATGTATGGATTTACTAAAATAGAGGAGGTTGGCAAAGCTGAATTTCAATCAAGACAGTAATTGCAGTATATAAAGACCTCTTTCTCAGGAAACTGATGAGTCAATCAAAATGCAAGTAATTTGCAATCTGCATAATATTTTGAAGTATTTGGTGGATACATTTAGCAAAGTTCCCCTAAAACATTCACTGTGTTTTCATTTGAAAGCATGTGGTTTGTAAAAGGATTAGTGAACCAAAGCAGTGTGACGTGATTTGTCTGGTAGAGGGCAAGCTATTTCTTTGAGCCTTTGTGTAGCCTCTATGTGGATACAACTTTTTAGCTCACAGGCCTGTGCCTGTTCTTTCATATAAAATTGTATTCACTGTACTCAGAGTCCTTGGCTCACAGCTCTCCTGTGAGACCTCAGCAGACCCAACTGGGAAATCTGCTTAGGTCCTGTGAGTGAGTCTATGGGAATAAATTACTTTATATTCCTATCCTCTCACCACTCCATGTCTGCTTTGGGGTGAAGAAAAAAAAATCAAAGGCAGTCACTCAAAACAGATTTTAATAGATCTAGTTTTGTGTCCTGAGCTAGTTTCATAACATGTGGGACAATTTATGTTGTTGCATTTGCAAGAAAAGACAACTAAGATCTGTTTGTTGTGCTGGAGGAAGAGGCTGCTCTGTTTTATAATAATCCAGTAGTGAAGGTGACTACCTGACAAGTGGGAGTCTTGAAATCGTGTTTTTCCACTGCCCGGAAGGATGCCCTACCCTCCTGTTAGACCTGTCCTATCTTGTACAAAAAAATTAAATAGCCAATGATGTGGAACAAGGGAAGAATAGCTTTTCAGCCTGACGGCAAGGATACACTCTTGAGGTAGGACACAGAGTTTTTATTCTCTGCTCCATTAATTTTATTACTTAATTCTTTTCTCTACAGACCTTGGCTTGCATGCAGAAAAAATCTCATCTCTCATAAGACTATATTGTGTATGTTTGGAGAAGGTAAGCAAGCATAGAGGCAAAGCATTGATACTGAAAGGAGATTTTCCCAGAATATCTTGTGTTCCTGTGTTCAGGGTATTTCCAGGATAAGGAGGGTGTGGGAACAAATCTAGCCAAGCAGAGGAAGCAACTGAACCTGTACCTTTATCAATATGCATGACTACCTCACTTGAGGGACTTCCATGTACCTGGGGATAGCACTATACTAGTGTCCTTTTCAGAAAGAGCAGCTCATGTTTCTGGGAAACTTGTCACTGGCAGTGATCACTGCAGGATTATGGTGAGTAAGGGTTGTCTGCTCAAAATTGACCAAAACTTATTTGTCTGTGGAGCATATAAATTTGATATAAATATAGCAGTACCACTATAGCCCCTTGTATGTTTTTCTCTGTTCGCTTTATCTCACTGAATCAGGTGCACTTTGTCCCTAAGTTCTCCTCACAAGCGTTGTGACTCCATGCAATGGGCTCTTCCCTGCAACTGCAGCTTTTTCTCCCAGTGCCTGAAAGTCAGGGCTGTTAACAAAGACCATTTACTTGTCTCTTGTTCTCAGAACATGGTTTGTGCATCTCTGCAACAGGTTTGTGGCAGGAGATTGGGTTTAAAAAGAAATGCAGAGTGGAATAAAGCTGTTATTTACCTTTATAGGTTTTATGTTGCCTTTTTTTTTTTAAACTTTTTTTAGTGTGTCAGTGTTTGTAATACATGAGGCTAGTTACCTCATGTGCATTTTGTTGTTTGGGGCACATAAGTTGGAAGTTAATAAAGAGTATAAGTTCAGTGTGTAGCACAATGGACACTTAACAACCTAGCCAACCTGCCTCTGAGGAGCACTATCTACTGTTGAATGCTCTCCCAAGTCCTGTGCGTAGGCAACAAATGCTCTCCTTTGTGTCTGCTGTATTACTCACTAGTCAATAATTTAAATGATACATAAGTGCATATGTATATAAAATAGAAGCAAAGTATGAAAAATAGAGTACCTTTGTTCTTCAAAAAATACTTCAGCATGAGCTAACTTCAGACCTTTCAGAAGTGCCAACTGTTCTTTATTCCACCCCATTGTACAGATTGCTGCTCGAAGGTTTTTGAAAATTAACTCTCTGGTGGTTCATTCATTATGTTTTCTCCTTTCTTACTAACAATCAATTCCCATAATGCTGAGCATCACTGCCAGTAAAGTGCCTGGAACCCTTGCCTACTTCTACTGGAGAGAGTATGTGATCAAACTCCACCATACTGTGGACAATATCAATTGTTTCCTTGCTTTGAATATTATAATTCTTTATGTATGTTAGTATGGTTGGGAGAGAGACTAAAAGAAGGTAAAGCTTGGGGAAACTTGTATAATCCCACTAATGAATGTTGGCATTGTGAATCAAACACTGTATTTGCCCAAGTCACCTGGGAATTTTGCCATTAAGTTCTGTCAGGATGGAATTTCTGTCAATACTTGAAATTAGAGGAAATTTGTTTGAGCCTTTTGTTTTAGCAAAGGATCTCCAACAAAAAATCCTATTTTAAATTCTTTTTGTGAAAATTGGCAATTATTATTCTAAATATAACTAATTGCTTAAACAGAAAACTCAGTCTAATGAGCAGATAAATGAGCATGAACAGAACAGTTTATTTGGACAGTGCCATCTAGTTGTTGTAAACTGTAGCATGTTTTTCTTGTGAAATCTAATTACCATGGCAAATCACAGTTCTATAAAAAAAACCCTTCAGTGTAATTTAAGGCTGTTTTCATCCATTATCCAAACAGTTATTTCTCTGAAAAGAGACTATTAATGTAAAGCAATGACTGCCTTAATTAATGAAATTTGTGGCGCTGGCTTTAATGTGATTTTCCTGGGGTACTCTGCCTGGGAAAGATTTTATTTACAATGTAAAAGGTAATCTATGAAAAGATCTAATGGCTTCTTGGTTTTGCCAGGGCATCTCTCCACCTCTTCTTCCTAAATCTCTCTAATAATCTCTTTCCACCACAGTTCTCAATGATAAAAATTCACCAAAACTAATTCAACTATATTAAACAGATACTTTTAATATATCTGTACCCAGACCATCAAAGGTCAGTAAATAATATGGATTTTTCAGTCATACAGTAAGAGATATCAATACAGTAAGAGATATCAATAACTTCTAAGGAATTTTTAAAGAATTTGAATGATATTTCATGTTTCTTTGACACTTGCCTTTTTATATACCTTATTCTTTATTTGAATATTGAGCAAATATTTAATATAATAATCACCTTCTGCCAAAGACTGCAGTCCTGTCTGTTTGTGGTAACTGAATACTCTTGCTTGTCTTGAATATGATGCCTAACAAAGTTTACGAACACAAAAACTATTTGTTGGGAAAGTAAGCCCTGAGCTGGTGGAACAAATGTTATAGGAAATGTCAATATTAGTGAATATGTTGGAAAACTGAGGTCTCTAAATTTTACTTCCTGTTTATTTTCTATCCCACCTATAGCTGAATTCTTTCTGAACACTTAACTTATAGTCGAGATGCTTTTTGTGACTTGTTAATTCACAAAGTGCTAGTCTGTAATCAAAAGATTGATATTTTTTAACATCATTAGATTGCCTAAACCCCTCTGTCCTCTCTTCTTAAAGCATGCATCTTATGCTTCTATAAACCTCTTAATCAGAAAAGCCAAGAATAACCACCATCTATTCACTCTGTTTCTTACAGTGGTCTTTTTTTCCCTACATAAGAGATTGAACAATTGTTTTCTTGGAGTGAAAACTTGAGGGTAAAAAGATTCAGCTATCACCTCTAGTATTTAAGGGAGTCATTCAACAGAACGATTTCTGGGATAATAGCTACTTAACTGAAAACTTTTTGCTCTTAAAATAAGGTCTTGGTGTAACACCGCAGGCTCATAGCAGAGGACCCTGTAGTTCCCTGGGGTCTCTAAGAGCAATCAGCAGCGGATATGTCAGAGTGTACTACAGTCATCAGCTTTCTTCCAGCAGGTTGTACAAGTTGTGATATGATAGAAGGCAGACTGAAAAATGGGACGGCTGATGAGATGAATCATAGAATATCCTGAGTTGGAAGGAACCCACAGGGATCACTGAAGTCCAACTCCTGACCTGGTGCAGGACAGCCCCAAGAATCACATCATATCCCCAAGTGTTGTCCAAAATCTTTTTCAACTCAGACAAGCTTGGTGCTCCCTGGGAAGCCTGCTTCAGTGCCCTACCACCCTCTGGATGAAGAGTTTATTCCTAATAGCTAACCTAAACCTTCCCTGACACAGATTTACAGCATTCCCTTGGGTCCTGTGAGCACTTGCTTTTATACCTCAGTGATGTGGGTTTGTTTGCTTGGTGGTTGTTTTTCAGTTTGGTTTTTGGGTTTTTTTAAGGAATTTGAATCACAGTTTGCATGCCAGGGAAGGAAATCCATATGCTAAGAAATTCAGTTATTATGCAAGAACTTTATTCAAACAGTTTTGTGAAGGTTGAAATACTCTTCCTTGAAAAGAGTGCAAGCTCTGTGTAGCAGGGCAGTTATGTATAAGAGAATAGGTAATTGGTCTCATCTCTTTCTTGGCCTTGTGGTCTTAGACTTTAAGGCTGAAAAAGAAGTTGTACTAAAGACACCTCACTGAGAGCCAGAGGGCAGCCCGAGATGGCAGCAGGCTGCCTTACCTGAAACTACTGTAGTGAGTTCTGCAGAAAAAGTTATCTCTTCAGCCAGGAGAATTATTTGCATATGATGTGAATGACACTGGGGAAACAATCATACACTATTCTTTAATTTCTGCTCCTTAGGGGAAACAGTAAATAATGAGCAATATTGCTGTGTTAATAAAACTCCTAATGAAGCTCCAGGTATGCAGACAAAACTGTTATTACCTTAGCTTGGTTTTCTCTGGGTGGTTTATTTATGTTCATCTTGATTTGATATTGCACTATTCCTCTCCCAGCAAAGAGCTCCCTATGTAATGTGATTCTGACCTTCCTGGTTCTGAAATCTTGCTTTCAAAAGTATTTAATTTGTAGTGATAGTACCTAATATTTGTTTGACTTGCATGTTCTGAATCAAGATGTTTTGCAGGCTTTTGGAAGAGGTCAGAATTTATTGGGATGATAGAAATAACTAGTTGGTCTGCTGTAAAACAAATAGGTAGCAGTAGTTTTACTGGTAGTAATCAGTTGGAAGTAGTCTGGGGTAAAGACTAATTGTGCGCAACTATTTTATGAGTACCGACAGTACATAGTCCATATAGACAGCAACTGTTAAGATATGGGAGCAAACAGAGTTTTGAACTAAGTCACTTTGGCAACTCCAAGATCATTTATTAGTGTATTCAAGTTTCTTCAGTGGTTAGGAAGGTGATTCTTCCCATGTTGCAATGGCTTTTAGATAAGGTACAAATTTTCAGTGGCATTGTCCAAGAGTGTCACAACAGATTTCTCTGGCTTGTTCTGATGAGATGCAATCACAGCATCATTTAAAAAAATGTGAAGTATAAATTTCATTGTACACTAGGGGCAACCGAACAGTGTCCAAATGTACAAATAAACAATGTTTTCTTCACATATCACAGACCTTGCCAGTTGAAAGCTATTCACACTGGAAATTTTCTCATTCTTAAGCAGAACTTTTATAGGAGGACAAAAAAAAGAAGCTATATTGTCAGCTGAAGCATATGCAGAGAAATATAGTTGCTTTACCAGAACATGCATAATAACAGATGATGCTGTAGAGTGTGTGGGTTCCACAGAGGCATCCGTTGACAAATCCTGAATCTGATTTTGTATTTTTAGTTACTAATTGATTTATCCCACTGGGAAGTAGCTACAATGATAATTTTTCATGTGGTTATTAAAAAATGCAGAAATGTCAAACTGTCTTACAGCGAGATTCAAAACTTGTCAGTATATTTGCTAATTTTTGGTTATTGACATGAAGACTGTAAAGTTGGGGAGGGATTCAAGGCAGTAACTTTTTTGACATATTATTATTTCCCAGAACAGTTTTTGACAAGAAACATAATAATTCAGAATATATAATCGATCCAGCCTGTGTACCCCTGTTCCAATTTCAGAAGAGGTTTCTGTTTCTAAATTATGCAGGTCCTTTTGAAAATCTTATTTTCCATCAGGAAAGAATAACTATATACAAGGCCTTCTCTCACTCAGGAATTGAAGCTACTTCTAATCGTTCTAGACGAGAAGAGACAAAGAGTCTGGAAAAAGGACTGTTCAAAGCATGAATAATTCATTTCCTGTTTTAAATGAATGAGCATTCATACTTACATTCTAATTGACAAAATTTGTTTTCAATACAAGGCACTATGAATGGCTTGACAAAATTTGTTATTTGCTTGTATAATGTGATGTGAGCAAGACATGCAATTGGGGCTTGGCTTTCCGCTGGATCCCAGGTGACTGCACTGTCAGCTGGCCCTCCAGATGGCACAGAGCTCGAGATGATGACATGCTGGTTTATGAAGTGGAAAGTGTAATTGCTGTGTTAACAATGCATAATGTTGGATTTACTGTTGGTACTAGAGCTAGGGAAGTTGAATAATACATCACTAAAATCTCTCCCAGGAAAAGACAAATGCTTTAATCCATGAAGAATGGCTTCACTGGTGTCCTTAAAAATTTTCAAGTGCTTTTCAAAAACATATTTTCTTCTTCCTTGCTATCCATCAGCTTAAGAAATGGTGCACTATGAACAGAAACAAAGGCTCATCCATTCTCCAACCATTTTGTGACTTGTTTAACAGTGTCAGGTTTGAACCTGAATGGCCACTGAAAGAGTAAAGGTGGCTGGAGAATGTGAAGCACAGTTCCAGCTGAGACACCTCTGAAAACACTTGAAACTATTGATTCTGAGGTACTGAGAAAATGATCCAAGACTGCAAATGTGACCAGTGACTCTACAACAAGCTTAGCTCATCCAAGGAATTTCTAAATATTTTTCTAATCTCCTTGTCTCTTTTTAAAGTCTTCAGGTGTTACGAAGTAATGCGTTACTGAGATAGTAATGCACAGTATGTCATTTATATATAATAAGTATATAAGGTATATAACTTATTTATAACTGTAATTTTTATATCATATGTGTGTACAATACACACATATAAATATGTATAAATTTCCAAATCTCTCACTATCCTGTTTCGTAAAATAACCCAGATTTTCCTCTGAGATAATTTGCAAATTATTAGGTGTTATTAAGAGTTTCATCACTGGTAAAGTTTGGTAAGGTTGCTGCAAGTAACAGCTTCCTTAAGATTGCTTGGATTCTGAAATTTTAAAAATCTTTAATTGCAGTGAATATTGTGTGTATGTAAAAAAAATTAGGGGGAAAACCTCCTGGTTGGTGGCATTCTGTCTACGTATTTTGGTATTTAGGATTTAAATAGGATAGATATTGAGAATAATAATTAGCTGTCAAAGACAACTGTGACTAATAGCTTTGTAAATAGAATATTGACCAAAGCCTCAGGTGGCAACATATCTTTTCAGTGCTAATGGAACTCTGTAGACCACACTATTCTTAGTTGTAAATTTACTACCAGTTTTTGTCTATTTTAAGGTAAATCCTACTGTACAGTGTACGGGATTAGAAAAACTGAATGCATTTTTATCTTCCTCCTCTCCAGAAAAAGGCAGGCAGGTAGGAGCCTTCAAATTTACTGAAGCGGAAGGAAGGCAATATTTTAAATTTCCACCTAGGTAATGAAAGCTTAGAACTAATGTGAGTCTTCATATCTGTATTTGTTTGTTTCTCTGCTCATAGAAATGAGACATGGCTGCATAGATAGTAACAGAATCAGTTGTGTGCTCCGAGTGTATACAGGACTGATGTCTAAAGGCAAGTTGCAAACCGTATTATCACTGAAGTTAAATGTACTTAAAATAACTATAAGACTATAGAAGTTGGCAATGAAATTGTTCTATTTTGAAGGAATAGTGTTTTATTTTATGCTGTTTGCTTGCACTGTCTCCATCCTAGAAAAATTTGCACTGGTGTTTATAATAGCTCTCTTGCAAACCATCCAAGTATTTTTGGTTTGATTTCCCCATTGTTAAGATTTGCAGCTGACGAGAGAATTTCAGGGAGCAGTGTATTAACTGTATGGAGCTGACCTGTTCTTTTGAAGTAACCTTTAGTCTCCCTTGAACAAATGCTGATATCATCTCAGTTTCATGGTCTTATTAGTCCCTCCCTCTATTCCTACACTGTTCAAAGACATATGATAGCCTGATATTGAACACCTTAGGAATTATCTGGAGTGTTGATTTTTCTAATAAATGTCATCTTTTTGCTTATGAAGAATTATGATGCATACTCAAACAGAAATGTAAATATGAGCAATTTTTGAAAAATAAAGCTATACTTGAGGCACACTATTTAGTAGTACAGAGGTCTAGATTTATATTAGCAATTAAAAAATGTTATTTAAAACATGTCATTTTTAAATGTCATGCCCTGATATTTAAGAATTCCAAGAGGATGTTCCTGAAGGCATCCTATATTCTGTTATTTTTAGTTGAAGACTTTGTTTTTAAGGATGTTAAAGACATAATATAATTATACAATATTTCAATGCGCATCTATGGTAACCATTACTTAGAAAAAAAAGTATTAAATGAAATCTATGGATATTAACAGATAAAATTATTTAAAACATCAGAATAAATTCTCTGTCAAAAAATCCCATTGCAAAATCAAGTGATTGTTTGGGTTTTAGTTTCTTTTTGTTTTTTAAAACTTTTCATTAGGAGGACAAAAGATGTTAATAGTCAACGATAGTCTTTTCTATTTATAGATCACATTGTTTTTCTAGTTGTTTAGAAAACTGTCTAGACATCAGTAACTTGACAAATCCAGGTTTTCCAATTTTGATCCTCAAGATAGGTACACTCATGCTTTGCATAACTTTGTATTACACTCTAATGCTCTGACAATTGGGAATTGTTCTAACGTGGGGGTTGCAATATTATTTGTTTGTGTTTTTTAATAATGGAAACAACTGCAGAAATTTTCTTCATGAGAGTTGACTTCTGGTTGAGCTAAATAAATGTAATCATGTAACAAGCTGAAATAAATGTAGAGTTGATCTTACATTTTCTAACATTATTGTAACTGACCATCACATTTTGAAAAAGATAATACTGAACTCTGTTATTCAATTTGACCTTGTTGAATATTTTCTACCAATTATTTTTCATTGCAAAAATGTTTGTGACAATTATTGAAAGTGTACAGTTTTTATGGAAATGGGTAAATCGTGATGGTAACTCTGGTTTGCTGTCTGCTCACTTCTCTCCCCTACTTGGCAGCCTTGTACCACAAGGAGAGAACACATGGGTTGGCCGTTTCTTAACAGCCCATCTGGCAAGCTGTCTGGGAGCTGTGAAAACTGCGGCCCTAAGAGTCATCTTCTCAAAATCTAGGCACCAAAAATCCTTTTGATCCTTTTGGGGCTGTTAAGGGAGCCCTGGTTCTGAAAAAGGTCCTGTCCCCACAAACAGTTGTTTTGTGAGGAGACCTTGTATATCTCAGGAGAACCTGACTAAAGCAGCACTAGCAAAATTGGCAGTCATGAGCTTAAAGATCAAATAATTGTTGGTGAAATCAACACTGTAAAGTGATTTTTTTTTCTGTTTTTTTTTTTCATTATTTCTTAAACATCATGTATTCTAATGATTTTATTTGATGTGTCCATTTTGAAGAATATGTCTAACCCCATCTTAGCATCTAAACCTGTCGTGAATTCAACATTATTCCAGAATTTACTGTTGGAAGAATATTCGTAAAATCCAGATCAATATGACAACTGAAAATATTCTTCAGATGTGTGGGTGTCCAATCCTTGTGATTATGACTGTGTGTCTATCTTCAACTAGAACTTGTTGACCAGGTGTTTTCATCTGTTTATGTGCTGTGTGTGCTTGTAGAAAAATGGAGAGAAGGAAACTGCCTGTTTTCTGAAATACCCTTAAGATTCTCTTCCTCCTACAGCACTTCAACTTTCTTGATCTGTATTTGCTATCTGAATTTTCTTCACTGCAGCACCTTCCAAAACTGCCACTATTCAGTGTGCAGGGTGAACTGAGTAGACAGATATGACATGTTGAGCAAGAAGTGATGAACACACCTTCAACTTACTGGACAATTTTACTTTACTTTACTTGTTGATCCTGTTGCCTAAAAAGACTCCAGGTCAATTTAGGTAGGAGATAAGATGAGCAGAGCTTTAATGTGCTCTTGGCCCACAGGAATACAAACCCCCGTGCCTGCGCTCGGACGCAGGTTCTATGATTTTATAATGATGTCCATCCAATCCCCATTTGACACCCCCCCTCTTCCCCCAGTTCTACCCTGTTCCACCCTTCTGCACACCCCCTCAGGAATTGAGTCTGGGGAGTTTAGGACCCCTCTTTCATCATCTTCATCCTCTCATCATGTTGAGTCCTTGGAGGCCCTCCAGTGTTCTGGGCTTGAAGGTCACTTTTGCCTATGTTTACATCTTCAGGTCCAGGCCTTAAGGTGTTTTTCTGCAATTTCATCTAGAAAAGAAGACTAAACAGCTAACCAATTTTGAGGGAATGATATGGGACAGGGTTTGGTATGTGCAACTGTTAAGCTACTGCCACTACTTTTACTAGAAAATTTTGGTAAGAGATATAATACAGTGAGACAGTAAAAGAATGCATGTTAATTATGCTGGTAGGGACTTCAGTGTGGAAATGATACCTGAATTATCTGCTGCTGTAGTTACTTCTACTGGAAATACCAATACATTAAAATCTACATCCACTACATAACTACTTCTAAAATCTATAAAAATTAAAAAATCAAAAAATCAATCAAAAAACTCTGAGGCATCAATACAGGTTTTGGAAATGCTTTTGGAAACTATTTCCAAGTTGAAGTGGCAGAATAAGAAAAACATGAAACAATGTTAATTCTAAATGTCATCTGTCTTTTGAAGTTTTATAGCCTATTTTAAACAGTAGCTGCTCAGTGCCAGGAGATGTAAACCCTGGTATATTCTCCATTGACTGAACTTAGCATTGCCTGCAGAAGCATAAAAAACAGTGAGCTGTAAAGCAACTCAGTGGATATTCATGAATCAATAACAAAGTGTGTATGAAGAGGATACTTCTTAAAAACTATTATTTTGAAATACAATATTGAGTGTGAACTTGGCATACCCAGAGTAACCTAATGGGCAACCTGATGTATCCCACTCTTGGGGAAACACCAATCAGTTTAAACTTTGAACATGTTTGGTATGTGAAAATGCTTCCTTCATTTGTCATTGCTTTCCTCTTCTTCCTAGTGGCCTTTCAAACAGATCATAACCTTAGATACATCCAGAAGAAACTGAATAATAAAAAGAACGGAGTTTGTATAGAGGTATTCAAGCAAGTGCCCAGAAATATACAGGCTTTGGTGTGAAAATAAGTGATTTCAGGGCTAGTTTATGGTGCAGAAATAAAAATCAACAATCATGGAAGTGTTTAATAACCAATATGGTTAAAATTACTTTGTAATCCTTTTTGGTTCATTGAACAGATAAATTTGCATTAGTCCATATAGCTTTTTTTCCTGTCCTCTCAAAACAAAAAGTATTGAGAGGATACGTTTAGAAGGAGGATTGAAATAATGAGACATACTTATGCTTTAAGTAGTAAATTAATTGCATTTTCAAGCTGGCCTATAAATCTTAAAAGCTCAATATAAATGCATTTATGGTATATCCATGGGGCATAACAGATGTTGCATTATGAAGCACATATTGAATATATAAGGCAGTGAGGCAGTGGCAAGCATCACTCTGTCAAATGCTGCACAGCCTGAGGAGTTAATAACTACTATCAGTGTGCAGCTGAAACCCTGTGCAGAGGGGGTTTGGAGCTTTTACCTAATTTTCAGCACAGTTTATGGTACAATATGAGAATGCAAGGGATAAATTTGCAAATCCTATCTCACTGATACTTATCTCAGAGTAATTAAGTTGTTTGACTATACAAAAGGCTACAGGCATTAGTGGCTTTCTCTCAATGTGTTCTTTTCTCCTCTGGGTGACAACTGACAGGCTTGGGCAGCATTTTCAGTAAACATAATTTCTGCAGTTGACTGAAAAATGAAACAGAAATGATCCATGTGCTGGTCGATGCAATATATTTGCACCATGCAGTGTTCCCTTTGCTCCAATACGTTTGACCAAATTTGTTTTGGATGCTTGTTTGTCAAGATCTATTCTGATTATGCGCCTAAAGAAAAGGAAGAAATAAAACTTCATTGTGGTTTTCTTTGTCTAGAAAAAGAATTTCTTTAGCATGTTGTTACTCCCTTGTGTCCTTGCATTCCATATGTTAAGAGCTGCAAAAAAAATTTTTTCATTTTGCTTAATTATACTGAAATACTTTTGTAGTCTCACCCCAATACTTCTAATTCAATATTTTCGGTATCTCCAATTTGCACAAAACTCCCGTTCAGATCGATTCAATATAAACTCCTGCTGGTCAGTTCAATATAGCTCAGCATTTTCCTCACTCATGAAAAAATTCACATTTTTGTATTTGGAATTGAATATTTGTGTGTGTGCATATGCATTTTTCTCCAGCTGCAGCTTTGCTGCTAAACCCTTTGATTTATGAGTCTTATAATTGCTCTGTTTTCACTACATAAAAGTGAAAATGCTGTTTGCTTTCATCCTAGATGACTCTTGTTGAAATAAACATATATAGACACTCCAGGAGACAAGGGAAAATGATGTTCTACAAGCAGCAGTGACCACAATAACTGCTCTACTGGCTGACAGGCAGATACAGCCTTGGTAGGCACCATATGCAGGAAACAGAATACTTTTTAAAATGTAATAATAGCATGTACTGCTACCAGACATGTTTGGAGGTTTAGTTCAGAGATCCAACCAGTCTCCAGCTTTCTGCTGGATCTTATGCTGACTAGAACAGTGCCATTAAAAATAGCACAGATGTAACAATCTTTCACATTTTCTTTGCAGAAAAAATCCTGTTCTTGCTTGGGGAGTTCAATCATAGTAGAAGGTGAGTTACAGCACTTCCATCAGATGCTGTTGCGAATTATGGAGTTTCAGAGAAAGCTAACTGCACTCTCTATTTCAAAGGCTAAAACGTGCATCAATTATAAAAGTATGTATTTATGGCTCCAGAAAACTTTTTTTCAAGATATGCAGAAGGTAAAACTTTTTCTCTTGAAGTAGAGAAGTTCTTTTTTCTCAACTAGTGAATTTTCCATTAAACTAGTTTTTCATTTAAAAACATTAAGAAAACATTGATTTCAATAACATGATGTGCAGATAAGTTCTTACAAAGTCTTTTTCATCAGACTTAATGGAAAATATGATGCAGTGTGCTATCAGATAAGAAGTTAAGAATATTCTTTTTTTCCAGTGTATATCTTCCAAAAATGTTTGTTGGCTAAACGTATCTGCAGTTTGATTTTCTAGACACTTAATGCCTGTAAATATTATACACTGTTAGAACTGAGAATGCCTGCTCTTTTCCAAGCTCATTTAGCTTTTTATAGAAAAGTTGGTCCTCTCAGTTTCAGGAGATCTCATTTACTTCTAAACTAACCTGTGTTAGTTGGTTTTGGTGTGATTGCTATGCTGCAAGTGTAAAATGACCTTTATTAATGTGCCCCCTTTCCATGTGATCATGGTTCAGGAAATTTTTTGGGGTGAAAATTTAATTTCTGTTCACTCAGATGTCATTTCTGGCATGATCAGGCAAAAGCTATTCAGTAGGTTAAGACAGTGGGAAAATCTTTATTTCTGTTGAGTACATTTTTAGAAAGGCTTTGATAAACAATCTATGTATGTGCAGTTGAAGTTTGATGGAAAACTGATTTCACAAATTGTTCTGCTTAGTTTCTTCTGTTTCACCTCTCTGAGCTGAAGCAGGAGTAACTGGCTGCACACTTAGAGAGAACAGACTAACTGGCTGGTTGATGTGACTTGTGCAGAGAGACTGAGATTTACAGTGGTTAATGAGTTGAAGAGGTATCTATGATGTTGTGCTGTTGAGAAAGGCAAAGACCGTATAAAAGCTGCAATACTGTTTAGAAGACATCTTAATTGTTTCCCCTGTTATATTTTTATAGGGCTTTAGGTGTTGCCTCTGTGCCATAGGGGTAGGTAATAGAAGAACCAAATAGAAGGGACCAGAACAGACTGGTGTTTTTGAACCATCACTTCTGGAAAATATCTGGTGTGAAAAAGCTGCAGGAATTTGTGCTGAATTTGTCCAGAGATAAAAAGACAATTTGGGCTGTGGCACTACAGTTTTCAGATAAGTGAAAGGTGAGAAGAGATAGAACTTTTCTTTGTGTACAAATAATGAGCAGGGTGCTTAAATATCACAAAAAGTAGTTCATCATGCACTGAGAAAAGTTCTAAGGAGCAAAAGGAAAGCACTGCAATAACCGGCCAAGGGAGACTGTTAGATCCCTGCTGCCTAACACGTTCTGAAGATCATCACCATGCATCCATCTGGAATGGCACAGTGTTATTGATTTCTGCTTTATGAAAGAGAGACAATTATCTTCTGTCTCCTAGGGAGGTGGAAAAAGACTAGGCAGGTTAAAATTTCCAAGTGAAAATAGCGCAGTATGGTCAAAGTGGAAGAAAGCACTTATGAAGAAATGGGCAAATCTGCAAATGTGTGATGTGCTAAATCAGTAATACAGTCTGTTCTCTATGAAACATGTAATATATCTGATATTGAGGTAACAAAGCAGTGAACAGAGAATGTTCCTATGAACATGCACAATGAAACCAGGTCAAAGTCTCCCAGATGTTGCAGATCTGCTCAGTACCACACACTTCCTGGATTTGCATTATAGAAAAAACCCTGCAGTATTCCATCAGATGCCTAAAAACTGGAATGCTGAAAAGGTAAGAGTTTGATAGTCTGATACAGAGCAGCATTAACTAGAGAGTGCCTTAGCACCAGAGCTCAGGCACATGGACTGTGGTGTAGCAGTCAGAGAAGGTTGGCTGAAAACAGCTGCAGAGTATTAGTTGGTGACTGCTGCAGGATGTTGGGGGAGGCCTTTGGCCAAACTGCCAATGCCTTAAAAGGTTGCAAATTCCAATGTCTTGAAAAGGTTGCAAATTCAAGCTGCTGAGACAGTTGTGCCAACTACTGTATTACATTTACTGTATGATGTCATTATTGATCATCTCACTTTGCAATGTGATTTACAGTCCTACTACAATGTTCACAAAATCTGTTTCCCATGTCAAGGTGGTACTCAATTCCTCTTGTTACACAGATTGTTTTGGGGGTTGAGTTTCTCTGTCCATTCCCCCAAGAAAAAGGGAATTTTAGATAATGAAGCAGCGATGAGGAGGGAGGGGTGCTAGCCCTGACACCCAATTGGCTGCAATTTGTTTTGCCTGAAATTATGTTCCTTCAGATACTGATAGGTCTTTGGGTTCCCTGGGGGAGGAAGAGGAAAGATATTCTTGCTTTTTCTATAAGATCTGTTCTGACCCCTTTTGTTGTTATCATTAGGGGTTTTTTTCTCCTCGACAGTGTTAGAGAATTTTCTATTGCATTGGCTAATCATATAATCTGCTGAGGCACAGAACAGCTAGAAATAGACACATTAAAGAAATCCTCTATTATTCTGCTTAGCGAGTTCTCTGGCATTTGCCATTCCCACTAGCACATAGACAAGTGTTTTTTGCTTGATTAGGTAAATTGAGAATAATCATGATAGCACTAAAACCAGAGCTAATATGGTTAGTCTTTAAGTCTTAAACATTTAAAGTGTTATTATGGGAGAGGTACTACAGAATAGACATAAATGTTTGTGTAGTTGCACACACAGTGCAACTGAGCTTTACAGACCTCAGTTTTTCTTGGAAATGAGAGTGACACTTACATTAATGACACTAATGACAGTCCTGTACTAAACTAGAGACTAAATTAGAACAGTCCTATGACAATTTACTTTAAATTTGTCTCTAGAACTTTCCAAAGCTATGACAATAGTTGCCATGTAACACTGCAGTACAGCCACCATCCTTCTTACGAGCTTTCCAGCATAAGTTATGCATGTATACAAGTATTGTGTTGCTGAAAAGACACTGAATAGAGAGAGATTTAGAGGCACTGTTGAAAGAGATTGTCAGGTTTCTAACTTTTATTTAATCAGAGAAGTAATTATTTGTTTTTAAAAAGTTGTTTTTTCCTTTTACCAACAAAGATTCTGTGGTTTCTATAGGATTGGTTGGGATTTTTTACACAGTAAATGCCAAAGAGCAATAGAATAATCTTACCTCAGAATAAATAGGCAGTTTATTCAACACAAGGTTATACTAGATAGCTTTGGCATCTGCAGTAAAACCAAGGACAATAAATTATCTGATTAAAACCTCTGATTTTCTCCTCTGTGTTGGAGAACTCAGTCTATAAGCAGAGACTCAGCCAACTTGAAAATCTCTAAGAGAAAATACAGTAACAGTAAGCAGTAATTTTTTTTTCTGATATGGAACCCAGTTACAGATTTTAGGTAGCTTCTAACAGGTTAAGAGATGCACAAAGTTTGAAGAAGATTATTGAAGTCACGACCTGCATCTAAGGAAGAATTAAATCTCAGATATTGCACATAAATTCTTACTGGATTAAAACTTTTGTGGGAAGATCATTCTATGACAGGGATATATCTGTTATTGTGAAATATGTACGCACTTTACAAATGTGCTATCTAGATCAATAACCGAAGATTTCATTTTGAAATTAAACCTCTGCTAATAAAATTCTCTCTGTGCTTGTTTATCTCAGTATCACTCATTTGAAAGAAGTACTTCTAAAGAGGTTAATGGATTATGATAAAAGGCAACCTACATGTGAGTTCCAGTCCAATCTTCTGTCTTCAAAAGAAAACCCAATCAACTTTATTGAGAGATTTTTCAGGGACATTTTGGGAGAAACTACATGAATGGCCTAACATAAATTGACAGCAAATGGATATTTTTCTGAACAAGAATGTGATTTATAAAGAAAGATTTTTATAATGAAATTTTTCCAACACAGATTTTTTTTTTCTGTAACTGTTACAATTCTGGACATTAATAACAGCAGCTTCTGTATGCAGGTGTTCCCTAAATAAGAAAGGAGGCCAGCTTCCATTCTCAGGATTTCACTCTGCCATTGTTCAAACCATAATTTTTTTCTCACTTTTCAATGGCTAAATTCTTCTAAGAAAGATCAACTGCTTTGTCAAAAAGGGACCTTAAAATTGCTTTGAGTTTTAGTATTCTCCACATTGACTGAATCCTGAACTTCCACAGCATAACTCTTTAGCCACATATATTGGCTGCGTCCTGAGGCAAATACATAATATGTTTATCTATATAATAATATAGTATGAATACCAAAATGGTTCTTTTTCTGAACCTTCTGCTCACAAATGCTGAACAGGTTTAAACACTCTGACAAGTATTTCATGCTGTTTGTAACAAATGCACATATTTTAGGTTTTGGATAAGGATAGTGCCTTTTGTCAATGAACCTGCTTGCCACTGGAACTGATGAGGGAGAACTGAGCAGCACAGTTCACAGAATTTCAAATAGTAAAAGGACAAAATACATATTAGACTGGAAAGCTGTTAATGATTTTGCTTTGCTTCAGGTGAGACTCGGTCTGCGAAGATTTGTTACACAGTCAGTTCCTTGGGATCATTGTACTTTTGTGCAAGTATTATTGACCAGTTAAACACACAACTTCCACAAAACTGCAATAACTGTCCCAAAGAATCTTTCAGTCATTACTTAAATCAGATGCTGAAAGCTGCTACAGCTCTGTAATAGCCATTATCAGTAGTTATTTCTTTTCACACCTTCACTAGTCATTTCCTATGATAAATCAGGAGGAAATGTGCACAAGTAACCTCCTGATGTTAATAATTGCAATACCAGTGACAAATTTTTATATTTGGAAAAATTGCTGCAGGAACAAAATGGTAATTACTGCAGACAATCCAGAAATGCTTGTACTTGATGGGCCCTCTGATTTGTGAGGTAACTAATTTGCTAACCACACACAATACAGCTACAGCAACTTTCTAAAATTGTTTTGTCATTGTAATTATACCTTGTGCCAGCAGTTCTAAGCAAAACTTGCTATTAACTTAATTGAGGAAAGAAATGAAGTGAAAAAATATCCAATCTAGTAATCCAAATTCTACAGCAGGTGCACAGCAAACTTGAGAAACCCTGGAGAACACAGGGGTGAAGTCCTGATCCTAGAGTACTAAAGACAAATCATAGAATCAGCCAGATCCAAGATCATCAAGTCCAACCCTTAATCCAACACCACCATGGTTACTAGACCATGGCACTAAGTGCCACATCCAGTCTCATCTTAAAAACCTCCAGGGATGGTGAATCCACCACTTTCCCTGGGCAGCCCATTCCAATGTCTGATTACTCTCACCATAAAAAATTTCTTCCTAAAAATTCTTCCTAATATCCAACCTAAACTTCCCCAGCAGAGCTTCAGATCATGCCCTCTTGTCCTACTGGTGATTGCCTGGGAGAAGAGACCGACGCCAACGACTCCAAAGGTGCTTCATGAACAGATGTTCTCAATGCTTTTGCCTACTTTTTAAACAGGTCTTGGAAGGAATTCAGCTACACTGTAGTTTTTACCAAATAGGTATTCCTGTATTGACTTGATTGTGGGCTGTGAGGTGCATTTGCTTCTTGTCTACCAGAACAGAATAACTGAACCCCTGAGGAGCTGAATGAGAAGCCCAGGAAACAGTATGAGAGGAATGCCAGATCATCATGTCTCCATAGAGCAGACACTGGCAATTTTCACTGCTGACTCTGCAAGTCAGGCAGCTGGGTTGTATTGGCAGAGAACAGCAGTGAGGATGATAACCTACCCTTTTCCATCCTGGAATAGCTGAATTTGGTGACATTGTACCTGACAGTGTAACTGCTATCATGCAGAACGTGACTGGACCATACTAGATTTATAAAGCACAAGGAAGGGGAAAAGGAGAAAAAGTAACAGTGAGCAGAACTACATGATTTTATAGCAGTGCCTTTTGTATGAAATATTGCTGTTGGAGACTTTAGCTTCAGCATCTTCTAAGGTAGCACTAGTTGCAGTGCTGATTTCCCCTCTTTTGAGCAATGCTGCCTTCTCAAGAAGGCTTCTTTCGTTTCCTTTAGGTAAAATAATGCCTGTGCTTTGTCTAGCAATACTTATAAATTGGAGTGGAGAGAAAAAAGAGAGACAGTTATGTTTTAAACCAGTAACCTCTATTTTTTTTATTTAGTTATTTTGCTGCTTATTCCTCCATGTCTAGGATAAAGCTGATTCTCTTGGCTTCCAATCTTTCTGCTTATCAGCTCTTATTTTAATAAAATTAATGAAAAGTATCTTTGAAGCTCTGTGAAATGATCTGAGAGTCAGTAACTCAAACTTGAAAATATTTGCTTCATCTTTTTGAAAGGCATGAATTTCTCTTAGAATGTAGTCATTATTTTTAGGCTAGTGAGAGGTATTCTATTGTCCTGGTAAATACTGTTTTGTGTATTGATGAAAGTAGAGATTTTTTTCAATTTCAGTGCTTTCATTGTTAATTTACAGTATTGATCAATTTTACTAGAAACTAAGGAATAAAAGGCAAATGCTCTTGCAGGATGAGACCTTCTGGCAATGTTCAGATCCATTTGCAGTTCTTGCTGCAGGAATTCAACATCAGTTATCAAAATATTAAGTATGCCAAAATTTATGTATGCCTAAGGGAAAGTAATTTAGTCATAAACACGTGGATTTAAGGTTAGCCCTGCTAATATCAGTGAGCAGGTTAAAATTAATGATGTAATCTGGCTTTGGGTAATCTGCATTTTAAATACCTCACTGAACCAAAGTATCAAAGGTCAATGCAATGCCAGCTTCACTCTCGTGATTTGTTGTTACAGTGCTACTAAAGTGAGGCTTGAAATGCTTACTTGTAGTCATTGTTTAATATGTTTTAAAAGTCAGCCACAAGTGTATTTACCATTTGTAGCAGTGCAATAATATTTTCAGACAGGGACAGCTATCGTTCCCAATGGGTCTTGAAAATATTGTCCCCTATTTTAGTTGGAAGTAATAGTAAAGACCATTTCTAATAAAATACTTCTTCTTTCCAAATTTTTAGCCACTGTGACCTTAAGGGACTTGACTCCTTAAAAGAGTTTATTTAATTAAGAGAATACTGTCTCTTCTTCTTGCCCTTTATTTTGAAAGCTGATGTCAAAATAAAGCTAAAAGTAGACTTTTGGGTCAAACCATGGCACATTCTTCACATGAAATTGTAGGGTTTTTTATCAAGAGTAGTCCTTAAAAAGTCAAAGGGAACAGCTATCATAGAAGAGTGGTGCTACCTGATTCTTAAGAATTATGGTTCTTTCTGGGCCAAATAGCCTTGCCTCTTACTGATGTGTGTCTCTTCCCAAGCAAAAGCAGATGTATAAAGAACTGTGAACGTATTTAAGTACTTCTCTTTCACCTGAAGAAATAGTCCTGTTCCATTAGTCATTAAGAATACAAAACAGAAACATTTATTTGTTTTGCATTTTTTTAGAAAGACAAACTTGATGAGTACATTTGCTATTTTAATAAATATCAAACTATTGTAATACATATAAAATTCTTCAACTACAACTTAGATAAATCTTTAGTCACCTTTTTTCCAAAAACCTCTGCTCTTTCCTAGATATCGGGGGTTTGGCTTGCTTTAGTTTTTACCCTCTACCAGATTCTTTTACAGTGCTGATACTGAACTTTGCAGAATTAATGCTATTTGAATATAATTCCTTTATGGTAAGATAGTTCCTAAGACAAAAGTTTGAAGCAGCATTTCAATGATTTAAAATTATTTTTAAAATCCATAGAAACTCCCTCCAAAACTCTCCCTGAAAATTCTTGCCAAAACTCTTATGTTTTCTTAAGTCTCATAGACAAGGAGCATGTAGAAATAATGATTCAGGGACATAAGTTTTTAAAAAATATAAATATTAAATAATAAATCAAAGTTCTCCTTAAAATAGCCAGTAATCTTTTATATTTGCATTAAAAAATCCAGTTGTTTAAGAATTTCAAATTATCCCACATGGCAAAAAAAAAAAAAGAAGAACAGACTCCAACGGATCCACATTCTCACTGGAAACAAAAGGCCTTAACAACTTCAAGAATCTGGACCAAAATGCTTTGTGTGATTGTTAAAACCAAAGTGTGTCTCTTGTAAGCCTCAAGAAAATAAGACAGTGCTAAGTATTCCTTATGTTAAAAGAGTCTGTGCTAATGCTTGGATCATTTCTTTTTAAATGCATTTGACTAGATGTTATTAACTATCAAAACTAACAAATACTAGTAAATACTAGGTCTAGAAGTAAACAATGCTTTGGTCAACAGACCATAAGTCTTACACGTAGATGTTAATTACTGACAGGCATACGAATTTAAAGTTTGCATAAAATACCACATTTACAGAGAATCTGCTTAGGAAAGTTTTTAGCACTTAATTAGAACTGAAGTGTCTCTGAGGATTGATTACCTTATATTTCTGCTTATCTGATTATTCTGGTGTTATCTTCCTCTGATTTTATTAGTCTGTGTGAATAAGCAATCTAATTGGTCACATTAGAGCGAGAATCCAAATAGTCTGAGATTGAGACTCAGTTGTATAAAGAAGCTGTAACTCTATTTCCTTGATATCTGCAGTTTAAGTATTCTCTGTAAAATTATTTAATGCAAGATACTGTTTTACTTTGGTTTCATTTGTTTTATATGTTTAGATATCACAGTGAATTTATAACAATATTCCTTACCCCTGCCATCTTTAGCCTAGTTTTCAGAAACAGCAAATAAATGTCTGCCAGGCTGACCCAAAAATACAAGAAAAAGCCATGTAATTAAATACTTAAGGAGTTCTCACTGAGTGGCTGCTAACCAATCATCCTTGGAAACCAGTGTCTGCGTTCACAGACATGCATGCAGCAATATTTTTTAGTATCTCTCTGAGCAATAGTATAATTTTGTGGTTTACATACTTTAAAAGGACAATTTGTTGGCTGAGGTGACATAGCAACAGGAAGCTGTGCTGTTTTTTCAACCAACACATAATCTTTTAATTGCACGTAGCAGTCTTGCTGATGCGGAACTAAATATGTCATCTGACCACAGTTAAAATTCTGCCTTGATTTTCTGTTGTGCTGCTGTCAGACCCACAGTGTTTCTATAACTGATTTTGGGGGTACGTTGGTATAACAGCTTGTGTATTCCTCTGCCTGACATGCAACTGCCAAAAGCCAGGCATGTTTGGAGCAGTTTGGTACTGAAGTCCAGACAACCCCTGCATATAGTAATAATGCTCACCTCCAAGGGAGCACAGCTATGTAGTTGTAGCTATTTGTTTGTTGGACTTAAACAGAATTTTGTTTATAAACTTCTGTGGCTAGATTGACTTGAATAATGACTTTTATGAGTTTTAACTATTCTTGTATTTTTAGCATGCAAATCATAAAATAGATTCAGAAGATGTCAAAGCTGGCTAGTTCACCTGCTTACTCAGGGTGCAATCAGCTTAACCTAAACCATTTGTTCAAGCTAGTCTTAACAAAGCTCCTAAGTAACCTCTTTCTGGATTTAGCTATAGCTAAGGAGAAAAGTTTCGTCTTAGGTCAAACATAAGCTTTTCTTCCTGCCATATACAACTGTTTCTTCTACATTTGCAGCAATAGTTACTGCTTTACAGAACATTTATTTCGCATTTTCTTTGTGGTAATATTTTGTGGAAGATAAAACTTATTCCTGCATCTACTCTGGTCTTTGATTTCATAGGCATTGTTTGTGCAATTGTCTCTCGTGGACCATGGAGTTACACCTGTGATCATTTACTGCTTTTCCACACTGATATAAATCTTTTTTAGAATGTAGTGCTTGAAATTCACCCAGGTGCTTCAATTGAAGCCTTACCAAGGAGAGGTAGAAAGAAAATTGACTTGACAGATTTGCATGGGGTTAATCTGATCCTCTACCCAAGGCCACTATTTTCTTTCTTTGATTTCATATTCAGTTTGTGTTCTGCAGCACCATATGGTGTATTTCAAACTCTGAATTGAAAGCAAGCAATAGTTCTTTATTGCTTCAAGTGTTTGCTATTCGTAGTTTTCCATCCATAACAAGGTTACCTAAATCATACCACTGGGTTTTCCCTTTCTTTCTTGCCTCATACAAATAGATGGGTAACAATTTACAAGCATGAGTTCATGTATTTACAGAGTGAGTGATCTTGTACGTGTTTGTGTGTTGTGGAACAATATAATGATTTCTGTTGCTTTTCTTAAGCACCTTAGAGGTGTTTCCACATTCTTTTCTGTACTCTCATAATAGCAGATTTTCAAATGCAGTTTGGATGGGCAGGATAGGCAGTTGTGCTTTGTGATGGTTGAGTACTCTGCTTTTGTTGCTTTGGTTTTTTTCCTGGCTTCAGTTTTTTCCCTGACAGATTTTCATAAAGAATATGTAGAAGCAACTTCATGTCCTGAGGTGTTCTGTGTACTCAAAGACTTTGGTCTGATCAGTGTTAAAGGCACATTATTAAATCAGCGTATTTTACTTTTTCTTATATCATTATTAATATAAACTATTACGTCCTGCTGAGTACAAGTACATATTTCAGATAGTTTATTGGTCTGGTTTCATTATTGACATGCTAGGATGGGAATTTTTGGTACCTTGTGACTCAGCAAAATAATTTACTTTCTTCTGGAGATCAAAGCTTAAAATAGCTTACATCTACAATAGTGCAGAGTTCCTTGCATCTTGAAATCCTCAGGATTCTTTTTATTGTTTGTTTGGATTGGTTTTTTTATTCTTACTAAATGTTTGGGGTTTTTTCCTAAAATTTTTCCAACTATTTTTAGAATTCAGTTGAATTAAGTAGCATCTATTAAGAGCTTTTACAACTTCTGGTAATCTGTTTTGAAGCAAAACTGTTCTCTGCACAGCCATGACAGTTCTGAAATTTGAAAAAATATGTATAAAACAATCTTTCAATCTCTGAATGATAAATATATTTCTAGTTGTACTTCCGTTGCTAGAAAGACTTTGAATTCTTCTTTGCTTTATTATGCATATTTATAAGGCTTGTTTAAAAAAGAAATCATAAATCATGGACAAAGCTCCCTTAAGAATAATGTTATGAGTGGATTAAATCTCCCACAGATGATCGGTATATTAATCTCTTCAACATCACTTTCTCTGTAGAAGAAAAGTGAGACCACATACTGTGAACATACATAGCAGTGGTATAAAAGTCAAAGATCGCAGGAAGACAAAATCTATTTATACCAGTAAACTTACAACATTGTATAATCACATTAAATTGGTGATTAAATGAGTATTGGTCCAGGATGGAGCATCTCAACTGATAGGGAACAATTTTTTTGTGTTCATTTTAGAAAGCAGTAATTTCAAAAAGCTGTTTAATGTTCCATTTAAACAAGAATGACACATTTGGATCTGGATAGTGAAGGTGATTAAATATGCTAACAAATTGATTAAACTCAATTAACAAGTGGAACATGGTAGTTATATGGGCAGTATTTGGACTTGCAGATATGCAAGTCTACCTTAATTATCTAATAAGGAATGTAGGGTGTTCATTGCCTTTTTTGGATGACCAATTAAAGATTTCCATGCACACATTAATAATTACATATAGTACGTAAAAGTATGGTTGATTTAGCTCTGGGTTTTGCTTGTTTGCTTTGGTGAGAGCCGCAAAACTAAGAAGCAAATCTTGGGCAGATATTCAGTAACATGAACATCTCTTTTCCTCTCTGTACAGATAAAAGTCCTGGCAAAGCTGAAGAGGAAAATTATCTCTGCTGTACCAGTGACATTTCTAATGACTGTATTGGCTTAATGCCAAGTTAATATCTACTTAAAATCTGTTTCCAAGGCTTAGTAAATGAAAGTACAAATTGAATATTCTGTATAAGCTGTTCAATTTAGTTAAACATTTGAAGCTGTGGCATACCAGAATCAAGAAAATGTTTGCTGAAGTTTACCCCACTTTTGCAATTGCTTTTTAGTCACTGTATTTTAGACTGTGTTAGATTTTTCCTTATATTTTCCCTGTAGTCTTCCATATGGGTGTAATACACTATAGAAAGCCTAGCATTTTGTGGGAATTCTTCTGTAGTAATAGTTTTCAGTATATTGGTCTAGGTCTTCCTGTTTTGATGCCAGTGGTAAGAATTCCATTAATTTAGCTAAAAAAAGAGTATGCCTGTTTAGAAAATAACCATGTGCTGGCTTTTGAAAGGCTTGATGCACAATTTTATTTAAAGAAAAAAGTTCAAAATCACTTCAATAACCAATAATACATTGGCACAGTTCACATATTTTTATGGGCATTAAGAGTTGATTGGCCAGAAGAGCTCAGCCAATTCTTTTCATTTTAGCTAATCTCCCACTTTTCTTTTCATCTCATGGGATGAGTTGACCATGGTGTGGGTGTTTGGATACTGTTTATTAAATCACTGTATGTTATGTTTATGTTCGTCCCAGGTTATATATTTTCATCTGGGCACATTAATGAATCTTTTTCTAAGTGTTTTTAAGTGGTGATGAAAGTGCTAGCAGCATTGGCTAGCCACGTTTGCAAACTGTAAAGAAGCTGTGTAACAGAGAATTTAAATGTTGGCCAGACTTTCAGTCTTCTTCTTCTATGGAGGGTAATAGGTTTTCCAATTTTTACGATATTAGAAACACAGAACCTTTTTACCTAGTGTGAAGGCATCCAGTGTAACAGCAATCCACTGCTCTTTGCTTGGTAACCTTCCAAATGAAAAGGTGCAACAATGATGAAATGTCTGGAGAACACTAAGAAATGAACCATATGACAATTATTAATATATCCAGCTATCTATTCTCTTCTTAATAGATTCTTTGCTATCAGGACTGGGTTCAGGATGCTGTAAATGGAGAGGCAGAGCAAAGCCTTGTTTACTGTTGGTGCATGGCTGGGCTTCACAAACGAAGATTTGGGAAGGGTTCTACCCACGTTTGTTGCTTGTTGGTGCAGTGCTCTGTTAAATAGACATCCTGCTCTGCAGTTAGAAACCGAGGGCAAGGTGATAAACTCTGCATGTCTGTCAAAGTGTGGTGAGGTCTGTTGGAGCCCTCCACTTCTGGTGGCGAGGTTTATAGTCTTGAGATGGCTCTGAACATTTCTTCCTGCTACTTCCTCTTCCTCTACTTTTATTTTGACAAACATCACTGTGTTGGAAGAGGTTAGGTGGTAATCACGATATTCACCTCAGAGCTTTCACATGTGTATGAGGTTATGTTTGCTACTTAGAACAATGGTGTAAAACCTGTAAGAGATGCTAAGCTAGCAAAATAGTTTGACTTAAATTCTTTAAACTAAAAATCTGCTTGTATGTAACCTATAAGAAAGTCTAAATTATCAACTTAATTTTTTTTTTTTTTTTACACAAATATACTATAAACATTGCTGTTGCATTTCTCTTTAGTTTTGTCAAATTGTGCTGGTCAAAGTTGATAAAATCTGGTTCCTATCTCTGCCCCTTTATGTAAAATGAATATGAAGATGAAGATCAGAATTTTTTTCACTTTGACACATCACATTAAATGCATAGAAAACTGTCTTTAGTCTGACACACTTAAAATTATATACTCGTATTTGACATCAGCATTAACTTTAGTGGTTTTCACACTACAGTTTCATCCAGGTTCTTCAAAATGAAGTTTTTGGAGTTCTCCCTTTCCAAATAAAAGGTGGTGTGCCCAGATTCTAGATAAAAAAATTAAAACTCAAATTGAAGTGGAATTTTTAATTTTTGGCCAGATCTATCTGACTACTATTGAATTTAAGGAATATTTAAAAGCACATAATAAACTTTATCTTTAATATCAATAGAGGTACTGACTGCTAGTCATAATTTGCTGGAACTTATTATTTAACAATTATTGTTACTTGAGGCAAAATGACGTGCTGGTTACGTACCCTGGAGACTGAATACTCAGTGCCAAACAGTGAATATCTCCAAGCATCTACCTGCCAGCTCAGGAGAAGTAGAATACAACAAGTTTTTTCCCTATATGCCAGAGCTGGATGAAAAAGGAGCTAAAACTTTGAAACTCCATGCTGTATACTAACGCTGAGCAAAGTAACCTCTTAGCTACTGTTCAAAACAGTGTTCAAAACATGGCCGTTTTGGTGGTGGGTTATCCCCTTCCATTCTGGAGACTTACCAAGAAACTGTCTGTTTTCCTTTAAGCTAGTTTATAACTCCTATTGGAAAGAAAAATATTTGTCTTTTCCTTTTAAAAATATAATTGCTACTTGAGAAAATATAGCTTTTCCTCTGCTAATAGTACTTATTGACGTTGTCAACTTTTAGGAACAGTCTTCTAGAATTAGAACAGATTTGATAAAAACTTTAAATGGAATCTAAATCAAAATTCCTCAGAATGGGAAACAAAATAGCAAAATCCATCCCTACTAATTTGGCTGAATTTCTATGGAAAACCAGAGATAATATTCTGTTGAAGATGCACACACATACAAACATATATACACTATTTATATAAAATCTATTCATGCATACATAATCTGTATGTGTGTTTGTCTATCTAGATGTTCATACACACTCACATTTTTGCCAGTGTCCTTACCCCATCAATGTGTCAATATAATTTTATTTGTAATTATAAACACAGTCATGATGACAAACTTTTGTACAAATTAGTTTTGGCTTTTAAAAGTTTATTGAATCTATTTCATTGATTCAAGTAGTACTGTGTAAAAAATATTTCCAGTGCATGATAAGCAATCATTACTCCTATGTCCCCATAACACAGGCATTGCTGGACTTCTGATTGATAATAGAACTTAATCCTTACTAAAGTGCTTATCATAAGTCATATCAAGTGCATGGTATAATTGTGTGTGGGATCGATGTGTAGTTGTGTGATATATATTATCACATAACTAAAAGTAATTTTAAGTTTCTCTGTGTGAACCACCGAGCTGCAAATCAATGAGTCAATGCATGTCATTATGCATGGCACATATTTTAAGAGTACTGGTAGAGGAGTAAGCACAAACATCAAATTACATTGCTTCATCTTAGTGTTACTCCATAAAATCAAATTTCATGTTATGCATTGGTTGCTGTGAATGTCTCCCGGTGGCTTTTCCCCTCATTTACTTGTTTCATTTGGCCACTACATATCGTAAAACTGTCCATGTACAGGCTCTTCAGTATTTTCTGGAAGCTGTAAACTTGATACATGCAGTGGGCAGATGGAGGCTCTAGCAGCTCATCTCAGGTCTTGCAGAGAACGGAAGGCACCTGCTTCTGTGGATCACCTTGACTTGACTCTCTAACTGGGAAAGTGCCTCAGTTTCATCTGCGGTCTGTCCACTGCAAAATAACAATAGAAATGACAGGTCCCTGTATGCTCTGTAATACAAGGGTTCAAACAGCAGAAACAGTTGCATTCCTAGCAGGGGTGATAACTAAACCTCTTCTGGAAAGGAAGCTTACCCAGGAGAGTGAGTCACAAGACCTGTCACAAAGACCAAAGGTTAATTAATTAGACTGAAGAGATTACCTAGGCTGAAATGGAGAAAAAAAACCCAAAAAACCCCTTAGATTAAGCCCTTGCATATTATTCCTGTTTAACATTAAGGTCTCCACTGGCACTTTCTAATGCATAATTAAAAAACCCTAATATTTAGACATCCTAAAATTTCTTAAGAAATTTGAAAGCAATGTCTGAAAATCCTTGTGCAGTATCAACTGTCACACAAAGCCACCCTGTTGGATTCTGAGGAGTTGAACATTTGTGAATTCCTCCAATGTGTTTCTGGAGTCTGTTCTTTTTACTGTCTATACTCACACAGTAACCATTTATCATGTTCCAGAACTCGAATATTTAGCTACCTGGCTTTATGATTGTATTCAGTATCACTAACAAGCCATTCTAATTCCATCCATTGGTATTGCTTCTGCTTTCTGTTTAGGTATCATCCTTTGCAACCCAAGTGACACACTACAGTTATCACCTGATCCTTAAACCCTTTTTAATGCACCGAGTTTACACAGAGAAGGCTTAAACTCTGTTTAGATTAAGGCTAGTCAGAAGCTGAAATTTGCCAAAATAGTCCAAGCCATAGTTTAGAAGCAATGTCTGTAAGGTATGCCCTTGCATGCTGGTGACTGCAGAGGTTTTATTCAGTGTGTCATACCTATTCTGGCACTGTGATCCTCCCTGTGCTTTGATGCAAAGTGGCAAATGTGAAGTGCTTCTGGACATGTCTTTGCACTGGTGCCTGCATCCTGCTTGCTCGTCACAAAGCCTGACCTGAGGGTTCTTTTTTTTCTTCTACTGGCAAGGTTCTCAGCAAATGTTGTTTCCTGAGCTACAGTAGATTTGATCTGTTTTCAGTTTTTCTATGCATTTTTCACAGGAGGGAGAGATGACTGATAGGCTGACCTACTAAGTTCCTATACTGTAAAGAGACCAAACCTGATTGTAGAGAGCCATGGGTAGCCAGAGGCACAGTTGATAACCCCCTCCAATATGCCACATAACTTGTGGAAATGTTGGCACATGAATGGAGCTCTCTTGAATATCTGGGATCTTTGCATGTCACAGCACTAAGGAGGCATCAGACTTTGAAACTTGTACCACCAAGGTTTGTCAGCTCCTGGGAAAACAGCCTGTGCTAGCAACTGTCCCATGTTGCTTCTTGGACAGTCTTCTCTCATCAGTATGTAAGCGTGGTTTTGCTGTTTCGTAGCTTTCCGGAGATGAATTAAGACTTATCTTGCCTTGGAACTGATGTTCTGAATGCAAGTTAGGGTTAGCGACCTGACTTAGAAGAGGTAACTTAGAACTGATGGTGTAGTTTTACCTTCTGAAGCAATATTTTGTCTTTTTGACTAAGACTTTTCCATCTTCTTCCAACCCCCAGTGTAACTCTCTATATTATTAAGTAGTCAGGGCCTGTAGCACCAGTTTTCTCCAAGTCAGGGGTAACATCTCTGTGGTGTGATCTGTACAATGGAGTTGGAGACGTGACCTCAAGGTCACATGTAAGATAAACTGCAGATTCTCAAATAGCATCTGAATCTCTAAGTTTCTATTAAAAAGCAATTCTTTCACTCACCTTTTTTGCCTCATAATTACTTTCTCTCTTGCTATGTCTTATTTTGCATTTTAGTAATGTACATTAGTGTTTCTGTTTCAGAAGGGAAATAGATCAAAAGAGCTGCATTAAATAAACACTCCGAACTTGAATTTTTAGAAGTAGTTACAAGTAGTTCTGCATCTACCACAAATAGTGACTTTTTCAAACTTCAGCAGAAGAAAAATATTTGTCAGTAGAAAATAACTGAGTACTTCAACACTGATAATTCATTCCACTTATGGCAGTAGACAGTCAGTGGATTACCGCCTTAGTTTAAATATCTATTAATCTTGCTGAAGAACTGAGGCTGAAGAGTATAACCCTTTTCTCTTCACAAAGCTCTTTCTGCCTTATTTCAAGCTAAATGAAAACAGCTGCATGCCTCAAATTATGCTTTCAGAAAGCCCTCTGACATGATACTCTCCAAAACACAATTAATTTTAATCTTTCTCATGCAATTTTCTGACAAAAAAGATTGATGATGCTTTGTTTCACCTCTTTTCACTATAATTTTGATGGTGAAATATCAGAGTATATTAATGAGTCTACTAGACATGTTATTCAGACTATGACCAGGAAAGATGTAGCCTATCTATTTCATGTTCATCATTTCGTGAAGCAAATCCAAAATATAATGTGACACATAAATCTGAAAGAAAAAAAAGAGAACTCAGATATATTGCCATGATATGTTTCTTTCTTTCTTTCAGTGAGGGTCCTGAAGTATGTCCATGATTGCAGTGCATTTAGTAAGGCCCTCAGAGCTTAATTTAGACATTTCTTCGGTGATATTTGTAAAGGCTTTCTCATTTGGAACTATGCTGAAGCAGAGTTATTAACTCTGAAGCAGAGGTAACACTCTCAACACCAGAGTGCTTAGCAGCTGAAGTGTGTGGTAGAAAGTGTGTGCCTAAGAGCCATCACAGCAGCAGATCCTCAGTGTTCAAGTGACATTTTTAAAAATGATATTAATAAATCAAGTGGAAAAATGCTTGAATGGCAGTGAATTGTTGTTGTGAGTGCTTTATTTCCACTTCTCATTTTTCCAAATGCAGTGATTGAAGTGCACCAAGGCCATTTGTTCAAGTTCCTCAGCAGATGATGCATGTTCTTCACGCTTTACCTGAATATGAAAGTAGTAGCAGCAAAATTTCCTATTTCTTGTTGCAACTAGTAACCTTAGAGATCTGCAATGCCATGTTCTCCTAATGCCTGTCACTACTGCAAAACCCCAAGGGTGTTTTTTGCTACAGAAGTGACAACAGAATCCTTGACACAGCAAAAGGTGCAAGATGCCCATTGAGAAGTTTTGACCTGTCTCTGAATCCCAATATCTGCTAGTCCAAATGAATAACACATGTTTTTGTCATGATCTACAAAACTCATCTAGATTTCAAGGACACTCTTTCTCAAACCTACTAAAAAAATAAGTTGTGAAGGGTTTTCTCAAAATCTCATGATAATAAGGGAAAATGTTTCATCCTGTTAGTGTTTCCTTTCAAAAAAGTAAGTCTTTTTTGCACTGCTTTCCAGATCCCTTAATTCAGAAACAAACAGCAGCTGACTGTCACAGTAGGGCCTGAGAGTGCCCTAAATGCCTTTTATTGGCTTCATACTGGCTGGTAGTGGAACCCCAAGAAGACTCACAACTGGGTGGCTTGTGGATGACTGCTGTCTGTAACTACCTGCTGTGAAAATCAACTCGCAAGTGTGCTCTAAGCAGCTGTACCACAATTATCAACAAGCACAAAAATGAGATAGGAGATGTTTTTCATTCTTTGAAAGATGCACAAGGGACATCTCCAGCTCTGGAAATCCTGCAATGCTCCTTAGCCAGAAGAGTTGCAAAGCATCAGAAGTCACTCTTAATTCAGTACCCATCTTTAAAGCCCTATGTATGCTTCTAAACTATAATTTTACTTCCACCATTATTAAATGCAATGAAACTCTACTGATAAAGTGAAAACTCAGCTCAAATCTTAAGGATGCATTTACAAAATTAAACCTTGTGATTCTTCTTCTTCCTATTGTGAGTTTTGGACATTCTTCCCATAAATCTTGTAAGTTGTGTAAAATGACTTTTAATCATTGGAATTTGCAGCTTTTTTTCACCACAGTTGTAATCTTGATTTTTTTCAATTTGATAAGGGATGGGCTTGCATTAAAGCCAAGTAGCTCTTTAATGGGTCCAAGTAAAAAGGATCAGTGAAGTGGTTATAATATCCAGTGTTTTAGCTGCTTTTCAAAATGTTCAGCATTTCTGAGCTAGACATTCTTCTTAATTTAAAAATTATGTAGACTTATAAAACATGCCTTCCTATATATTATTAGAATTATATTAAATGTTCTCATGGAAAAATAAAATGGAAAAATTTTCCATCTTTACAAGGAGGTAGGAAGAACTATAATTTCAGTGTTCCATATTATTGAATTTTCTTTTTTTTGGATCTGAATAAAACCTAGTCTGTACACATATGTATATATATAAAACCTAGTAAAGAGAAGAGACAACACATGCTGATGCTTTCTGTGAAATCTGGTTGTCTGAAGTCTATGTAAAATCATCTTTTTATTGTGCAGCTGCACATTGATAGTCATCTAAATATACGTACTAAGCTTCTAAGCAAGAGATCTGAAATGCCTTGTTGCCGCAGGATGCTGCACATATATTCTGCTGGACACAGTGCATTGCTGGAAAGCTCTGTTGATGTTCCATGTCAGGTTTCCACTTCCATGCTAGAAAACTACTGCAAATTCACCCAGTGCCTTGTCTTCTTCGTGAGATTTAAATTCATGAAAATATTACAGGCTGATTTTACTTCTAATTCCCTCATGTTATGAAAAACTGTGGTTTGCTGACAGAGGATGGTCTTCAGCATGTCGCTGATATTTTTTGAGTTACTTAATACATGTGATAATATCGAGTGACTTGAGGAAATTCTCCACTGCTTGAGAGGCAAGCAGTGTCTTAGAACAGTGTTAAATTGATCCCAGAGCATGTTTTGCCTGGTTATATGTAGAGAAGTATTGCAAAATAAACTTAAACTACACATTTTAAAAGGCTTTGATGTTGCACATTGCTAGGAGTTCTTTTCCAGTTCATTTTTGAGAACACAGAGAAAAAATAACTGGTAGTGATGTTGAACAATATTCTGTTATAAACTGGTGAGAAAATAGGAAACGAAATCTAGGTTCTTCATACAATTCAGAAATTGGTTGAAACCTGTTTACAGCTCTGAGCTGAGAGCACTACAGAATAAAATGATGAACTCTCACAGGCAGTGGTAAATCTTGGTGATCTTGGGAGTTTGCTTTTTTTTTTCTTCATCAAAAATTGCCTATCCAGAGGCACAATTAGTATTTCAGATATAAGGTGACCGACACAGTACTGCGAACAAATGCTGTACAATGTATGTTTTAAATAGGATTTTTAAAAGACTCTCAAAGAGTTTTGTAATAGATATCTGAAAGTCAGTAAATGATTCCTTCCCAAGGGCCCAGTATAATCTGTACTGCCATTGTATTGTTATTCAGAATTGCTTGCAGTAATACTTCTGGCAAATGGATTTCCTGATGCAGCTGCAGCCTGTGCTGTGTGAATAACTGGCATTTTGTTTTGTTTGTAAACCCCCAGGTCGTTTAAGATGGTTCCTAAAATTTTAACAGGCAGTTGAAAAGTGGTAGTAGAATAATATTTACAAATTCAGCAAGTAAGTGTTGTCTCTCATTACATTTGGTCTGCTTCTCTATCACAGCTCAATATTCACTGACACTGTGACTGGAAAACAAATAGCCCTTCATCACAGCTAACAGGGTGCTGCATGCCCCCTGAGCCTTTTTGAAAGTCACAGTTTGGTTTTGCACTTGTAAGCATCTGTTGAACAATAATGATTATTGCATTTGTTGTTTCTCACTAACAGACAATTTTTTCTTATTCTGTTTAGAAACATAATTTCCTTTTGTTTTGTCTATAAAATGTCCTTTTACTTGAAAATTTTCAATAGTTTTCCAAAAATGATTAAAATATTCACCTTATATAGACTATATTTGATGTGAAAGAGATGAATTCTAAGAGCCTGTTAATTACAAGGTCAGTTATATCAGATAACAGGATATTAGCAATTCTAGTGCTCACAGGAAGATTTACAGGAGTAGGTAGAGCAAAGTTCTGTAAAACACCCTATGCCCATTTCATTACTTGTTCTGTCTTACACTCTTCTTACAGTTCTGTCTATACTGTCAGGAAAAAAGTATTTTTGGTTTTGCTAGGTACATAATTGTTTTTTCTTTCAGTTTTTACTTGTGTCTAAATTTCCAGTGTTTGCATTTAAAGTAATGCTTAAGAAACTGAGCAACTGTACATACTGTCTTTGTAGACAGAGAAACCAGTAAAAGATAGAAGGATTCCTCTCTATGTGTCTTAAAGGTAAGAAATCTTTTTTATATATATTCCATAGTTTCAACAGGTTTTTTGTTGTTTAGTAATATAGAATTTAGCACATTTGCAATTTATCTTATTTTGTTGATTGCATACCAATTCTGAACCTTTTGCCTCAAACATTGGAGGACACTGAAAGTCTCTGGACGGTCTTTAGCAGTGAAATAGAGGTTCTTAAACAACATGTGTGAGACATCAGCACCCTGTTGGTTCTCTCTGTTTTTATCGAATTCCAAATGTTACTGTTGTGCATTGTAAAGGTCTATGGCAACAGATGATCACAGATTTCTCTGAGTAATCTTATTTTCCAGGTAGGATTAGAAACAGCGTGGTACATGGAAGACTATGGGGGTTTTTTTGAGAAAGAAAATGTATCTACTGGAAATTGTTTCAGTAATACTGTGCTCCTACTATGTTAATGTTGCTCTGTCAGTAAAATGCAGGAAAAACCCTATAAACTACTTAATGAAAGAATTTTTCCTTCCTCACTTCGCACTAAAAGCTTTTTTTAAGTAATAAAATCAGAATAAAATGGCTTTGTGCATTCTGATGCAGGATTTATCAAAAAATGTATATTACATAGACTGGCATTCCTATCAGTAATTTCATGTAGTACAGGAGTACAGAAAGAAGCTGTTGAACGAGAGCTAGTCAAAAACTATGCTGCTGTTGTTACTGACTCATGATAATGTAATATAGTCAAATAGGAAGTTTTAATAAATATTTTTAGTATTTAAAAATTATTAGCAAGTGCTAACTAGTTTTGATAGAAACATTTAGTCTTACCTCTACTTGAGCTGCAAAGAATTGCTCTGACACTGCATTACAAGCCGTAGAGTAATATGGAAATACCTAAAGCAAGCTTAATATCCAGAAATAGTCTAATTGCAGCACTGTAGCAATTCAGCACAGGCTATTTTACCACCAAAAGAGTTCTTATTGCAACATGAGACCAAGCTGTGAGCTGTGCGAATTGCCTATGGAGTAGATTAAATTTCAGCCACACATCTTAGAACATTTCCATGGTTTTCTATTTTTACTCTAGAAATAGGAATACTTAGCATGGTGGGACTCCCTGTTAAGCTAAAAGAAGAGGGAGGAATTTTCTGAATAGTTCTATTTCTTCCCTAGGACATATAACTTTGTTTGTGATGTACCATGTCACTGAAATGCTCAAATGCTTTTATTTGGTGGGAGCTGCTGAGTTGGCCCATGAGTTGTATGCCAAATTTCATGTGTAAGAGCACTAGAGGAGAACTATTCACTATTTGTGCATGGTGCAGTTTTCTGTGCCACTAAACTTATTCGACAGTTTTCCAAAAGCAACTGGAGACAGATTTTAGTATAAGTTATTATGGCTCTTTCAGATATAAGGTTAGAAAAAGAAGCTGCTGAAGCTGCAGCAGAGATATTATAGCTTAAAGAAATCCAGGTTTCAGGGGAAAAAATTAATGTAATTAAACTCTACCAAGAGAAGCCTGGCATAAATGTCTGGATTGCCAGTGTAGAAAAAAATGCAAAGAACCAATTTCTATCAGGAGTCAGTTGAAAAGGAAAGATTTGTGGAAGTTTTGGCCTTAACATCATGGTTTTCTCAGCTGAAATCATCAAGGACAAGTCTAAAAGGGATACTGATTCTTCTGTGTTGCAGAGTGTGTGAATCATACCCTCAGTCTTCTCAGAGTACTCTGCTATAGAACACTTAAATCAGAGGGAAGGTTCTCTAAGGTCCTAATTTATGAGAATAAGGATGCTAATAGCTGGGCATTTTTTTTAAGCTATGAGGTCTATATTTATTGCATCAGAGTTGAATTTCTATGCAGAAAATAATAAAAAATCCCAAGCATCTAAAGGTGACAGGTTCTATGTTCTTGGCAATTTCACTGGTTATAAAAACTGTTTTGGAAAATTTTGGGGACATGATTGAACAATCCTGAAATGAATTGTTCTACCTACATGGCATTTGTTTGGTCTTTTCCAGAGAAATCTGTGTATAAAGGTAGAGGAAAAAAACATGGGAAGGAAAATGGGGATGGAAATTAATTTGGGTTGTGGATGAAGCTAGTTTACTCAGTGGAATAAAATAAGTAAGCAGCAAGTAAAATGCTTAGGCAAGCTTTTCAGAGCTCATTACCTGCCTAAAGGCACTCAGGCTCTCTGAAAATCCCCCTAGTTAGCTGTCTACATCTTTAGGCAGATAATGACCCAGTAAAGTCAATGCTTTTCCCATGCACCCTTCTAAGAGAAACACCATAACAGTCAGCATATGTAAAGTGCAGCTGGAAAATATGATGGGAGATGTTTTAAAATAAATTTGTCCAAAGTAAGTTGTGATTGAGTACAATTCCTAGCAAGCAACCCTAGCATAATATTTTCTACTCAAGATCCTGTTTAAGACAAAGTTTCAGTGATAGATTTTTGGTTTAGCATGTTTAATGAAGAGCATCAATTCATCGTACTGTGGATAACTTCAGAAGTAAATGCATCTTTAGTAAGTACTTAAAAATGTTTGGCTCTTAGGTGAACCTTTTTGAAAAGTGGTAAGAAAACAAACTACTATTTGCTGCCCAGAAATTCCTGCTGTCGTAACAACTTTATGGCAGCTGCTTTGTAGTATTCTTTCTTGCATTTCAGCATCTCTAATGCTCCAATATATTCAAAATAAAGTAATTTTTCCCCCTGAGTTTGCCTTCCGCATTAAGAATAGCTTTATATCTAGGTATTTGACAGAATGATCTGCTTTTACTACATCCCTCTGACATTTTCAGTGATATAGATAATATTTTAAAAACCTGACTTGGCCTTGAATCCTGATTAGAATAGTGAAAGTTGTCTTGTTCAATAGAAAAGAAAAACGAACATAAGAACTTCAATTACAATATAAACTAGGAATATTCATTTACAAATATGCCACAACTGTTTTCAGAAAGAAAATAAACTATACTAGCTATAGGTGTTATTACTTCCAATTTCTACTTTTCTTTTTTCCAGACAGCTATAGAACAGCAAAAACATGGAGTAATTCTGGTACAACAGATATTTTTGCTACCTCCATTTCAGCACATACAAAACATTACTGAACTGAATGTGGTACTACAGTGCAAGTGGGGAGAAGAAGTAATTGAAATCAGAAATGCAGAAACAAGCCTAGGACACTACCTAGGGTTTGTGTTTGCTGGTCAATAACTGTAAATACCCAGAGCAAAACTGTCAAATGTTATTAAGCATCTTTTATTTACTTAGTTTTTTGATACTTGATCTTTTCTGGAGAGGTTGGCAAATGATCAATATCTATGCATTGTTCATTCAGTTCATAAGATCCAGATACACCAAAGCTCTTTGAATTCTCATGCAAATTTAAGAAGAAAGCAGAACTCTACAGAAAGGGGCTTTTTAATCGGCTTTTTTCCCCACCGTGTTAGTTTTAAAACTTTTTTATATTCCATTTTCTATTTGTTATTTATTCCAAAATCTCAGCTTGGGTCCAATTCTCAGCTCAGCAAATACCAGTCAACCATGGCACCTGACATCTCTTAAAATATCTTCTGTTCAAATATAGACTCTGAATGCTCTCATTCAGCAAAGCTACCTTTCTGCTGCCCCTCTCCATGGCAGAACAACCAAGAGGTTTGAATGATTCTACTGTTTTTAGTCTCAATTAGTGAGGGAGTCCTCAATGCAGTTGACACGGGCTTTAATTTATCCAGCTGACTAATGAAATAGAACACATCTCATAGACTTTTTGTGCTATTTTACCTTTTTCATTTTAATTTTATTTATCTCTCTTATTTCTCTTGATTTTTAATCCTCCTCTCTCCTATGTGCACAGTTATTTTGTTCTCTCACCTGTATTTTTTTCTTCAACTATGAAAACAGGTGAAGACTTCAGCTAAATTAAATTTTAAGAAATAGTTCATTTCTTTAAGTCGGGTTTGTTTGTTTTGTTTTGAACTGACTGACAAATCATTAATAAAGAGAAGTATTTAAAATATGCTACATTAGAGCCATTTACAAGAGATTACATGGCATTCATTGATTCCTGACACTTGCATGACCATCAGTCTGATTTTTTGCTTCCATGTTACATTTTAAACTGTGGGTCAGATAAAACTTGTTTTATCGCTTCCTCTCTTCTTTGGTATGGCTACTGTCCAGATAACACCCTCTACTTGCTGTGCTCCACATCAGTTCATTTTCTGCTTTTATTTCCAGTCTTTCTGGGTCAAATTACTTTTTCCAGTGATAACCTCACTACCAGATTTTATTAACTTGAGTTTCCCTCACTCTTACCCAATGTTTCCCGATCTGTTAAAGTAAAACTTCACTAGAACTCTTTCCTTGAAATTATGAACATCAGGGTATCTAGCTCATATTTTTAACTATGAGTTGTCCAGTAATTTTTATTTTTGATCCAGTAGTATGAATTTCAGAAGTAAAAAAAGTTTATTTTAAGAATAAGATTTAATTATGTACTAGGAAAACTATATATAGCAGCTGGAAACTGTTAGTATGAGATCAGAAAAATATGCAAATTAGCATGTTAAATCACATTTGTGCTGCCTAAACTTTCAGCAGTACTAGGGAATTACCCTGTCTCTAACTTGAGAAAAAAATAATCATAACAGTACTCTCATCCTTCAGGCCAGGGCAACAAACAAAATTTTATTAGTTCTGTATCTTTATGCCTGGTGGATAACCTATGTAATTTCTGTCTCTTTTGCAGTTTTTCAGATCATCAGAGTAATATAAAAGGGATAGGATGCAACAGGGAATTGTTCCTGCTATATCAAGTGCTTGACTGGAATTTAGATGGATTTACTTTATTCATCTCCCTTTTCCCCTGCCTTCCCTAGTTCTCAAAAAATTAAGAAATTGGGTCATTAAAAGGATACATTTTTAGAAAATTGAGTTGATTATCATCTCCAAATATTTTAGTTTCTCAAAATATTTCATTTGATATTTTACTGGAATTTTATTTACTGGTATTTTATTCTGTGATTTACAAAAGAATAATTGTGCTAACATTAGTCTTGTAAATTAATTCCTTTGAAATGCGACAGTGTTTCCCTGCTTACATAAATTGATATTTAGCAACCTTTTGTTTTTATCATTATTCTTGTATTTCCTGTTTTTTCTATTTCATTTGTGGTACTTATAAGATATTATACCAAAAATTTTAATAATTTGATAGTGTTAACGTGTTTATTTTGATGTTCTTCTCCTTTGTCCTCAGAGACACACCTTCTCCATGTGTTTTTTACTGGATTTTTGGAATCTCATTTTGAACTTCTTAATCCTTAGGATATTATTATCACTTCTTCTTGAAGAATTCCTCACACATCATCACCACATTTAATACACTATACATTCTTGGTTATTTCTTCTTTTTCTTATGTAATTTACTGATTCTAGCATCCTTTTTGAAGATATGTCTGGTTTTAAAGTTGCATATGTTGCTGTTTATTTGTTGTTTCCTTTCTTTTTTGAAGAACATTGATAACATTTGAACTATTTTATGTTTTTTTTAGTTTTCTTTCATCTATCTAACATGTTTCCCTTCTGTATCGTATTTCATAGTTTTGTCTCTTTAAAATATCCTCCTTGTAAAAAAAAGAAAATACTAAACAACCAAGCCCCCCACTTTCCTCAATGCTGATTTCACCAAGCCCTCACTTGTGTTCATATTATAGCACAAGGGCTTTGCACTTATTGCTTCATGTGAAATAAAACTTTATTCACAGAGCCACTGAAGAGGAGCTAGTTCTGATTGAATCCAGCTGCCCAACCCTGTCAAGGCTGAAGTATTTCTGGACATGCTCAGGGATAAAGCTTTAGTTAAGTGCAAATGAGAATGCTGAAAGTTTAAAAGCCTCTCCTCAGTTTGATGGAAATAAAATTGGCATTTTCGGGTTTGCAGTGTTGAAGTGGCGTGACTTAAATCCATCTTCTCGGCTGTTAAATTTTTATGGCTTTATATTCTAACTTCTGCTTGAAAAGGTTGAAGATTTAATCAGTATACACAATCTTGTGCCTTATTGTCGTTTTAGGTGACTTTCAACATACAGTGTAGCTGATATTCCTGTTTAAATTACCTTATTTTCAGAATTTCTCTTCATAAAACCATGGCTAGTTCTCTTTCTAAACACAAGAGGACATTAATTTTTTTACTGCAGTTTGCAGTTTCCTATGCTGGCTTTTAAATTTCCAGCTGAACTAGTTCCTCTCCACATTTATGTATTCACTTAAACACTTCAGTCTTATTGAGAGATGTCAGGATTTGTCTATGGAGAGCTGGCAGACAACTGCTTTTACAAATTGCAAGTTTCATCTCTTTGAATTTAAGGGTAATAACCCCACTTTCAACTTGTAACCTCCAGGGATCAAATCTCATGCTCAATGTCTGCTTCTCTGACAGTTGGTATCTTAGATTGTAGAAATACGTCCTTTTATGATCTGCTTTTTGAACGTGAATTCTGGCAGATTTGACTTTGGATATTTCCTTTTTCTCAGGAAAGCAAGCAAATTATATTGTTTTAAGGAGTGCTTAAAGTTCTTGTATGTGATTAGGAGCTGTTGAAAAAAAAAATTAATGAAGTGAACTTGATCCTTCAGGTCAGATATCTTTAAATACTGGACTGTACTCTGAGATTTTATGTACCTCACTAATAGTAGTCTTATTCCACTGCATAATACATTTTCTTGTTGGTATTCAACTAAAACTTTCCTGATGCAAATTTAATTCACACCCAAGTGATAAGTTTCAAATATTTTTGACTCATCCTCAATTCATGGAAGATAATTCATGTATCTGTGTTGATAAATATAGTCTTACTACTCTTTTTTTTTTTGGCAGTAATATACATTATAGTGAGAAAACCCCAATGTTTTCATATTGGAAAACTAGTTGTTCTCATAATTTCTTCTTTCTTTTCAGTTCAGCAATAAAAGATCACCTAGTAAACTCAAAAGAAGCCAGTCTCATCATCCCATATATTTTCTTAGTGTGGTTGCTGATGACATGTCTGACATCATCATTAGGTAAGTTAATAGCAGGAGAACAGCTGGTTTGTTTCATATCTAAAAATACCACTGCTATGTTACAGAGCACATGAGTCAAACTGTTACAGTGAAAGGAAGTGTCTTTCTATGACGGTCAGTGTTCTCTTTCCTAATCTAATAAAGCCTTTTCAAAGAACACTTATTTTGCACTTTCACGGGAATAAGAGTCATCAGAAGATCTATAGTTAAACTGTTCTGTGCTGGGGAAGAGCAGCTGGAAAGCTGCCCATTGGAAAAGGACCTGGGAGTGCTGGCCAACAGTTGGCTGAACATGAGCCAGCAAGCGTGCCCAGGTGGCCAAGGAGGCCAAGGGCATCCTGGCCTGTATCAGGAATAGTGTGGCCAGCAGGATCAGGGCTGTGATCCCCCTGTGCTCAGCACTGGTGAGCTCACACCTCAAATCCAGTGTTCAGTTTTGGGCCCCTCAATACATCACAAGCATTGAGGTGCCAGAGTGTGTCCAGAGAAGGTCAACAGAGCTGGTGAAGAGTCTGGAGCACAAGCCTTGTGAGGAGCATCTGAGGGAGCTGGGGGTGTTTAGCCTGGAGAAATCAAGGCTCAGGGGAGACTTTATTGCTCTATACAACTACCTGAAAGGAGGTGGTAGCCAGGTGAGGGTCAGTCTCTTTTCCCAAATAACAAGGAACAGGACAGAAGGAAATAATGTCAAGTTGCACTGGGGAGGTTTAGTTTGGATGTTATGAATCCTTTCTTCACCAAAAGGGTTGTCAAGCATTCGTAGCTGCCCAGGGAAATGGTTGATTCACTATCCCTGAAGATATTTAAAAGCTTTGTAGATGTGTCCTTAGGGACATGGTTTAGTGGTTGGACTCTATGATCCTAAAGGTCTTTTAGAATCTAAATGATGCTAAGGACACGGAACTTTCCAAGCAAGTCCAGAGAAGGGCCACAAAGTTGATAAGAGGACTGGAGCACCTCCTCTACAAAGACAGGCTGAGAAAGCTGGCGTTGTTCAGCCTGGAGAAGAGAAGGTTGCAAGGAGACCCCCTCTTTCAGTATCTAAAGAGGCAAACCAGTGAGAGAATACTTCATCAGGAACTGTAGTGATAGGACAAGGAGTAATGAGTATAAATTGAAAGAGAGAAAACTTAGGTTAGATATTAGGGAGAAATTTTTTGTTGTGAGGGTGGAGAGACACTGAAACAGGTTCCCCAGGAAGATTGCGGATGTCCTGCACCTGGTAGTGTTCAAAGCCAGGCTGGATAAGGCCTTGAGCAACCTGGTCTAGTGGGAGGTGTCCCTGCATATGGCCAGGGAGGTTGGGACTAGATGATTTTTAGGTCCATTCCAACTCCTTAACATTCTATGATTCTGTGAACTTGATAGAGATAATTCCATTAAAATTTACGGTAATAACTGTTTCTCAACTATTCTCAATAATAATGTATAAACAAAAATGAAAGATTTCTTAGGCTGTTCTTTAATTCTTAGATTAATTCTGACTTTATAAGGAAGCTATGCTAGTCCCTCTGAGAACATTGTATTTTCTAAGAACACTTCTACAGAAACTGCACAGTTCTGCTTCAGGCATGTCACTGTTTTACTGGATGTAGCTCTAAGTTCTTTACACAAAAGAATCAATTCAGCAGTGGATTTTGAACAGGGAAAACTGTAACCTATATTATATGGGAGATTGAACAAAACCTGTATGATCATTCTTCTGACTTTAAAGTCTTTAGAGCTATAGAATGTGTTTAAATGTGTGTTACCATTTAAATAATATTTAAAACTGCAATTCAACTCTGTTATAGGTGCCATGCACAAAATAATCGAGTGAGCTTATTTACTGATGTTGCAGTATATAATAACAGTGAGTATAATAAGGGTACATTCATCAACATGGTTCATGCCCCTCATGTTGATGTGAGTGCTTTGTTGTACTGATGCTCAGCAAAAAGGAATCACTCTCTTTCAGGTAATAGCAGGAGAAAATGGCACCTGTCTGGTCATGTTTAAACAGCGTTTTGGGATAATACAGCATGTTAACATAGAAGTAATTAGTACACTGATTTTTTTGTCTTAGCTCCTGTGATAGTCACATGGATCTAAACCAGCACAGTATTTAATTTAAGTAGATAATTAAGGGGTAAAGTAGTATGGAAGCCACAAAGACAACTAAATACTAGGTTTGAATATGAGCAGGCTTAGTGTGGCCAAAATAGGAAGTAATAAGTATTTTAGAAAGATTCTGTCATGGTGAAAGAATTAGTTTCTGGCTGTCAAGTTTCAGGCACATGACCAAGAAGTTCTGATTTTTGCTGCCTTCTTACCAGATCCATTAATTTCTCACAGCTTGGTGCATTTACTTCATCACCAGGATAGTAAAAATTATCAGAATTATGTTTTCTGCATCCAGAAATGCTCATTCTTCAAGTGAAGAAGGAGCAGTCATATAGCAAGTAGCTAGCACATTCTTGATGCTTTCAATGTCAGATGCCAGCTCATAAAATGCCATTTGGAGAACAATATGCTCATGTTACTGCTAGGTTGTCTGGGAATTCTATTCCAATAATAAATACTTTAAAATATATTAAGAGTCACTGAACTAAAGTGTTTGACAATTCAATTAAGTGGAATACTGATTTCTAATCAGTATTTAATCAGAAGCCGAATGCAGATTGGGAAAGGAGTGGCTTCATTTTACTAATTACCAAACAATGTTTGCTTCTTCTCGTTAGCCTGGTGGTTTGTAAACTCTGTGCACATGAAAAAATGAAATAAAATTATGTGTATCCCATGCAACATTTTTGGTTTATCTTATAAGTTATTGACTGTGATGTTTATCTTTGGTTGTGTAAGATATGGCCTTGTGTAGCTAAAAATGTGTACGTGTAATGCTTGAGAGGAAATCAAGTAATATTTGTTTGCACTTTACTTAGGTGAACTGGGCTGTTTTCTCTCAGATCTGCAGGATTCTTCCCTGTGCAGATCTAGTGCCGTGTAATGGCTGTAGTCCCACTTGACACTTATTGCAATAGTTTTTCTTCAGAAGACACTGAAGTACCTGGGAGCAGAAATGTTGGCTTTGGTACAGATATATGGATCCAGCCTGTAGCTGGGAATTTGATGTGTGCTGTATGTTAAACCTGTGGCTATTTCTGCCCAGGAGAGGGAATTTTGGATGCCCCTCCTTCCCATGCAGAGTACTTGGAATATGCAGAAGAGCTGGGTGTCTGAGAACTATGAATGTTTAGCAATTAATCCCTCTATTAGTATGTCTCAGACTTGACAGAACTAATGCCCAGAAGTATAGCATGTCTGTTCATTTGGCAGTGGGGATTTAACCCAGTGACTTCAGCATGTAAGCAGTGCTAACACTGTTTGGATTTCAGCCCAGTTGGGTACCTTGTATCAGTGAATAGGATTGATTAGAACAGTGTTTTCTAATCTGTATAGGTAATGGAAAACACCCTCAAAATCAGCTGCTGAGAAAGTCTTATATAAATGTCATAATCCACAAAAGTTAGAAATTAAATTTAGAGTACTGTTTGATTTTGTTACACTAGTTAAAACTCTCTGGTTTTAGCATGCCTCAAAAATTTATGGGTAAATAACTTTACCAGTTGAGATATTAATGTTTCCCTGTATGTAACTTTGCTTATTTAATATGAGACATGTAACAATATTTTCTAGGGACAGTGGATTAGTTGCTGCTGTTTTAAGAGGATTTGCGAGGTTTGGTTATTTTCTGAAGAATAGCTGAGAAAATTCCAACAATTTTTCTGAAGGAAATGTGTTAGTAATAATATTAGTATTTAACAAAATTTCTTAGAAGGCACTTACCAAAACCAAGAAACATGACTGAATATTTCCTTTTATCCTTCACCTGCTAAATACAATTAAAAAAGCTCGTGTATGATTTCTAACTATTGGGGGGGGTGGTAGTGAGGAAACAACTAAATTTTAAGTTCCCATTTCCTTTTTTTTTTTTTTAAAGAAACCATAGCTTTGAATAATTCAAGATCAAAGAAGCACTTCTATTTAATTTGTCCCATGACATGTAGTGGGCAATACCTGTAATCTAAAGGTTATTTTATTGCCCAGAGTACAGTTAAAATTCAATTTTCAAACTCTCAGTTCCTTTAGCAATATTAACTTGCCCTTGTCAGCTTCCCATTAAAGAAATGTCTGTGACTCAAAATGATTTGTGGTCAACTCATGTCAGGAAATTGTCACGAGGTATATGAAGAGACTGTTAATCCATAGCACATTTTTAAATTTTATACCTAAACACTGTGAACTAGATGTAAGTCCAGATTAGTCATATTTCTATTCTATTTTACTCTATTGTAGAAAACTGATAAATATAATATTAAATAAGGTGCATTATTGGTATTCATTTTTACTGCCATGGGACAGAATTTAAATAATGTTTTAATAACTAACAGCATTTTGAAAGGCAGAAGAACCTTAAATAAATCACTGAAACTGTAATCTAAGCTAAATTACCATTAGAGAGTCTTGTGCTGTTAATGCTCAAATTGACCTTAAGCTGAAACCTCAGTGGCTGCTGCTAGCTGTGTCCACAGCTACCAAACCCAAAATCATAGCATACTGGCTTATTTAAATTATAGACTGCAGTATGAAATAATTTCCTGCTGCTGCTTTGTTAGATTAGGTGTCATTTCACTGTTTAGGAGGTTTGTCAAGGAACAGTGAAGGTTAAAACATGAAATCAAGCTGTGTAATAAATATGCTTTTTATTCTGAATTTTCTTCACTTACAGTTTACTCTCCAGCCCCCCTAATGTGCAAGACAAGTAAAAATCATCATGGATAGATCTGCAGGCATTGCACAGGTTAAACCTCCCAAGTAGTTTAAAGAAGCCCTTAAAGGAAGAAAGTTTTAGGAAAGTTAATGATCTTCTGAAGCTGAATTAGCTGAGACAACTTTGTGGTATGATTAAAAAAACACATTGTCAGGAATAAGTTGATGCTGAATTTGCTCATCGGGCAAATGGGGTCCTGACTCTTCTCTCAGTTACTTTGGATCAGATCAGGAATGACTGTAGCTCCTCTGGAGATTTGAGGGTGAAGCAGGGACTGTCACCCTTCGGTGCTCACTATGTGCAGGCGAGTTGGCCTAAAAGCAGTAGGGACTAGGACTGGATCACTGACACCACTCCCAGTGGCATCAGGGGGCCCCAGAGCAGCTCACACCGGGTGAAGGTGGCTGTGGGAAGGCTGCTCTGCAGTACAGGGGGCTGATCCTAACAAGGGGTTGTCACCGGCAGTGCAAAACTCAGACTGTGAAGAACAAAAGGCATCGTTGCTCTCGTAATAGGTCATGAAAACTGACTGGCCGAGCTGAATTCATTCCTTCCATGACAAATCCAAGGAAAACTTAACCCTGATGATGGGACTAGGGTGGACACAGGACTCATATCCGTAATACCTAGATGGTCACTCCAAAGAGGTGTGCACTGAGGTATTTGACAAAAAACAATTGTCAGGTCAGTGGTGCCAGGTTATCTTCAAGCAGCCTTACTTGGAACTTGCAGTCTAGGAGCTGGGAGCATATAAATTAGGTAAACCTCTTGTGTGTTAGGTCTTCAACTTACCTGGAAAGCAAATTTTCCTCAAATGCATTTTGAAAACAAGCTTTTATATGGCAAAAGTGCTGCTGAATTATCCTCCATATTTAGAGTGAAAATATGGATGAATTTTAATTTTGTTTTTATATTATTCTTATAATATTTTAAAATATTATAACACTAAAAAATCTGAATTCTTGAATAGCTGAATGTCATACATGAGCATTATATTTTTTTAAAATAGTGAGGTGCAGAGGTGAAAATCATGTTGTGAATTCAGTTAATTAGCAAAGAAGTCACTCTTTTCCTTGCTTATGAAGAGATAATTACATTACTAATGTACTGAGCCATATGATTTAGTAATAATATCCATACCTCTTTCATACAATAGCTTCATCTGTAGATCACAAATCACTTTATAAAGGAAGTAAATATAATTACCCTCATTTTATGCCACTAACTCTGTAAAGAAGCAGAAAAACCTCATAAAGAAATACCGTGCTCCAATTTTACTTAATTATTATAAAATTAATGCTACTATCAATCTTGTATTTATAACTCATCATAGTTTCTAACAGTGCTAAGGATCTTAAGATAATTTTTTAATAACCACAGAAACCGGAATTAAGGTTTAGATTTTTGAATACTTTGTTTCTCTTTTCAAACCTATTGCTACATGATTATTTCAGCTGTACTCTCAAAGCTATTAGTTAAGGTTCTCATAAGATTTTTATCTGAATCTGAGGTTTCTGTGCAGGTAAATAGCTGACATTAAGAACAAGATGATAAGGCCAAGTAGAATATAGACTATTCATCTCACTTGGAATTCCAGTATATCAAAATGAAGACACTTCAAATTCTTTTTTTTTTTTCTAATTGAGAAATGCCACTCCTGCTATGTACCTAACTATTATCCTCTAGCCTCTGTAAAGCACTTTTAAGTTTGTTTAGAGAGGAATATGCATTCCATTGTGAGGTGATAAAGCCCCTCAATAAAGTTCCAAACTGTAACTGACATCAAATATTGTGCTAATAAATTGCTGATTCTTTTTTCTTTTTAAACCATTGAAAGTACAGTGTTCTGGGGATTTGCAAAAGATTAAGTACTCTGCTTCAATTTCAAGCAAGCCAAAAATAATTAGAATTATTTGCCTGACGAAATCATTTTCCTACCTCTTAGTTTTTCTCTCTTCCTCCTTCCTCATGATCTCAGTGCCACCCTAAGTTTGCTTCTATAGATAATATGATGAGTTCAGGAATTTGATCTCACCTGTAAAACCAGTACTGCTGTAAAGCAAGTCACAGCTACTGAAACTAAACTGGATCAGCAAAAATACTTACTTATTTGAAAACTTGCATCATTTTCCAGGTAAGTGGATTCTGTCACTGTTCAGTATCTGCTTCATTAAGGGCAATATTTCATTAAAGCTTTATAATTGGTAGGGAGAGAAATCTTTACTTCATTTTGGAATCTAGACATCTTTTCTTTATTTTTTCTTTATCAACACTTAAATATAATTTTTAACTGACCAGTATTTTGGCCAAGTGTTGCCAGTAGGAATTGAGAGCATAATGTAAAGAGATTGATTAGAAAAGAGTGGTGCAATAGTGGATACAACAGTATATGCAACAGTGGGCAAATATAATCTCCAGTTCTGTTCCTTGAAAAGATTTTCAGTTTTAATATCACTGCTGAAGGAATAATCTGAGTGAGCTGTTGCAATATTTTAAATCAATGTGTACTTCTGAGCTCGAGTGAATTCTTTAACTTTGGAGTTCCACTTAATTATCCATTTCCTTGATTTATGCTCTTGAAATCTGTAAATACTTGGTAGATAACTACACTGTTATGCAGCAACTTGCACATGTTTATAAAACACAGTTTGGTTGCAGTTTGTTTTTGCAAATCATGGTATGTGATGATTAACTTTATCAGTTTGGAGATAGGAGTTTTTCGGTGTCTTAGGAGAGAAAAGAACTGATTAAGTGAATTTCTGAGATCAGATTCTTTGTTGTGATCTCCACTGTCAAACAACTGATCAAAGGAACTGGGCAGAAATGACAATGGAAACGTAACCTGTTGTTTCTATGGCTCTGGAGGCAATAAGGCATAGAGATAGCTTGCATAAGGAAGATAGAGAATCCTCATAAGTGGAGACTTTAAAGAACAAGATAAACAAAAATCTGTCCAGAACAAGGCGTGTAGAATTCATGCAATGATTTCCTAGTGCTGCCTGTAACTCTGTGATGAAATGACTAATAGATCATTAGGAGTAGCTAAAAACCTAGTTCTTCAACGAGTAAAGCAGTTTTTGCATAAAGACAAAGATATATTAATTTCTTCTATAAATTACAGCTAAATAAACTATACTTTCCTGGCAATATTTGTAACTAGTTTATTTTTTTAATTCCTACAGCAAAGAGCACTGTAGTTCTTTATCTCTTTGAACACTGAGCTCTAAATTTTATGCTCTAGTCAGAAGTAATACAGGCATTTGCAATTTTCTGTGAAGAAAAATTTCTTCTGTAATAGTTTGTTCTACTGACATTTTGGTGGAAACTCTTCTGGCTTCATTGTGTCTTTCAGCATGAAAGACATGAATTGGTGCAGCTCATAATAGACAAGACAGAAAAGTGCAGGAAAGAACAGCCTTTATGGGAATGTGTCCTCTATTTTTTTTCTCCTTCCTTTTGGCATCATGGCTGTGCTGGTGTGTTAGTCTGCACTTCACACAGACCAGCTCTCTGTGTATCGGTGGCTGCTCCACTGCATCCCACTGCCTGGGACTAGGGGTCAAAAGCAGTAGAATTTCATGAGTGGATGCAGTAGGTCTGAGTGTAATGTGCTTGTTTAGCAGTTAAACTTTACCCTTCAGTTCCTCTGTGCTGTGTGATGCTGAATGGTGATTCCTGGTATCCAGAAGCTAGAAGGTGAACTAGAAGCAGTGAGAAATGGTCTCCAGTATACTTCTTACGTGAGAAAATTAGCAACTCTACTTGTTAGCACACTGAAGCACTCATTCAGAATAACTTTTACTGAAAATCTGTATGAATTGTACCATAATATCCTTTAACTAATGTATGTAACCAAGGGTATTGTTAGCAATCATAAGAAAATATACACAGCTCAGTTGCTATGTAGAAATTGAGAAGAACTGAACCAGTGTATGGAACCTTTTTGTAATCCAAAGAGGTGACAGGGAGATATATATATATCTATTATTTGTAATATGAACACTATGGAGAAAGGAAGGAAATGGCTTCTTTTGTCTTTTAAAATACAATAGGCAGTAAAACTGGATGCTGGGAATGATTCAGTGCATGTGTTAGTGTGTGTGTGTGTGGGAAGTCTGAAACTATGAGCAGATTGACTGTTGTATGCACAGTAATTCCCCTCTGATAAATAGCCAGAATGCTAACAGTGGCAGTCGTACATGAAGAAATATATGAAGAACAGGCCAATAACACATACCTGGATCTGATTCCTTTAACCAGGCAAGCTTTGTGAGTTGCCTCCTATAATTAAAGCATTCACTGATTCAAATTTTTCTCCAATGGCTCTAGAATATTTTTTTTTAGTTAATTATTCTTTTCCAACATCAATTCTGTGATTAATTTTAAATATATATCCTATAAAATATATCCAAGTATGAACTTTCAAGGCTCATGAATTGCTGAGTTAGAATTGGCAACACTGAAATACTGTTCTTTCATTTGGCCACAAAACCATTATATCCTAGTTGTCACCAGTTTAAAGAGATGATTTAAAAGCAGTCAATTGGCCTTTAAATGCCTTCAGAGATCCCACATAATTATATAGATGCCAAGCTCTACCCACAGGCAATCTGCAAAATTTCCTAGCACTCATAAATTGCCTTCATCCAGGCTGAAAAAGGAACTATTATCCTTGTTAATGGATCTGATTTTAAAATTATCTGGATCTCATGATAAATCAGTATTAACTTCCCCTCTTTGTTAATATTTAAAATAAGAAAATTGATTAAATATTTAAGATCATAAAAGAATTTATCCATTAAGGTAATTTATTAAAAACGGAAGTCAACATTTCGTTAAAGGTGTCTACTTATCATTTGAGAAGGAATTCTTGGGCAATGAGGAGGGCAGGAAAGACACATTATGCCAAGTGTCTTCATTAGCTTTGTACAGAGCAGATGGGCTTTTCTATTACAGCAGTGTCTGCAGAGAATGTTTTGAAACCTTCTGCAAGGATGCTTAGTCTAAATTTCCTATGTCTTGTTTTGTGTTGATCCCATTCTACTTGCTTGCTTTTTAGGATCCACGGGGGGGATGTTGCCACATTTACTGTTATTTTAGAGATGTCTTCTCTTTTATTCCCAGGCTAAATGATGAATGGTTATCACTAATAGCAAAGAGAGTTTAAAGGATGCAAGTCTGTCACTGATTAGTAAAGAGTGGAGCTCAATCCTCATGCCCAAAGCAGGCAGGACTGAAAAAGGGAACAGAGAAGGTATTTGGCACAGTACGTAAGAAGTGCAGAAAACGCTTCTGCACTAGTTTATAAATACAGAAGCACATAAACACATGATTAGCCATTAGGCTAAAGAAGATTTCTCTGGTCCAGTCTTTCACCTAAGAGCAAGATTTGAACCTGAAGATTTACTGTGGTTTCAACCATGAGCCAGGGACTCTCAACACCCTGTCTTAGCAGACCAAAAAAGAAACATGTATTCTTATTTCTCTTTTCCTTAGAGGCTGTCTGCGTGAGCCTTTGTCTTGGGATTGACAAAACTTGTGATTTTGGAAGAAATACAAGTAGTTTCATTGCAACTTTTCTATAATTTGCAGGAAGCAAAACTTGGGTATGTAACTTACTTTCCACACCCCCACACACATCCTAACCATGGAAATAAAGACAATAGAACATTTTGTATTTTGTGAGACTGAAGGGTACTCATCTTGCCCCATGCCTCCAAAAGTATAGGCATTCAAGACATGCAAGCAAGCTCCAAATCTTTTTCTGAGTTAACGTGGTCTTATGAGTTACTGTTATAGAAAAGTGATTCTGGAATAGCTCTTTTCATTTCCTTCAGTTGCTTTGGCATAAAGGTAATCCTGTTTTCTGATCTTATGGATGGAAAACCATGTAGGCTGCCAGATGCAGGCACAATAGTGAAGATCACTCACTAACCTGCGTTAGCTGGAGTCTCTCTGGCAGCCAAAGGGAGCATAGGAAAACTGATAGGACTTCCAAGAGGTCAGGTGAATTTGCAGCACAGAAAATATCATAGAAAACAGAGGGAATTATGTCATTTAAGATTGTTTTGAAGGACCTGAATGCTGATGATGTGTAATACTGTTATAGATTAGCATTTCTACAGTTGTCTCCCGTGTGGATTGATTGCTTGAGCCTATTCTTGTAAATAGTTAAGTTCAGCTTAAAATAACATTTTTTGCCATTTCTTACATAAATTTACAGTTGCCTCTTTCGCTGCTGCCCCCAAGAACATCTGATTACCAGTGTTCACTGCAATCTCTGTGGGAATAAAATCGCAGCTAACACTGTGCTCTGACCGAGCTCATTCTTTTGATTACTGTCTTTGACTCCTGATTGCAAATGAGCTTTTAACAATACAACCATACAAAAGAAATTAGAAAAATGTCAGGGCCAGATCCATCAGTCCCTCCTGAGGACTGCAGGATTGACAGAAATACTCAGTACAGCTGATGAAATGAGAAAAATAATAGCTCATCTTTGAGCTCTGAGCTCTTCCACTTAGCAGAGCTCACATTTAGTAGAGTTGTTTGTTAAAACATCTCTTGTCTCTGTTCTGTCTCTTAAATGCAGTTTAATCACATTTATCTACTTAATATTTTAGAAAGAGTAGTTCTGAACCTTTGGGAAAAGTGATATGTTGACTTTTATTTGACAGTTTAGTATATTGCAAAGGACATTGCATTTCATGGAAAGCTGACCCAGGAATGTCAACAAGTGCCTCTGAGTGCTAATTTAATGCTTCGGAGCTTCTCTGTAAGTGAAACTTTTCTAGCATGGTGTTTTGATTCATCAACAGCAATTCCAGTCACGTCTCATCGAACTCCCTCTTCCCAAATCAAATTGCCTTGCAAGTCATTAACATGTTTACTCGATTTTTTAAGTGTTTTAAATGGCAGTTTGGTTTTCAGGTATTGCGAGTCTCTCTATGCATCATTCGCAGAAAATGTCTTAATGTTCACTGACAGAACTGGGCTTCTCTCAAAATAGCTTCTCCCTTCTTACTTCCTTATTGCAAAACCCATTAATGTGGCATTTAGAGAACCTAGATGCAGGAAAGAGAAGTTCAATTCTTAAATAAATCCAAGAGCATTAAAATCTCTTCTTTCAACCCCTGAGAATACTATTCTAATAGACTTGGTCACATACCATAGAAAGGTGAGAATAACTCTCTTCTCCCCTTTCAGTTCTCTTATGCAGAAAATCATTCAATGGACTGAAAGCGTGGTCAGGTTAGATCCAAACATTACAGACCAGCAGTTGGGGCATTAACCTTGGAGGGCAGAGTCACCGGTTCCGGTTCCTTCTTTGAGTACTTTTTTAGAAATTAAATGAAACATTCCTAGAACATAAACCATAAACTAGTACTCTACTTCTAGAACAGTGCCCGAATCAGTGAACTTTAGAGCCATGCTCATGCTCACCATCACTTTCTGGTTCCACACAGACACACAAAAAAGCATATCTCTGTTTCCATAACTGGAAAACAATTAAATGGTGTAAGATGAACATCTCTATTTATATAATGCATGTGGTTTTGCATTAAGGTAGTTTAAATTCTTCTCAGCAATAGCTACATTGCTTGTCTTCTATGGAAACAGGCTTAAACTGGAAATACTTTTGTGATTTCAAAACACCTTTTCTTTGTATGACTTCATTTTGCAGACAAGGAATTTTTTTATTGAAGGTTGATAATTTCTGAAAGCACTTATTTTGAAAGTAATTTATTTTTAATGCCAGCTTCTCAGATTCAGCAGATCAGGATTTAGATAATAACCCTCTTTAATTGTCTTGCATGGGATGTATGTGTTTTGAGGACTGGTACTCATTCATAGACACAGCCTTTAAGGGCATTTGGAGCTGCTGCAATTTTTGGTCGAAGTTGCAGACTTGGTAGACCCCTTCAACTAGAAAAATGTAGCTTTTTAATGTCAATCTAAGAAGCGGTCACACATTTTGAACAGAATATCTGAAATATTTTTATTATCACTATTTGCTTAAATGAAGACATTTTTATCCAAAGAAGGTTGCTTGATAAACTTTTTTGCAACCATTGAAAAACAGAACCATTTGGTAGAATGTGTTCCATAGTCTCTGGAGGCAAAAAGATGATGAACGTATCTGCAAAAGTAGGAGGACAGTCTCTTAAACAAGCTTTTACATTTTGTCTGGACATTCCTGGAGTTTTTAACTCTCATTTTCTCCACTAATATTTTATCCTGATAACGTGTGTTATTTTGTTTTGTCCTGAGGCTAAAGTTGAATTACTATCACCTGGGAAAACCCCTAGGAATAATTTAGAAATCTTTACAAAATCAAACTAGGATGATAAAATAATTAAGCTCCTCAACATTTATTCACTTAGAATAATCCCAGATAATAAAGTATAGTAAAATGAGTCATTTTGCTAGAATAATTTTCTTTTGCTGAGCAAAAAATATGAATGTCACTGCTTACTATTGGAGTAGCTTTAATGTAATAATGTAGACCACTGTAAATGAGCTTTGTTTTGAAAATTCATTGATTTACAGGCAGCATTTGAAGTCAGAATTTCTGCAAAGAGCAGAGGTCTCTAATATAAGCAGTCTGTTGCCTGTGAAAAATAAGTTCAAGCTACATATGGCTTACTGTAGGTGTGTATGGTATCTGTAGGCCATATAGTGATTCACAATTTATACATGAGTACTAGTCATAATAACGAAGCACAAAAGGAAAACAAATTATTCAGTTGTAGCCTTTTCGTATTAACTTTGATTGGTACTATTAACAAATTATTCAGTCTAACAGTACATATGAAAATAGAGGGAGGATTTAGAAGTGCACATACTCAGATGGACTATGATTGCTTAAGGAATTAGACTTCATCTGAATTTCCCAAGCATGAAGGAGATGAAGTACTGTCCAAACGACTCTCTCAAGTGCAGCATTTCCTGGTCAAACACACTACAACTGAAGAGTGGATGACAGCCTCCCTGAAAGGGATTAGAATAACGCTCCTCTACACTATCAAAGCAAAAGAGAAACCAACTGCAGCTCCCTGGCTGTGGATTCCTATGTAGCATGCAGGGGACCTCTAGCAAGTGGACAGATATTTCTGTGTAGTCCTGGTCAAACCATTTTCCTGGTCAAACTATCTTTCACAGCAAGTGCTGCTACTTGTTCATGCCAAAGGCTCCTCTGATTCTGTAAGTGAAGCGTGCTGAGGTAATGCCTCGTAGGAGTTGTATTTTACTTTCCTCACATCTCAGGGTTTTTTATGGCCCATGTAGCTGACAAATGCTTAGACAAACATTACCAGATGTGTCTTGCTTCCTTCACCATGTGCAGAGAAATATAACATTCATAAAGACTTGGCACACCCAGAATGAGATCAGAAGGCACCCAGCTGTATTACTCAGGAGGTACCACAGCAACATTTCTGAATCCAAATGTTTGAACAAGCAGGAGTAATCTTAGGGAATCATGGGAAGAACTCTTTTTCCTTCCTGTCAGGCTTAGAATATTTGCATTCTCCTCGCACTTAGATTATGGAGGAGAGCTTGTCTGTGCTGATGTGGTTGACAGGTGACAGTGAGGCTGCTGGTTTGCACTAGCCTAATCTGGAGCTCTGTTAACCAGAAAGGAAGGCACAGTTTGCTCTGTCTTCTGAGAGGGGCTTGGAGTGTTGGAGTGTTTGGCCTGGGTGTCAGAATAAGCTGCTAGGAAAAGAGCGTAAAAGGAAAATCTTTCCATTTGTGGACTGTTGTAAATCTTATGATTTTATTTTTTTTTTAATGTGCAATTTAGGTATATTCTCTACTTTTTCCTCATGGAATAAGCAGTAAGTGCGACATTAGTTACTCTTAGCTTTGTAACTTTCTCCCATGAACCATTCTCTCTATTTTTGCCTGTCATTTCCAGAAGTACTGGAAATTATTTTTTAGCTGACTGGGATTTTTTCCAGTTGTATTTCTTTACATGGTCTATCTTGACTTTGCAGCATACCCCTAACATATTAAACAAATGTATGCTATGAGAACTGTGTCAGGTTGATGCAACTGCCTGACACAACCAACATTTTTCTACATCATACATGGATCTAAGAGAGACAATCACATGAATATCTGTCACTGCCTCACCAGCTACTCACCATTTTTACTTCCCAAAGCAGTGGTTAGTAAAGTTGACCGAACAGAGCAGGACAGAACTAGCATTTGGTATGTCTCAAATTTTCCAACATTTTAATATACACTGTAAAAAATGATGAGTTGGAAACAAAAAGGCTCTTCAATTTTCAAAATCAAAGCTGTAGCACGTTACATACTTACAGTCTCAATAGTATATGTTCATCAGGTAGAAGCCAGAAATGTGTTCTGCACTGAAAAACCGTGATTTATCCATCTTAACCACATTGAAGCAGATTCAGATTGTGCCTGGAAGTGTTTTTCCATCAAAAGAGCCAGGATGATTTTAAAAAAACCCCACAACCTGATCCTCTTCTGAAAGCTGTCAGCATCAGAATAGCAACAGTTGGGCTCTTTCCATCTGTACTTTTTGTTGCTGGATTAATTTTAGCTATGCCGCATATGGATTATGCACAAAACGTTGCTTTCCTGTTTTTGTTGTTGCTGCAATTAGCTCCACAGTAAGCAACTCTTCTGGGGATTTCAGGGTCCAGCATGCCAGCCTGCTCTGAAAACAGGAAAGTAAGACACATACTGAAACTTAAAAAGTAGTTATATATGCATTGAAAAAAAGGTATCAGTGGCTCTAAAGCTACCTGTGGCAGGGAATAGGAGAGGCAGAGCCACTAGCACAGATTCCACCAGCTGTGTGCTTTATCTGGAGCTGGGCATTGTTTGTGATGTGCTGGGCATACCTTCCTTCAGCTGGGGAGCCCTTGAAATTATCATACTCTGGAACTCAAATTAATTAAGATGCAAATAGCATATCTAGTTTAATTTTTTATATTTTTACACCTCAGATATTTTCTAGTGACATCATAGAAATAGCAACTGACGGTTATATGACAAAAATATATCCTCTGGTAACTGTCATCTAGTTTTTCTATGTAGATTTCCTCTATTTTACAGCTTATGGTTGTTTAAATGGTAAAGCTGGGTCTATTGCCATTTACATTAGTCAGTAATTCCTGAAAATTCAGCTAACAGAGGGAAATAGGACTTTTGTTTTCTTTTAATTGAAAAAGTTGAAATTCTGCTTCTGAAAAAAAGCACCCTTTGGTGATAATATTCACATAAAGTAATGTAAATAAGGCCAAACAACAAAATGTAGCCTTTTTAAACTTGGAACTGTTTCTAGCATTGTACCAGTCTTGTAAAGTCTGTACCAAAATAAATACTACTTTTTTTTTTTAAAGCACCTAATTAAAATTTTTAAGCATGGACCTGTTTATTTTTAAAATAAGGTTTTATTGAATATAACATGAATAAACAGTTTAAAATGGTTGTTTAATTAGTGGACTAACATTAGTGTTAAAAATCTCTTTGAGTTGAAGCTGCAGAGAGAGATTCTTCTAAAGTTTTCTAATGTCAGTGTGCTGTGTGAGTCCTTCTCTTAGGCACTACTAAGGGTTTTGTACTGTTCCCATGTTTTGGAACACAAAAACAGAGGAAAGCACACATAATGGACTTTGTCCTTGAAAAATTATGGTATCTTTTACTCCAGCTGATGCCACTCAAAGGGAATGGATTTAGGGTCGAGTTTCTTCTCCCCTTTTTTCGCTCCAAGATGGAAGAAACAAGGGCTTATTTCAGCATGACTTTATAAAAGTTTAAATTATATTTTCTGTGTATGCCACAGCAGAACTCCAGCCAAACAACTAGAATGGAGAGCAGACCCACAAATGAAGTTATCACTGACTGTTCCTGGTGGAAGAGGGACGTGGGTGTTTGACTTTCAACTCAGGGACAGACTAGACACGATGAAGGTGCATCAGCTGCACTTTGGGAGGAGTATATTGGAGGCATTTCATCAGCAACAGGTAACACTTTATGAAGTTGAGAGCGGGAGGAGTAAGAATGAATGCCACGTAAAAATGTTTGCTCTAGAGTTGTGTGAGATGGTGTGGGCTGATTTAACCATTCATCCTTTTGACAGAAGGGAGGCTCTAGACCTTGCTGGATCCTGCACAGAAATAGTTCAAAGGCTGACTCAGTTGTGAGCCATCGCCTTCCCTTGGACAGCTACACATAGATGCAGGTTCTTCCTTCGGACCAGAGTAGGTCTCAGCCAACTCTTGCTGCCACTTGCAGCCCCAAAAGGTAATGGAGAGTGACCACAGTGCAGGATGGGCTCTGGCCAAGAGAGATGAGAGGGAGGAGGGAAACCTCCAACTGGGGCAGGAATGAGCTCTTGGATCAGCTCAGCCATTTCTTATAACTTCTAAGGTTCACTGAGTGTCTTAAAATAGAGAAATGGTAAAATCACTTTTAGATGAGAGATTTCTGTACAGAGTTTGAGGGGTGGTTGATTCAATGGGTACCGCTGCTACAGAAGGACCAAATGAAGAGGGATAATGTGTTAACTGCCTTTATTTTTGCACTGAGCAATGCAAATTTTCCTACTAAGGGAATCTTATGGGAAAACAACGGAGAAAAACATAAAGGTAAACATAAAGGTCTGTAAGATAATGTATTTATCTTTAATTGATAACTTGTGACTACAGAACTTTCTTATTTCTCCCCCTTTGAATTAGCCATATACATTTTTGGGTCCTATTCTGGACTCCTGTGTCTGTTGAGCATCACATCCATTGCAGGCACACTTGTTTTTTCTACTTATCCTTGTCAGTGTTCTGTGCTGCCAGTGAATATTGGCATTTCAGCATAGCACAGAAGAATCAAAAGCAAGAATTAAGTTTTAGCAAAATGGATAAAATGCTTATTCTGTGCAACTTTTTCTCTGCATCTAATTTTTTTATTTCAAATCTAAATTCTAATTACACATGGTAAATAGGGATTTAAAGCCTGCTTTGCAGGGTAACTATACACTGAGCTGAATAACAATGAGGAGATAAACATTAAAGTAGTCTTTCTTTAGTGCTTCCTATTAATGAATGCTAATGTGTCTCTTCAGACACTGTAGCTTTACAGTTGCATTTATATGCCTTTTTGGGGTAAAGTACACATCAGAGTAATAGCTATATGTTAAGTGACAGGTCGAATAGTAATATATATTTACAATTCTTTTAAAGAAATTAAGTTTTGTCTTATTGTAACTAAGTTTACTAATTGTAAACTAAGGCTTGTGTCCTCATAATGAACCCTCCACTACTGCCTGAATGCAACACAGAATGCATTTTCCTATTGTGTTCCCTGGACACTTCATTAAGTGTGAGGGCTGTTTGTGTAAGGCTGTTGCAAAATTTAGGCCCTACAGATTTCAGCTCATGCAGAATGATATGAATGCATGAACAACTTGGTACCACTTCTAAAAATATTGAGAGCAGGCAAATGTCTGTCTAGAAATCTTCATTACTCATATTTGCAACATTAAATATGTGTTTGTAGTATAGTACTGAATATACCTGCTATACTGCAGTGCAAGTGTTGTTACTTTATAGGTTGTGTTCTTCATAACAAGAATCCCGTACATCATAGCTTATTTCCCTATAAATACTAATTACCAATTGGTCACATAAGAAATATTAGTGTATGTTGGGAAACACCCACAGTTTCCTGGATATGTCAGATTTTATCAATAGGATTAAACTAGAGTGGGTAAAACATTAATGCCCAGAGGGACAGATTAGAAAGTGTGTTGATTATGTGAGAGCATGCCCTCAGCTGTCTACTTAGTGGTGAAGTCTCTGACTTATGGAAGACAGAAACTGCTATCATGTATAACTAGACTCATTCAGATAGAAAATCAGAAGTACAAATTGATGAAAAGTGAACTAACTAAGATTGATAGCTTTGTTCTTCCTCCAGTTATTTTGTTCTATTACACTAAAAGTGTTTTCCTACCTACTTGCTGAGGCCCTACTCTCCTTAGGATGAAACCTGAGCTGTCTGTGACATTGTTGCTCCAATTTAAAGGTCACCGCCTCACCCACTGCTTTGGGGCAGCATGATGAGTGATTTAGCCCTAGATTTTTGATGTTTAAAGGAGCATCAAAGCTATTTCTTCATAAGTGGACACATAGTCCCTGGAGAAAGGAAATAACTTCTTTTCCTCCTAGCATTTTCCAGAGTTGTGCTCTAAGCTGTTCCTTGCATTCCTACTGGATATCAATATAACAAGTCCATTTTCTTCTTATATAGTAAATGACAGGGTTTTATCTCTACCATGTGTGTAGGTGAGCTAAGAAACTGTCAAGGATGTTTTTGAGGGAACTCTTCTCAGGCAGAAAAAAAACATCATGAGAAAAATCGTGAAGTTTCTCTCATGAGCGAAGCTCAGGGGTGAAGCAGAAGGGTGGACAATAAAGACCCAGGATGCTGGCACAGTGATGTTAGAGATGACCATCACAATGGAATACTCAATTTTGACTTGGAAGGACTAAATGATACAAGGATTTAATGGGCAATGAGAAGTCTTGCAAGGACAAAAGAACAGCCAGGATTAAATGGCGAAGCATAGATGATCTACACAAATTTCCATGGCATTGTATTGAATAGAGAGAGAAAAAGTTGCTAGACTCAAGGTTTAAAAAGGGTGAGTTTAAATATATATTGAGATGTTGGAGATGCACATGGAACAACAGAAAGGATGATGCAGTCTTTTGGAATACTAGGTAAAAAACCCAAGTAAAATCTGGAAAAATCTTGATCTGGGCAGATCGAGAGGGCTTGTTGAAGTTATTAATAATTATAAAATTCCAGGACTATTATAAAATATTTTTGAAAATAGTGAGATTTTTCTTCTTCTGAACTGCTACAGTTGGGTTGCAAAATGCCCAGAATAATTTTTTGTCTAAATCAGCACTCTTGACATATGTGAATTTATTTATTTCAAATATTTAAAGGCCATTTATATAAACTAATCAACCACCAGTGAAATATCACTGAGACGTCTGTGAGAAGAGCAGACTGTACTTGTAGTGTACAAAATCAAACAGAAAAGCAGTTTATCCAAAATACATTTCTTAGGCTATTTCATTTCAGCAAATGCAAGCTGCCTTCAAATATATATAATTATGAAATGTTTTTAGGAATATGTTGATAGTAATACACCAGCTTTCTCTACAGAAAAGTTTTCCTAGGAGAAATGCAAAAATCAGATGCCCAGTCATGATTATCTCATCCTGACAGCTAGCACTGTCACTGCCAAGTAAGTTATATCACTTCATGCTCATTCCTGCCTAAATAGCTAAATGAAAAATGGGCTTCTTTGTTTTTTATGATTTTCTTTACATCTTCCTGTTTCTCTATTCATTCTGAAATTTAAGACCACAACTTTTATTATAATTGTGCCGCTAGAATTCATGTATATGACTAAGTTCTTGTTTTTAATATTGGATTTTATTTAAATTAATTTTTAAAATAATTTAACTAGTAGGTAAACAATATAGAAGAATGTTACCCTGCCAGTTAAATAAAAAACATGAATAATTTAACATGTTAAAGATATTACAGAATTAACTGATACATGCAAAAAGATAACAGAGAAAATAAAAAAATATTTTAAAAAATTATAAAAATAAAACAAGAATGCAAAAAAAAAGCTAACTTTCTTTTTTCAAGGTTGCTTCCTAAAAATCCATTGGCCCAGGATCAAAGGTCAAAGTGTTTTACTAAACTGGAGGTCGTCCTCTTTCCCCATCTCGCGTTGATGCCTCTGTATAGACACTCAAGATATCAGAAGTTATTATTGGTTCACAAATAGCTGCTGAGTTGGGTTTTCTTCTGTGTTAATGCAGAGAGAACCCCACGCTTACAGTCTCATACAGATGTTTTTCTATTTATTTATGGTTTTGAAACAGGATCCTCAAAGAAAATACCAAACAAACAAAAGTTGTCCTAGATACAACCATATTAAATCCTTTCTTTTTCCTTATTTTAGCCTAATGAGGCTCAGTTTTATCTGACCATTTGAGCTCCACTTGCTCTTATTGATTTTAATGAGATTGATACGTGATTAAATGCATGCTTACATGCTTTGCTGACTAATAAGGGAATTAATTATATGCTTAAATAGTTTACTGAAGCAGAACAATGTTCTTTGCTTGCTTTTTAAATATGGAAATGTGTAAATATAATAATCTCTATAGATGCATGTATATAAATACAGTCACGCACTCTCCTGCTCACATGCCTTGCCTTCAGAGCAATAAACACACTCAGAAATTTCCCAGAGCCAAGTTGTTTCAGGACAGGAATTGTACCTCACTAGATCTTTGCAGCAGGGACTGTTTCACTACTAAAAAGTGGTCCATGCCAGACGCTCTAGGGAGGACAATTTCGTAAGTCTTCTTCCCTCAGTCAAGCCTAACAGCAACATTGGATAAAAATTCAAATACAGTAAGTTCTGTTGTTGGCTAGATTTTATGTCAGGAGGAAGGGATTATAATAATGGTGTCAAACTTTACCACGTATGACAGGGTGATCAGATATTATCTCATCTTCTAGTAGGTTTATTTGATGTCTGATAGCTAAAAGTATACCATATTCCTGAGAAAATGTAGGAGAGCTCACTGGCAAACCTGCTGTTTCCATTTTACAAACTGCTGCAGCTGTGCTTTAGTTCTTTTCTCACCTCTAAATCTCCAGGTTCTTGGTATTCTGCATCAATCTTCACGCGTTTTACATCATGAATTTTGCCATTCTGGTTTCACCATATGCTTCTATTTTTCAGCCATGCTGCTCTTATAGTGTCTGGTCTCTTTTCTGGTCAGCCTGCACTTGTTTCTTTGCTTCCATCATGAGTTATACCTTTCTGTGCACCTTCTTTAATTTCAAGCCTCGCTTACTTTATCCCGTTGATTGATTATATACAGAACTTAGAGTACAAGCAGTAGCATACATATAATATGCCATCTGTAAGGCCCTGTAGCATTCATACACAAGAATTTATTATACTTTGTAGTCTATAACATTATCTGAATGAAGGAGATGAATTTGATATTTGGCTTATGCCACATTTTCTTGTTCCGTTTTACTCCAGGTGTTTCCTATTTTTCAAGAGTCCTTCAGAGTTAAGGAAGGCAGCTCTCCATGTATATGTATCCCCCAGCAGGTACATGCAATAACTCGATAGAAAGATGAAAACTCTGCTCAGCCTCTCTGAGAAGGAGGCTGAAGCTATCCAGGAGGAGTACTGGGTTTTGCTACTCTGGCAGGTAAGCACACTGATGTTGATTTATCCTGCTACTATTATGTGCCTTGTCCTGCAGGAGTGTCATGTTTGAGTTTTAATTGCTCTGCATCGTGCACTGTGAGCATCTTCACAATGAACTTATTTGGTTTCACTCAGACTCTCAAGCAGAGAAGTGTTTTTACAAACTGCTGGGTGAATTTATTGTTTGCAAACTCTACCTTTGCCTGCTTTTCTTGGTCTTACCCCTTCTGCACATAAGGCTAGTCAGGAGGCATTGGACTTGAGCTGATGGGGAAGTCTGAATCTGGAATTATCAGTACAAAAAGAACAATAATGCACTAATCTGAAGCACCAAGAGCCCAAGACACAGCAAGTTCAATAAAAGTGAAAGTGAATGACAGATTTGGGTTGTAATACTGGGCTAGAAAAACATCAAATGTCATAAGTTTTGATGCAAGAGAGCTCTTTATGAATGAAAAATGAAGAAAAACATTCTTGCGTGGAGATGTAAGGGGATTGATAATTAACCTCTAGATGCTAAATTTTCCATGGTGACTCAAAATTGAAGTATCAGTTATTAATATTACTTCCTACACTTTCAGTAACAAATAATTACCCTTTATTGAAAAATAGCTTCATAATGTGGTACAAAGCACAGAGGAGTTAAGAAAACAGCAGATGCATGTGTTAACAAACAAACCCTTACAAAAGTTGTTTTTCCAGAATGCTATTCATTCCCAAGGGGAATAATTAAGTAGCTTGTAGCAAATTCAATTTTGTGTCATCCTTCAAAGTAACTTATGCTGTTATTACACACCTACACTGAATATCCTGCTTTATTGCTGACCTAAGTTAGAAAGCTTAAGCATGAGGCCACAGGGCACTTCTTTAGTTCCAGTAGTGCAGAAACCTCTGGACCAGAGAATTATCAATCTACATGGCCCTGTACTTTACTTTCAATAACAGTGAAGAGTACTAAGACAGGTTTGGATTTATCTCTGAATTTTTAGAGTTCTACTTATAAATGTACTATTCTGTATTTTCCCTGCTATTATAAATGTGGGTTTTGCCCACAGGGGATGTTTCATGTAGACTGAGTTTAGATTTAACATAGTCCTCATTCACAAATTTCTGCTTCCTTTTCAATATACAACATGACTGTTAAATAGATAACATCAGTGAAGGATTCATTTGTGGAGGTTATATGGCAAAAAAATCTAAGGTAATCAACATATTAGCCTCAACGGCCTGTGAAAAACTTATTTAGGGTATAACAGTATCAAGACAATGCTTAAAAAAAAAAATATATGTTGGAGTGAATCCTTTATCTAAAACCTTTCTTGTTAGGTAAGAACATACCTTTAAGGTTCAAGAAATCACAATTTTGTCAGTGAGAGCCTATGGTATACATTTACCACCACTTTGCCTTACCAAGGGTCATACTATTGAGTTAGCTGAAGTATCAAAATACAAATCTGATACCACAGTGTTTTTAGCTGCCAGGTCATCTTTTGGTAACCATGATCTCAGATAAGATGCTATGTTTTGAATGTTCTCGGTTTAATTCACTGTAAAACCAGGAAAGCTTCTTTTCTTTTTTGAATCTGTAGATAAAGTGTGCAACTATTTGTTACCAGTCACTTCTGAAATACTGAGGAGCAGAGGGACCAGGAAACTATTTATTCAGCTCATTAAAATACAGGTCCTGTTACCATAGGTTAATAAATCACTTAGTTTTAGAAGTGTAGAATACATCCTTTCTCCTTTGTGTTACACAGCAAATCAATTATAAAGTGGTGTTTTTCTTCAAATCCATTAAACTTCAATTTCCATTCTAAAAACAGTTTGATGTATAACACCAGTTAAAACATCTTTAATCTGTAGCCCAGATCTCTTAATATTTAATAAGAAATATCATTCACCTGTTACAAAACTTAAATTTTAAGATTCTGAGTACATGCACATTAAACTATATAAGTTCTTGAACACTCACATCATGTCCTTTTTGTCAACAAAGGCAGGTATCAAGTTTAAAGTAAAGGCTACATTTATCTACAAATCTGTACATGTTAATAATTGATAGTTATTGAAAACTACTCCTTTTGAAATACAGCAGAAAGTATAAATTTAAAGACTAAAACTGGCCTTTTAACTCAAGACCTTTTCCTTGCTGGTTTAAATAGGAAGTTAAAAGGCGATTTAAGAATTTCAGTTTACCACTATTGCATAACCACTTAAAATTAGTCTAACTGCTGAATTTTAGAATCATTTTAAAAAGAAAGTGAACTTCTGAAAGTATAAATTTTTTTTGTGCTGAATCATCATCACAGAAGACCAAAAGGAGTTAAGGAAGATAAACTTTTCTGACCTTTGTGACCTTTTCAGTAAGCATAAACTAAAACTTATTAATGGCTGCTAACATGGTGTACATGATACAGGGATGCAGAGAGATGCACCCAGACTCAATTACACAACCTATAGTATGTTTTTATCAATCACAGGCCCATCATCTTGAGCTAGTTGTGTCCGGGAAAAAAATCCATAATCAAAAAAATCCGTAATAAAAAAAAAAAAGTGTGCTCTGATTGCCTCTTCCTATAAGGAAAAAAGTAATCCTCTGTCTTCCAATAAACAACAACTGCAACAAGTTTGCTTCATGGGTCTTTGTGGATTTAAATTAGTCAGCCAGCAGACATATTTGTATGGCACCAGCAAAAGGCAGAGCTGCTTGTTTCCACTATAATCCACAAATGGTCAGTGTTTCCCAGTTTCTTTCAAAGCCTTTGCTAGCCAAGAATAAAAATTCCATACTAAAAATTAAAAAAGGTTGAAATATGTATGTCAAATGTCAATTGGAGGACAGAGATACCCATGTGAGTTTGTAGCCCAAGTAATCTCAGGACCATTTTCTCAAATAAAGGCTTAATCTTTCTCTGTGTTTTATCAGAACTAGTCAGTCTTTTCTACTACTTCGTTCCCTAAATCACAGTTTGGGCTCTACAGGCCGTAATATGAAGATAAGAGTTTGAAGTCTAAATGGAAAAAGGTTTATCTATGTGAGCTGCAGTTTATGGAACTATAGCAGATAAAGAGAAATATATTTTTGGAGGTCATTCATGTTATTTATCTTCTAGGTATGTGTTTTGCAATCTGCTGTGCTGCTTAACCAGCTAATTAGGTAGGCCAATTTAAGGAAATGGAGAAAATTCAATCTATTTATAACCCCTTCTAGGTGATAATTTAACAAATAATATTTTTTCACCCTGTCGATTATCTGGGACAGTTCTAAAGGGAGAATTTTAAAGACTATAGTGTTCCTTTGTGACAACAGAATAATTTTGAACAACCATTTAAAACTTGCTTTGATATAAAGTCTTATGCTTAGTCTGAAGATCTTGCACTCAGAATAGTCACATTGGAGCAGAAGAATAAGAGACCCTACATTATAAAAGTTATCTTAAATTTTCAGTGTTGTATTTTGATATTTTTTGAACTGTTACATAGGTTTTCCCTGCCAAATCCAAGCTTATACTATGTAAAATTTTAGTGTATTATATGCAACAGGTACTTTTTTAGCTTCAGTTATGCTCTGTGAAAGTATTTCTGCCATCTAAACTTTCGTGGATAGCCAGGAATCAGGGATAAATTCACCAGAATGAATCCAAATAAAGGAGCTTGCCCAGTTTCTGTTATTATTTCCAACTACTGAGTGTAAGGATGCCAAATATTCTAATAAGGCCTCACTGAAGCAGTTAATATCACATCAGTATTAGTGTAATGGCTGAAGGAGTGCCTCTGGTCTGAAACCCTCCCTGTAAGTTATATTTTTTGCGTTGTGCTTAATGTGTATTCATAACACCTGCACAGCTTTTCACTAATAGGCAAAATATCAGTGCTTTCTTACTGAAGTCTTGTGAAGTTTCAGCCATTACTTAGATATGAGGAAACTTCACTTTTGCATTTTGAGAGTATATTTGTAAATTAGAGCAGAGACTTACACTGTACTAAGCAACCAGAACATAGTCATAATCTCACATACAGCCTTTGGAAAGTAAATATGAACTGGTAATTCAAACAGCAAGATGAACATAGAACTAAAGGCTTTAGATTAATGACTTAAATATACATATTGGTTGATTCTGGTTTACATTCTTAAAAACTTTATCTGTCTATATGCAAAATACCAGTAACACTGAGGATTTTTCTTATTTACTGTAAGTCCAAAATGTATCATAAGGAAGGAATTACTACTTTTGCTGATAGAAACGTATCTTCAAACACATAAAAATGAAAAGCTGTAAATGAAGGTTTGAGTTGCCTCTGGTAAACTATGTTAATTAACATAATCATTCACTGTAAAATAATTTCTGTCCCTGTGCAAGCTGCACAGTGGTTCTCTGAACTTACTTATTTTCATTGCATCTTAGTTGTTCCTCAGAGAGAACAGTATAATTTTATTTTAGTTAATTAAAGTCGATAATATAATGATTTCATCTGTATGTTCCAGCATACTTTGAAAATAATTGCATCAAATCCAATACAGGGCTTACCTTCTTGAGTGCCTGATGACCAAAATAAAATGACAATGCTGATGTTAGGTATATAGGCTTCTTCTGCAGTGTCTGAGGAGGGACTGGTAGACTTAGGGTGGGATCTAAGAGCAATAAAACTTCCTTCAACTAGCCAGTGTAATACTCTATGCTATACTTAAACAACTTTCTGGAATTAGGATATGCCTACTATTTTTTGGGTTCATTCCTAGAGATGGGCACCTATGCTCTTTCCTTTCAAAGATTTCAGGGAAGATCTGTGTTTTCTTTGAAAAGGCAATTGTATTGTGGGCATAGAGAAGTGTTTGTTTATGACAGTCTCTGCAGACAGTGATACTTACTATAAGAAATCTGATCCGTGGGTGCCTCTTGAGAATGCACTGAATTACCAAGGTCCTCTGACTTGGCAGTGGAAAGGTTTCCCACTCTGCTGTTGAAGTAATGTTCTTTTATGGGGAAAGATTTGAGCTCTGTGGACCAAACAGAATCTCTAGAGGTTTGATTCTGCAAGATGGGATGATGAAGCTCGTCTGGAAAACAGTAAACTTGAGTCCTGGTTTCTGCTCCCAGAATTTTGTCAACAACTTTGAATGTACTTTCACAATACTCTCACTGGATAAAATAACTCCTTAAATGTAAATTAACATCTGAAGTATTGGGCTATGGAGTCATGTACCCCTTCAGTTCCAGTTTGGTCTGATTAATATTGAATTGCTTTCTGCAAAGAGTCTTCCCCAAAAGGGACAGACAATGCTTCTGTCACTCGAAATAGCCTGTTGGCTGGAGCACTCTAGGAGCAAGGAGATTATGGATTTGATGTGAGCCTTGATGAAAGGTTTTTCATGTGCTAAGTGATCAGACCACCTTAAAAGAAACATAGATAATACCACTCTCACAAGCATCTCTAAAAGGCGGTGACCGGATTTGTGACATGGAGAGCTCTAGTTCTGGTGGGTACACAGGCCATGTTCTCAGCCTGTGTTGGATTGACAACTTGGACAGTTCATAAGGGCTGGCTCTGGCTCTGCAGACCTCTGTGCCTTGCAGGAGTTTACAACCAGAGAATTGGCTGTTCAGAGATGTCCATGCTGTGATGGCAGCTAGGTAGGGTTTTACTGGATCATAATTTTAGAAATATTTAATTCAATCTCACAAAACTTTTCCCTTCAGGATAATTTTTATTATATATACATCATATTTATTATATATACACCATATTTCTGATCGAAAATTACTATTTCCTGATCATATATGTGTAAAAACTAGGGCTTGGTTTCACTTCATTATCACATTCAGATTTGAAAACAAGCTTTTCTAGTGTGGCAGCTCTTAATGATTTGAAACAGGCTGCAGCTTTTCTACTGTTTTTCTCTTTGCTTGCTTCTTGCCCTTGCTGTCCTTTTCAAGAAACTGATCACTCACTATATCTTTATCTTCATAATGTTTTAGATGAGAGATAAGCTTGTAGTAGGGCATTTTTCTCTAATGATTAATCTATAAATTGTGATAATGATTAAAATAATTATATTTAGTTAATTGCCATCCAGTTGTAAGTTGATATTAAAATCTAGTTTCCCACCAGTAATTACTCCTCAGAAATCATATTTTATTCAATCTCTAAATATACTGGGCTGTTCATAGTGCTATTACACCTGTGACATTGTACTAGCAAGAGTGAAAATCAAATCAACTTTCTGCTGACAGAATAAGAGTAGTAAATGTCAAACTAATCAATATGGAGTGGGCATATGTAAATGGCCTAGGAGAGCAGAAAGGTTCTTAACATTTCTCATTTTAAGCGCAGATCAACCTGAGTTTCACCATGTGAAAGATTCTTACATTGTTCATCTGCACTGGCTGTAACTTCATCAGAAATCATTTTAGAAAGGGCTTCTTATTCTTGCTAAAAACTTACCAATGGTTAAAAAATGTCCAGCTTGACAAGAATAAATTAAGAACTGGGATAGCGCAAAGATTCCTTTCCGTTCAGTAATATGACAGCTACAGTCAGAAAGATGGGAACTGGAGAGGTGAGTCTTTTTGGCTCTGCTTCATTCTCACCAACTGCTTCCTCAGAAGGAGCCGGATGTGACCTTTCACCAAGGACACTTCTCCAGGAAAAGAGGGTTAATTGTGACCTGTTGAGCCCTGGGAAAAGGTTTGGTGACCTGACTTTGGGAGTGGGTCCTTAGGGCTCACGGAGCCCTTATTCCTCAGCAATCCATGCTTTTGGGGAGAGATGTGTCCCAGAGCTGATCAGAGCAGGAGACATGGTGTGTGCTCCATCCTGCTCAGTGCCCACCCTGCTCCCTTCCTCATGGACACAGCATGGGGAATGGTGCTGGAGAGAAGACGAGCCTCGTGGTACCTGCCCCAGATACACATCTGGATTCAGGCAATGGGAAGTAACCCCAGACTGAGGACACAGGTACAACCTGCTTGTTTGGTTTCCATTTGTTCTGGAGATTTGTGTATACATGCTGACTGTCTCAAATATATCTCTCACTGACTTTTCTCTGATGTGACTTCCCGTCATGGTTTGTGGTGCTCTTTGTGTCTTTCATTTTTCCTGAATCTGGTAATTAAAACTGTAAGAGAGGAAGTTCGCTCAGAACAACTCAAATGGCTACGTGCATAACTGATTTTTTTGAGAGCAGTTTCAAAATACTCTGTCTTCTAAACACCTCTTTTATGATATGTTGAAAAAAGTAATCAAATTATCATCTGTGGCTGTCTCATCTATCAGTTTATTGTAACTCAGATGGAAATAATCTCTGCTTATTTGACTAAATACCCCACTTAGATACTTGGTATTTTAACAAAATAATTCAGATAGGGAGTCAACTATAGGAGAAGTTGTTAGCTAAAGAAACAACCATTGATTCAACAGAGAAAAAAGAAGAAAACGCTTGCATAAATTAAATATATTAAAAAAATCTGAATATTGTTTTCTGAGGATGTCCCAAGATTGATGCCCTCTGCGCATTGAAGAGATTATCAGAGATGAGATTAGATGTTCATGGAATTCAAGAAATTGGACAAAATATGCTTTCTGTCTTTCAATATCTTTCAACCTTCTCTAGACTGAAATGCAAATAAAATTTCTGAGCCTTTCCCATTCCCTGAAAAGGATTGAATAGATGAAATCAGCTTCCGTTTAGGGGCAATCAGTCTCGACCTGCTCAGTATGGTCTGTGCCAGTGTTCCTTGTAACAGTGCCTGTGCTGAGCACACCAAACCACCCTTTCTTTAAGAGAGTCATTAACATTTCCTATCTCTCTTTCTTTCAGTTCAGGGCTATTCAACAAATGTAGATAGCTTTCTTTAACATTGATTTTAATACAGTAAGGATTTTAAATTGCTTGAGCTGAAAAAAACCAGACATTTTTGTAGATGAGAATGTCTTCCATGAATCTAAATTAAAATCACTTATACAAATGAATTCTCTATTTTATGTAGCATTAATTCAAAGAAAGCACATGACACAGAGATTAGTATTCAGGAGACTTCTTATTTTATTGTATAAAAGTAATTACCTTTTAAACACTATCCAAATTAACATTATAATATTCCTCTGAGCTTATACATTTTAAAAGCATAATATAACTCTGTACCTAATACAGAAGAACCATATTTCCTTTTCTGCTAAATTAGTCTGCTGTATAAATTTGAATAATTTTCAATACAAGTGGCAGCAATTCTCTTTTTTACAAATAAGACTCATATTACAACAAAAGACACTCTGAGTCTTCAGCACAGACCACTCAGAACTTGAAGAGCTTCATTTCCTTGTATCCGTATTTCTTAGTAAGCTACTTGTGGGACATAATCTTTTATGTTAAATGTTTTTATGTTTTACTAGCTCTCATCAAGGTAAAATATATGACCGAAAATAGAGTTGCAACTCAATCCTCTAGTGACTTTTGCATACAAGAAGCCCCAGCTGACTGAAACAATATATAGAATTCACTTTTACCTATTGAAATTATCAAGAACATCTGACTGGTTTTTTATTGTACATAGATATGGTTTTCGTGCTTTCACATAAATTTTTTCATCAGTGTTTCTTGTGATAATAAGAAAAATTTCTTATTTTATCATTGTATTTATTTTTTGCTCAGGTCTGAAGTAAATTAATCACTTTCTGATATGACTAAAACTAGATAGTTTAGCAATAACTTTGCAGTAAAATCAAAATCAAGGGGACAGCTAGGAAAAGGCTTTAAGTTTTTTAAAGAACAGATCAACCTGGACAAAGAACAGGTAATGAGGGAAGGGCAAGAGAGGTATAATAAAGGTGTAGTAGGCTGGTCCACCAAAAATCTCAGTGATCTGTTCAACCCAAGAACATATGGGGAACAAGACAGGCTGGGGTGGATAGTGAAAGATCAAGGGAATTGCACATTTTCTTTAAAATTAATTTTATTCATTAAAACTGACAAATGCAATGATATCTACCATAAGGCAGCCCTGTGAAAATACAAACTACTCACTGTCACACCCCAGAACAAGACGCCAGAAAGGCATCTTCTGCAGATCCAGAGCAGTGAGTGTGAGCCTTGTTTCTGACGTTATTCACTCTGCTGGTTTTATATCTACAGCCTGGGGACTTGCATTATCTCAGTGTGGGCCAGGTTTGTGTGCTGCCCTTGTACTACTGGCTGCAGGAACTACTGAAAGCTCAACTCCTTATCCCAACAGGTCATCCAATCACTTGACTTCTTTTGATCAGCCCTGTTTTTTTCTCTGATCCTCTAAAGTATTATACGCATTATTTGCTATTTTTGGATATGTCCTTAGCCTTGAGTGACTTCTAGTTACTGCACAGGTTAGCATGTTGGTTTGAGAGGGGGCAGACCTGGCAGCTACAGCCGGAAAAAAATGAGTTTTATCTTGTATGACAAAGCATCAGTATTCTGTAGTTGCCAATTTTCTCTGGGTTATGTGTCTGAAAATTCCTGGATGAAAAACTCTTTATGGAAGGAAACAGGTAGAACTGCAACTTTATTAGGTTGCCACAGCCCATCCTAAAATATCCTTTAATTTCTGCACAATTCTGGGAATGTAATAGTATTAAAAGAAACAGATGTTTTATCAGGTAATATTAGTTTTATTGCCTTCTTTTCACGAGGCAGTACCATTCTAAAATATGAGGGATGAATGTGTGTGTTATATATCTGTATAGTTATATCTAACTAAAACTGTAGCTCCCTAACAGCTCTTTCTGATTCTTTTGCCCTCCATTAAGTTTCTCCTAAAACATGTCTTTTCACTTAAACTTAAAATAATGACATTAGTAACCCCAAAAATTTTCACAGAAAAATTTCATTGGTAGCATTTTTTTATTTGGGGGGGGGGGGTTAATCCTTTGAACGATTCTCATGACATATAGTTTTTCCATTTCACTTCAAGTTAAGGTTTTGGCACAATATTATGAACAAGGAAAACGACTGTCTAATTCATCAAGGTAAAATTGATTCATAGCCCTTGTGAAATAGGCATGCAAATGAAACTGTAAAGCTTGAAAATGAGTTTCAGAGTATGACTAGTGCCCTTCATTTTAAGGTTTGGGTTTTTTAAAACAAGAAACACCTTTTTTTTTTTTTTTTTACTGTTACATTTATGGATCTATTCTCTCCCTTTCTCATTAGGTTCAGTTATAATATTATCTGCTAGTGTAGTTTTGCCTTCGGCTGTTTCTCTGAATGCATTTTCATGTAATGCAACCAGAAATGGTCCATTTGCCATTGACAATATCTGTCCCATTTCCTGTTAAACACTTAAGGCTAACCAAGTAAAAAGCATATCTGAGTCATTCCATTGGGGAAATAAAGCAAATTATAGGACTCATTTTGCTTCAAATGCAGAGTTCACAGTGATTAGTTTTATCAGTGAAATACTGAAAAGAGACTTGCTAATCTACTACAATGAAAATATGATACTCTGGTGCTCTCTTGTGTAACCACAGGAGTTATCTTAGGGTCTCAGGGCAGTGTGTAGAAGATGAATTAGGCTCTCTGTTCTAGGTTTTACATAGGCTTAACATGTATTGATTTGCTTCCAATACTTATCTCTTGCCAGTAAGAAATGAATTGGCCCGTCCTGATATGCCTGGTGACTATTGTGAACTTGTATGTTAACTTAAACAAAGGAAATCAAAGCCATGATGCCATGTGGAGTCAGTGTGTGATTTACCAGCCACATTTTGGTTAAACTGCAAGTAGGAGACCATGTTATCACAAATCACACAGCTATGGAAATAGGGTAAGTGCTCACTGAGATGTACCTTTAAGGAAGATAGCCCTTAGGAATGGGATGTGCCACTGCCTTGTGGACGGTATAACCATGCATAGTTTAGAAACTCTGTGGGGAAATGAATATGAGAAGCTCAAAACAAATGTTCGAAGGCATATTTTAAGAACAATATCTTGAATCAATTTTCCCTGGGACAGACATTCATTAATACTTGCCTATTTGATTTTTGTCAAGCCAAAGGGATCTATTTTAATCATAAAAAAAATTGGCAGAAATAATACTTCTTAAACACATTTTTTAAAATAATAAATGTTTTAAATCTCTCTCTAGCTACTCAGTAAGATAAAAAGCAAAGAACTATGGACATTCTCCAGCCTTTTATACTTATTTGAGTTGAAATTATAGAAATTTGTAAATTGGTAGGTCATGAAAATTACATTAAATCAAAGCAATCATATTTGTAAATTAGCTGTGGTGTAATACACGTGCGTTCTAATTCTGTCTCTTAACTTTTGTCACAGCATAACTGAAAGCAGCTTTTTTAAAAGGTTTGGGAGAACAAACCACATGTATGTTAACAAGTAACAGGCATTTACTTAGTACAATAGAATGTTTGAATGTTTTTACAAAAATTGGTCTTTTATTGTTGTTGTTCTCAATCCCATTCCAGGTGCATGGCATCTCTAACACAAGCCCTGAAAGCATCCATAGAGCCAGAATTTGCCTGAAAATCTCTTTTTGTAGTGCACCAAAATACATTCAGTATCACTGAAAATCCCTGAATATTAATATTAATGTTATGATCCATGAGCATGGTAAACATATGAATACTCTTCTACATTGTTTAATGTGGTAGAAATCTGTACAATGCTAGATCTTTGAGTTTTAGTTGCATGTTTGTTTCTCAACCCTGTGTGCCAAACTCTTATTGCTGAAATGGCTTGGCTTTCTCAGGCAGAAAACTATTTTCATTTGTGTATAGCAGCACTTTCCTTCATAACAAACAAGATGTGACTGCTTCCAACAGAAATGTATTAATGTAATGTATCGAGCTCATGGAGTATTTTTAGCACATTTCCATCAAAAGAAGATGAAGTATGCTTCATAAATCTATCCAGATCTTTAGAAGCCAACTCTTCATTTTTCTTCTTCCTGTTCTGGCTTGGCTTATTCTGGCTGCTTTAAAGCACATTTGGTCATGACTCTTTTTCCCTGGAGAAATCAGAACTCCTCCTGTATTTAAAAAAGTGGATGAATTAGATGAGAAATATCCTGGAGCAACTAAAATTTCTGATCCATGTACCACTGAAACATTTCTTAAGAGGCAATTAGATCATGTCTATAGAGATAATTCTCAGAGGTGCCATACAGAGAAAGAAGCTAGGGGAAAGTGGAGCATTCTGGGGGCCTTCAGTCCTTCATATTCATTATATTTTGGGTTCTTGTGAGAACTGAGGAAGTTCCCAGTCCATTTTATGCAATTCAGTGTGAAAAGCCCAAAAATATTTTAGAAAATGTAGGTGGTTTTACTGAGATCCCTGCATTTGGCCCAGCCTTGCAGCCTCCGGAGGCAGCGCTACACGAGCCACTGCTCATGGGGACCTCGCGCGTGTGAGAGAGGGAGGAAGGAGCCAGAGCAATAATGTAGACTTCTTCCTCAATTTCATAAAACTGTCTGCAGACAAATAATGACTGCAAAAGCTTTGCGTGGAAAATACAAATTCCTACCTCTCTTCCCAAGTTTGTTAAAGGGAAGAAACAAAGTTCTACAGTAACCCGACTGAAATGTTGTAACATTTGAGATTACAAGACAGGTTTTCAGGGCATCCCATGTCCAATTTTGCTTGGATATAGCACGCAGCAAGGTACTGTTTTGTCTTTTTATAGCCTCCCTGTTGAAATCAATCATGGAATTGTTCATACCTTGAATGTATCAAAAGCAGGTATTTTTACAGACAAACCTGCATTCTCACTTATTTCAGATATTTTATTACATGAAAACAAATATTTGCAAAAATTGATCCAAATTAAAGGATGGCAGGTAATTACATTCAAGTTCAAAATTACGTATAAAGGAAAGATAAAGATATCTTCAAACGTTATGTTTTAGTTAGTTGTGGATTTTTTTTTAAAACCAGAAAAAAATTTTGGACTTTATATAATTTGCCCTAAGAAATGTTACTGTCTGTTAGATATCACATTAATTGGATGAGCAACTTTTAAGAAAATACATGGAAAAAACCCAATGTTTTATTTCATTATTATGGGTAAAAGTTTGCTTTTATAAATCATTCCAGACCATTTTAGTGCTGATGGTTTTTAGGTTGTTTTCTGGGCTGACAGGAGATTATTTTGGAAAGAAAATACTAATCTTAAAAAAAAAATGTTATTTTGTAGCATTAACTTTATGTGTCTAACTGAAAATTGGATTTTTTTTCTTGTAATGACAAGTTAAAGGTCCTTAGCATGATTTTCACTTGCTGCATTTACTTCTTTTTTTGAAGACAGAAATAAAATTTATGGATTTGTCAAGGATACTTACTGTATACAAGCCAAGAAAAAAAATAAATATTCTGGAAGGAAGAGAGAGGCTTTTTGAATGTTTGCAGTGAAATATCACAAACATTTCAAGTTCTCTGTATGTGTTTGTTGCCCATGTTACTTTTATTTATTCCTGTTATTTCTTCAGTATCAGGATAAATATTTGGGCTTCTTTAATGCCCTTTGCTTGGAGAGGCAACAGATACCTTGAGTAGGTTCTCTATAATATATCAGTACACAGAAGGTGTACATCCTCCTTACAGCAAACACATGCTTTGTTTAATAGACTGCAAAACCACAGCAACTTGCTCCAGCATTCCTTAGAGAAAGTCTCTATTAATTGAATATGAAAGGAAAAGTCCCTAAAATTGTTGGCAAGTAGCTCTAACTCAGTTCGAAAACATACCATTAAGGTATTAATTTCTGTATTTCTATGAAGCACCTGTAATATTTTGTCATTGTGCTGTTTCAGACTTCAGATTACAAGAATATCATCATTGGTTTTACTTACTGGGTGGAGCTGTTTTGCTATTGCAATTATTGCTGGGAAGCAGATGTTCATTTAATTTGCCTAATTTTGTCTTTTCCTTGCAACCATCTTCAGGATGATAGATTTGACTGAGGAATCTCTGCTGTTTTAACACAGAGCTGCTGAAATCCTGGTTAGTTTGGCCAAAGATGCAAAGTTTTCTGAGACAATAGTGAGCTTATCCAGATGCATTCTTCTATGTTTTTCCATGCTTTAAAACACAGATTCTCCGGAAGGGCTGAACTAAGTATATTACAGTGGCTTGCTTTCTCTTCTCTTGCAGAAGAAAATAAGTACACTGTAAACAGAATTTTCTGGAACTAAAAAGACCACACAACTACTGAATTAATGAAATATTGTTGGTTTTGACTGAGTAGATAGAAAACTAAAAGCAAAATATTTATTCAGTCTGGTATGTTGGTTTATAAAACTGCATGGTCTCTTCTGGAAACTTTGATACATTTGTATGCTTTTTTTCTGAACTAAATTGACTGGTTCTATGCAAATGATCACAAATGACAAAAAATTTCAATCAGTAAAGTCACAAAGTTATAAATCATCAAAATATTCTCTCCGACAGCAAACATATATTATTATCTTAGGAAAATACAATATCTCAATGGGTTTTCTTTTGCTTACAGCAGTGAAAAATGAACTGGGAATCATAAGCATCTTTTCAGTTTTCAGCAAACAAAATCCATTCTGCCCTTTTGGAAATATGACTTTATGAGAAGGGATTTGACAATACAGCAGAGCAGCTGGATAGCGAGTGTGGGGAAGGACAGGTCCACAAAATGTTTAGAAAGTGGGTATAGAAAGCAGTACTAATTCACTTCAAACTCATGCTGAAGCCACTCTTTAGCAGCAATAATTATTTAGAGATTTGAGACCATGAAGAGGGATATAAGTTTGGGTTTTTGCACATTGTAAAGATAGCAGTGTTTCTTAGGCTACTTTTAAATTTACTTACTTGAGTCCAACTCTTAAAAGAAATAAATATCTAGTTCTCACAATTGTTACCTCCTCACTCTTTGAAATAAAGGGTGTCTTCTGTTCCAGGATATTAACAATTTTGCACATTAAGACCATTCTAAATTTTCTCCCTTCTCTCTCCCTGTGTCTTCCTGAGCAACACCATTTTAAAAGACAAGAACTGATTCTTAAGCAAACTGTGAAGAGGATTTGATGACACATTGATCTTGCACATTTTATGAGAATAGTGTAATTTAAATAGTTTTTCCTGAAAGATAAGGAAAATAATATGAAAAGTTAAGGAGAAAGCAAGAGAACAAACAGCATTGCTCCCAACACCTTCTAGATGTGTAACTGCAGCATCTTGGTCAGCAATCAAAACACTTAACTCAATAATGTTCTTCTAATGATGCTGTGCTGCCTGGAGCAGTGGTTGCCTGGAAAACCATTTTCCTGCTATAAATCAGGGGTGAGGGAGTGAATGGATATTGTCTGCATTACTTATAGTATTAATTTGATAAATAATTCTCTCCTCTATGTCTCGTTGTAGATTTATTTCCCACTGTTCCACACATCTTTCTGCAGGTGGTTCTAGCTAGTAAATCTCTGAACAGAGCATGAAAGATGTTGTTTTTCTTTTCATGGAACTGAAATGTGAAGCAATAGATGTATAATAATAAGATATTATAGTCAATTCACGTTTTACTACTCTGTTATTTCTATTATTACCCAGTAAGACTCCTCCTAAACAGAGGAATTTAGTAAGTGCCAGTACTGTGTTACAGTATTAAACCTATAGGCTGGTAAGTGGCAAGAGTCTCCCTCAAAAAAGCAGTATTAAGTGAGCAGGAGAGGTACAGTTTTCACAATGTATTGATACTGCCACAAATCTTTGAGTTTTATTTGAACAAGGAGGGAAAACACCGTGGGAAATGCTATGTGTTGTTTCTGCCCAGTTTTACTGCAGGTTAAGTGCTACCATGAAATGGGAGTGGGGTTTACAATAGCACATTGTATATTTGCAAAGGTAGTTGTCAGCAGGAACAGCAATCAAGAAATACGGTCCTATGTGGCACTTCAGAACATCTAAGCAACAGTTACTGATTTGACTCTGGGTAATTAACTGAAACCAGAGGTGGGAGGGTCCAAGGTGAGCAGGAAAGGCTGCAAACTGGCCACACTAAATCGTTACCTCAAACTCTGGTCCAAGAGTGATATACTAAGGAGATTTATTCAATCTAAGTCTATTGATCTGAAGCCCTGTTCATTGAGGAAAATTGATGTAAACGTGGTGCATATGAGCAGGATGAGAGAGAAGGAAACAGGGGGACTTCCTGGTAAAGTACAATCTATACATTTGGTGCTTTATTACTGGTGTCAGACATGCTGTGAAAAGACTGTTTCAAGTAAAGGAGGCTCATCCAGGACCATCTCATCTGGAATTCCTTAAGAGTTGGCGTTACTTTTACAGATAAATTATAAATAGGGTACTGCTAATACCATATAATGAGCTGTGTAAGAGGAGGAGGGGAGTGGTTTCTGTGCCTTTCAAGCTTTGCTATTTTGCTTTTATTTTGGCCACAGGCGATGTTTATCTTGGGTCAAATGTGCTTGTGATACTGAAAAGTGGACTTAAGGAAGGATCTCTTACGTAGTTGTGACTAAAATTCCTTTTAGGGAACCGCCTCACTCAGTGGCTACTCTCAAGCACTTTTATACACACTTTAGAGGTGAACAAAGAGTTGTATAAAGTAAACAAGGTCTAATTGGCATGTTGATATCTAGATAATTCTGGCAGCAATTGAATATCTCGTGCTGCAGCTGAAGGCTGTGACTGAGTGGCTGCTTATGCTGGATGAAGAGGAGGTCTAGATGCTGCCAGAAGCTGCACAGCTACTTCCTGATTTCCTCAGCTCCTAGCCCAGGCTATGGTAACCACTGCATTTCCCAGTATCACCTTGGCATTGGTCCCATTTTCCTACCACCTCCACCATCCAGAAATCCCATAGTGGCTAGAAATCAATTTCATAACTACCAGCTGGTAGGAAGATGGTCTAAGATGTGCAGCAATATGACTGAGGTTTCTAATCAGAAACACTGAATGTGGGTCCTGTAGCTAATAAAAAAAGCTGCCTTGAGCTTCCCCAGATGAAAAAAATTCATCTGGGGGTAAGGCCAGGTCTGCACTGTAGTGAAAGGGCAATCCTGTTCTCTAGGATAACTTTTTCCATGCTGTCTTGTATTCCAGACTGTACTGCCCTGTGCATCTAAGGAACAACTCTAACCTTTCCTGTCAAACACTTCAACTTACACAAAGTGACATCTACCTTCTTAGAAAACCTGAGATTGCCAAATATTGTAAGATGGCATACTCTGTAGTTAATGTGGAACTTCTCACATCTCAGACTGTGGCTTAAGGATGAGAGAGCTGAAATCCTTCAAACCTCCCAGAAGTGGGGTTGCAGAGGGAGCTGTCAACAGCATTCACATTCTTCTCTGACTACAATTTGTGGATTTAGACAATATGAACTGCTTCTTAAATAAGAAGAATTGGCTTAGATTTCCCATCAACAGATCTTACCTAAGGTCGAGATTCTCTTCATGCTGCTATTAATTTTTTTTTTAAATAGATTTTTGTTAAATCCAGAGCAGTGGTGACCTACAGAGCCCAGCTGTCCTTTAGGCAGTGAGGTAGCAACAGTCTCTTCACTGGCATTGTACAAGCATATTTTAGAGAGGTTTGCATCTTTATTCTCAGTTTTTTGGATATGTACCTTTGTTACCTCTATATTTTTGCACATTTTCCCAAAAGTAATTATCACAAGTCTGAAACTCAGAACTGCTTCCATGTCTTACTTCCAATATCTCACTTTTCTCTTTCATTTAGTCAGTGTTATGCTGGCTCCCTGTGCTCTGGATGGTTCTTGGAGTATTTTATAGATATTTTTTCACTCCTTTTGCTTTCTTCTCGAAACACATGTAAAAACACACTGATCAAGAGTGCAATCTCTTCTTGGGTTTGGTAAAAGCATGTACCAGGCTGCACACATGTTGATGTAGACTTCTCTCTCACCCATTCATATGTTACCCCCTTGTCAGATGTGCAATGAATTATCTAAGTTAAAAAAAATGCTACTGCTGCATTTATTGTAATGCAGTTCTATTTCTTTATCTTTTTAAAAAGTAAAATGTCCTGTTCATCAACTCAAGCAATTATTTCCTTGTCTTTCCCTCCTTATCCAGGCCTCTTTCCATTAGAATTCTGTCTGAAAACTTTCTCCTCCGTTTCTTTTCTTTTTATCTGTGTGCTTTGGCAAAGAGACATTGTTCTAATCTTGATTCTCTACTTTTCCCCTCAAACACAGGTCCATCTAACAACAGCTTCCGTTTGTCTATGTTTTGGTTTGGGTATATACATAAACTTGGTGGTGGTTTGTTTTAGTTTCATTTTGTTTTGTTTTTCTTTTCTTTCCAAACATATCCAGACATGAAAGGTGGATGTTTATCTCCAAAAACTTCAAGGATTGGTACACAGCCCGTAACAACTCTTATTCTTTCCTGGGCTCTCATTACCTGAAACAGAGGAAAACTGGAGTCCTGCAGGAGTCCTTCCTGAGGAAAGGAATTGCCTTTAGTGACAGCTGGGCAAATATCAATTTCTGACTCATAAGACACACATTTAATTAAAAAAAAGAAAAATCTTATTTGGAGGGAACACAACTTCTCAGACTTTTCTGCTGAATAAAAATGCTGAAACTTCTGCCCAGAATTCTAAAATCACCTTCAGAGGTCTTATAGTTCCACTTGGAGTCTTCACAGATACATTTATTTGTATATATTCTCTTATATATCCTTACACAGAAAAAAGAATTTACAGAAGGCCTTGAAAATGCCTCACTTATGCTGGAAACCAAAAAATTGCTACTCTGATAGGTAACAAAGAAACAACAGTAATTTCATGTTTAATATGGAAAATATGCTTGAATTAATATGAGCTCTACTCTGTACTCCAGAGCTTGTGTATGTTCTGGGCCTAAATATCTTCTTGTTCTTCTGTTCTTAATATTGGAATATTTAAAAGAAACAGGACTGTTCCAAATCAATGTGAAACTTCTTTAGAAAACTGTTTTAAAGCCTCTTACTATTACAAAACTAGGATTCTTCTCTAAAAATGAGACAAAAATGTTCTTCCTACTGTATGTATCCTGGTCTATAAATGCATCTGAAATGACTTAAGCATGTTTCAGTACACATAGCTCAGCATACCTAATCCAAGACTTAATGTATCTGCTACTTAAAAGCTCACGTGTTTGCAATTATGTCTGAATGCTTTGAACAAGGGATCTGGCACAAAATTCTCACTACTTATCCCAAATTAACTCATTTAAGTCATTTTGGCTTCACACTGGAGAAAGCGGGGACAGAAGTTAGCCTAAAGTGCAATCTGATGCTGAGGTAATTTGAGAATGAACATGTCTCCTCACTGAGGTCCTGATATCTGAAAAAGTAGATCAAGCTCTGAAGCAGTCTCTGTTCACTAATATACCCTGTTGCTTCATCTGGAACATGGTGTGCAGCGCAAACTCAGTCCAGAGAAAGCATTTTGATATTATGAGTTGTTTTACATTATTTTAGGTTCTTACAGTAATACCTGATGCAATCAGTGCATATTATATTAATACATTATTAAAATATATTATTATAATCAACACCTCCATAACTAATTTTTAAATAAAAACACTGTTATAATATTTGGCCCTGCTCCACTGAGGGAAGAACTTTGTTACCAAAGTCAGGAGAAATAGGGTCACATACTTAGACAAGCTGCAGTGGTGGTAGGAAAAGCTAGAAACAGTAAACTATCTTGATTCTTACAAAGGGCAAGGCTTTAAATTACTTTAAGAAGAAGTGATGATTAAAATTGGTTTGTAAGGATGAAGTCCAGGTGTCTCTGAAGTCATAAAGTTTTAAGTTTATTTTTTTCTTACTGACTTCAGAAGAGATAGAAACCCCAAGTAGAAGAGCTTTCAAATAGACAGTAAATTAGCTACTGAAGTGGAACAAGTACTAACCATACATCAACAGAAATTATTTGAGCACAGACAGAGTCTCCATCTAGATTAGAGAAGGGCTCAGCTAAGAAAGCCAAGAGAATTAAAGACTGAAGAGACGGACAAAGATCAGACAGATACTGGAATAAAACATAATCAGATATATTTCTTGTGTTAGAAATATAGGACAATATCTTTACCTGGTGTAGTTAGCATAGCAGCACTGAACTAACTGTGCTGCATGACTGTATGCAGCAGTAGAAGTTGGTCCTTGTGACTTTACTCAAACTCTTATACTCACGTTGGAAGTATAATGTATTCTTTCAGTGCCAGAGTTGCTGTGCAAAGGCAATATTAAATTTCACAAAGTAGTTCATTTCCAGGCAATCTAGTAAATGAATGTTTAATGAACATATGGGTTTTTATAATAAAGAATATTTCTAACTGATAGAAGTTCTTTGATCCAGCTTCTTCTTAAATGGTTTATTTTTATAATAACAAAGTGGAAAGTAATGAATTACAGTAAACTTTTCACCATTCTCAGGTCTTTATTACAGCAAAGAATCTCTAGGATACAAGATGCATCCAACATTCAGACCTTCAGTTGTTTGGACCAAACAGGTGGGTTAGACCAACTTTGCTCTTTCCTCACTAGCAGCTCATACATCCTGCACCACATTTCACTCTCCTCCTTTCTAATATTCCTCTTACACCCAGATTCTTCAGATGGTGGTCTTGTTTTTCCAGGCTCACAGGTGGGCTCTACGCTGCTACCTTCCAGTTTCTTGATGACTGCATTAACAGTCCTCAAGAAGCCTGGTTCTTCCTATAACTCTTCTTTCAAATCTGTGGGGAAAAAGCTAATGTGATAAAACAACAAATTATCATAGTAAAGGATGAGTGACCTTACAGAACAAATTCTGGCTTTTCTGCAAGCTTCAGAGCCTCATGCATCCCTGCAGCTGACAGTTTCCGGTTGATATTCCTGTATCTGCACTGCAGGAGGTTGCGATAAGTTGTCCTCAAGTCTCGATTGAAGAAGGCATATATAAAAGGGTTAATGAGAGAGTTTGCATAGCCCAACCATAGAAATGTTCTCTCAACCCAGAGTGGGATACAGCTGCATGACGTCCCGCAGATAAAGGGCCTTGCAGTTGAGAGGAGGAAAAAGGGCAGCCAGCAGACAGTGAAAGCCCCAACAATAATCCCAAGGGTAGTGGCAGCTTTCTGTTCTCTTTTAAAGATGGAAATGTTTTTCTTGTCGTGCTTTAGGAGTCGTGAAAAATTAGCACATTCTTCAGATTCCTTGTGCAGTTTTACAATTCCATTCATAGAAATCCCTTCCGTTTCTTCCAGACGGGGAAAACCAGTAAACTTGTGTTTAGCAGCACTCCTCTTGGCAGCTTTGTAAATCTGATAGTACATGAAAAGCATCACTGACATGGGGATATAAAATGCAACTGCTGTGGAGTAAATGGTGTAGCCGAAGTCTTGACTGATCAGACAAACCTTTTCATCATTTACATTTTGGGCCCAACCGAAGAGCGGGGGTATAGTGATAGAGGCAGATAAAAGCCATACACACAGGATCATTTTGGCCATACACTTCCCATTCTGCCTTACAGGGTACGTAAGAGGTCTTGTTATTCCCAGGTACCTAGAACAATAATGTAGAGTTACTATATTATGCAGGGCTTAACTGTTAAAATTAATGTAGTCTGCTCTAAGCCAAAATCTTTCGCTAAGTTTTCTATTTTATATTTTTCAATCCTCTCTTTGTATGTATTTCCAACCTGTAAATTCATTTGTCTTTCATGTTAAAATTTATAGTGTTGATATTTATATAAAAGGTCTTTTATTCCAGAAAGAAATCTCCTGTTGGATCTAATGGGCTCTGATTTTAACCAATTTGTACAATCTTCATGCAGATAACTCTTTTTTTTTTTTTTTGGCTTTTAAGGCAATTCTGAAACCTAAATTTAAATTTGCAAACTTATGAAATCTTGGAGTATAGATGAATGCTCAGTCCACAAAGCCTACCACTTTTTGTATTGAGCGAATGGTTAAGTTATAACAAGCAAACATTCATCTCCATTCTTCTAACATATTCAACAGTTAGGAAGATTCCTACCACTAAGCTGAGACAATGAGTTGTCTTTCTTACCTTCATGTTTCAGGTAGGAACAACCAACTGCAAACTTATACCAAGAGTAGATTATTTCAATATTACAAAATTCTTTTTATCATCATTTAATTAGAAAGAAACTATATTTATTCAATGTCCAAACTTCTACCAAACAAAATAAAAATCTATCACAGTTCAAAAAGACCTGGGGAAGAAAACACAATTTTACAGACAAGAAAAATGTTTTTAATGTGTCAATTTTTTCATAGAAAAAAAAATTAGTCTGTTGTAAATATCTATATTTCCTATTCTGCAGTATCTTAAACTATGAATAATTTTCTAATTAAAAAAATATGATTATGGCTATATATAGCTGGATAATAATATCCTAAATTTGAATTTACTCTAAACTACAGAGAGTTTCCTCTCTAGCTATGGGAATTTTCTCTTAGATGGAATCAGATGCTTTTTTTTTACATCTAACATTTTTTGTTTCAAATTTGTTTCTGCTCAGCTGAAACTTACCGGTGAGTTACCATTAACTTCTCAAATTGTTCTTTTTTATTTCTTCCAAAAGGAAGAATTTTGAGAAAATCAGTGTGATTAGCTTTGTTACTTGTAAAAGAAATGGTTTCAAATCAGGTTTCAGAATAATGTTTTGGTTTCAAGAGTTATCAGTGTTTACTCATACAGTGAGGGTTCTGGAGGGTTACAAACAAGAAATATAGTAATGGGATTAAAAATATTTTTGGGGAGCATGTTTTCTCTCTCTATTCACTTAGCAAATCAAATATGAGATTTGTCTGGCTCTGGGGAATGCTGCATTGTTGATTTTACTACAATGCAGTAAATTATGGCTGGTGCTCTTGCTTTGCACAAACACCTAGGTATGCTAGTTATGGAAGTAAAAAAAAGCGTCATTTAATGGTCTGTTCTGATGAGTAACAACAATTCTTCTCAACAATGTCATTGATTTTATATTGCTGTTATGATGAGTGTTGCACAAAGGACAGACCGGTTTACTGTGCCCTACTCTCAACAGGATGCACAAGTAAATTACAACAGGCCAGAATTTTGCCAGTGAATCTGTGCCTGGAGCTAAGAACTGTTATTAAAATTGTCTGGGATTAACGGAGTGCAATCCATGGACTATGATGTTAAACAAGGCTGCTTCTTGTGCCCCTCACCATCAGCATCACAATATAGTCACTGCTCAGCTCCAGCAGCTGTGGGCAAACTGCAGAGATCATGGACTTCTCTGTTTTACAGCAGCATGGCCAAAACCATTTGCACTCCCAAGGAGCCGAGAGTTTTTCGAGGTGCTCCAAGATATGGAAGAGCAGAGTTAGTGCAGTTTAACTACCTAAGGGATAGATCACAGTGCTTTAAACAATTTAACAGCAGCAAGGGTGAGTTATTAGCTGCAGCCTTTCTGGGATGAGTGGCACACCCTTAAAATTTGTCCAAGAATAATACAATTTAGCTACAAAACAGTCAAATGCATCCTTTGTGCAGGAAGACTACTTGCTATTTACAATCCCTTGTTTTCAAAAAATCTTTTAAAAGTTGGTCTGAAGTATGCTTTTTTCTAGTTATTACCCAATTGGTCACTAAAAATAACACACTTCTGAGGTGCACTTTATTATGTAGCTAAAAAAGTTAAGCTGGATTTCTGTAAAAATCAGATCTGTGGGCTGTATGCTCTGAGTGCCTACTGATGCATTCTCATACACCAGAATATAACAAAAAGAATTCATGAAAGCATAAGTATACTGAAAAGAATTAAAATTCATTAGTTTTGCCCTGGTACCAATTTTTTTGGAGTCTATCTGAGCTTCAGAAATGCTATTTGAAATTAAAATACATTAATTAACATAAAAATATACCAGCATCCTTTCTGCCTTATTTTTTTTTGCTAAATGTAGTATGACAGGGGAAAAGAAGTCACCAGGCACAAATGAAGGAATGTTATTTTTTAATCTCTCTATATGAAATCCATTACCCTTGAAAACTTATTTGCAACTCCAAAATAATGTAAATCACTAGTGTTGTCTATACTGGAGAGTGTTCAGGACTTATAGATTCATGAACTTCAAAAATATTGTGTCAAAATAAGTGTAAAAATATGCTTTGTAATGCTTAATCTGTAATTACTACCCTGAAAAAAACCCTGAAGGCAAATCAGCTGAACTTAACATATTCAAGAATATGTAACACCTTGAGGTCTTATTGCTGACAAAGAATGAAGTCAAAGTCCCTAAAAAGCCCATTTCATATATCTCAGCTATCCCCCACATGAAAGAAATGTCTCAGACTTGTTATTCTGAGATTTGTTTCTCTTACATGCCACAGATGTTCATTTTGATCTTGGTGAAGAAGAAACTGTGCCTCAGTTCTCATTTGTATGAGAAGGGCAATGCTATTTTGTGTTCTTTCTCCTCTGAATTTCATGACTATATGGTTCTGCCAGACAGGGCATATTACACCCAGCACAGTGAGGTCTGTGTCTAGGTAACTCCCCAAAAGCACAGCAGTACAGATGAAACAGCCTTTATATTTCTTATAAACTGGTCATGGCATTTCTCATTCAGCACTACCTTATGCTGTATGCAGAACACTGAGGTGCAGGATGCTGTACCAGTTGGGCAACCCTACGAGAGGCACAAGACATACAGCAGTCATGTCCTGCTGCCATTCCAAGGGTGCTGAGTGAGAACAGTGAGAAGGAAGAATCTGGCTATTAGACTATTGTCTAACGGATACAACAAAAAAGGATGATGAGAACCTTTTTTCTGCTACATCACTGAAATCTGGAAAACAGCCCCTTGCTCAAATACCAGACAGCATAGACCAAAAAAATGGCACATGGTGAAGGACAGAGTAAACTTCTTTTTAAATGTGTGTAAATGCATGAGCACATCCCCATTCTGGGTTTGTTTCTTGTTACTTCTTCAGTGTCTTTTCTTCCCTGTAGGAGGATTGGAAACTGGTTCCTTTGCTGCAGTGTCATTCAACTCCAGGGAGGAAAAATTACCCTGCACCATCCTTTCTGGAGCTCTGTTCAAACATGGGAGGGGGAAGGTAAAGAACTCCCTCCTTTGTTGGGGTGCTATTGTCAGCTATTGTATAAAATTGCCATTTGCCACATTCACGCAATGAAAACCAACAATGGAAAAAGTAAATGAACAAGTTCTTTCCTTTTGCTTTATAAAATTCTGGCTCCCTCTAATCCAGTATTCTTTCCCAATATCTCTGAATTGTTACCGTATGATAACAGGCAATTGTTACAGACAATTTAATGTAAAACCATTATAACTATATTGGACTGCTCCTGAGATCATTCAGTTTGTGGGTTTTTTCATTCTGGCTTTTCTGATACTGATGCATTACAATGGCCACACAGAATAGTTTTTATTCTACAGGGCTAAAAAAAGTCTCCATTGTCACTTGAACTGTAGATCGCACAGGCAGTTCTCACTACAGTGTGCTCTATATATTAAATGCTACAGTATGCATTAAGATGTAACACATATAGATAATAGATTGCTATATAATTTATCTCCCTGTGATTCTTTGTATGCCTCTTCCTGTCTTCATTTGTCTTAGTTACTTGCTCGCTGTGATGGCTGTGGCACCTTGGTACCTTACAGCTTGCACAGTGATTATCAGACTGGAAGCTGGACTGCCACCATGACTCACTAGAGGTAACTATAAACATGAAGGTTGCAATACAGTTTCTTTTCTTGAGAATATATTTATTTCATTCTCTAATCTAGGAAATTGTGAAAAGTAGTTCGCTTTATTTACCCAACAGTGGAATGAATTCACATAGCCATCTACTTATCATCCACTAGAATAAGTTTCAGGAAGATCTTTCTCAACACTTGCATATTAATAACCTCAGTTTGTAGCTGAATTGATTAGTAATTCTCTAGATGTAGAAGACATCAATTTTTCCTCCAGGAAGTAAAAATCAGGAGTGCCAGGCATTGCAGCATTTCAAGTAAACCGGGCATGAATTTTTTGTCTGTATGTGTGTGGTGTGAACCTGATTGTTTTTTCAGCAGTAGAAAAATTAATTTCCTTTTCTTTGTGGTTGTCATGATTTAACCCCAGCCAGCAGCCAAGCCCCACGCAGCTTCTCACTCACTCCCCCACCAGTGAGATCAGGTAGAGAATTGGAAGGGTAAAAGCTGGAAAATTCATGGACTAAGATAAAGACAGTTTAATAGGGAAAGTAAAAGCTGCATGCAGAAGCAAAGCAACATGAGGAATTAATTCACTGCTTCCCATGGGCAAACAGGTGTTCAGCCATGTCCAGGAGAGCAGGGCCCCATCACAGGTAGCAGTTCTTTGGGAAGACAAACCATCACTCCAAATTCCCTCCTTTCCTCCTTCTTTCCCCCCACTTAATATATCAAGCATGATGTCATTTCCCTGATCAGTTTGTGTGTTTGTATACTTTATTCTACTTAAAAGCAAGTCTGAGGGACAGAGCATCTCTTGCATTGTGTAAACACATCATCTTTGAAAATAGAACAATTTCTGTTAGGTGTTTTGACATAGCCATAACAGAAAGTTGTAAAAACGGTGAATTTTTCATTACTATGTTGGAAACTTTGAGATGAGTCTAGTCCTCACACCTTTTGAAATATCCAGAAAGCAAACTGAGACTTTACAGATACATTAACTTCAACAATAGAAAGAAAATAGTAATAGATGGTCCAATTTGTGATCATGTGTCCAAAACCTTTCTTTCTTACCTTCCATTACATGGCTAAAAGATAAAGAAAAAAAAGTAAAAGGACTAGTCTCTCGCTGTGAGCAGTCACAGAGCGATAGAAAACCTAACAGCTAGAAGCATTAAAATAGTCCTGAAGCTTCCTGCCCAATTCAGTAATAAATTGAATGCACCATGACATTGACATCACTTATGTGACTTTTGTATCACACATGTAATTCCGTTGTCTCTGCTCTCCATGTATGGTATAGGCAGATAGAATTCCATTCTAATTAGTCCACATTTCTTTCTTGGAATTCACTGACTTGATCTAACAGATTCCAGAATCAGATTAGCGTCTTTCACTGTCTGACTTAACTTTTATGAAGCAAATTGGATTATTATGGAATAGAACTAGAAACATTGTACTGGAAATGATACAGATGTATATTATAGTTATTTCTACAAGGAATTGCAACATATTGTTCTGTTATCACTCATCATTTGACTTGGAGTTGTGCTTAACCTGGGGTTCTTTCAGTTCTTCCTACTTTTGTATTTTAAGAGTCATAAAACTGTTTATTCCACAGACACAACAATGCTTACTCCTGTGTTTTTATCCTCTTTCTCTAGTACAGAAGCTTTCCATCTTCAATATGTGTCTCCATGTATTGTTTTCTCTGCCAACCCACAGCAATAGAATTCTGTCTGGAGATTTACCTGCAATAATAATTTATTCTGAAGAACGATGCTGATCTACTGATTTTTCTTCAGTGGCTATGATTCTCTCATAATCTTTCATATTTTTTTCTGTCTGATTCAGTTCAACATTAATTACCCTGTGATTGTGAGATACTTCACAAGAATAGGAGCAAAATGCCATTCTTAAAAGCTATCCAGCATTTAGAAATATTCTTCCTAGTATAGTCATTGATCTAGATAAATTTTTTCCTTGTACTTCAATACATTAAATAGTAAGTCAAATGTAAATGTAACAGGTTGAAACAATTACCAAATCTATTCTTTCTGTTATGGCTATGTCAAAACACCTAATAGAAATTGTTCTGTTCTCTTCAAAGATGATGTGTTTACACAACGCAAGAGAAGCTCTGTCCCTTGGACTTGTTTTTAAATAGAATAAGACATACAAACAAAAAAACTGATCAGAGAGATGCTATTCCCATCACATATTTAAGTAATTGAGATGGAAGCAAATGAATAGAAACATGAAAAGACCTAAGTCCTGAGACTTGAGCATTACAGTGCACAGCTATGGTGCTATAATGTGACAATTACCTCGCTAATTATTATACAACAGTATTGATCCCTGCCTTTCTGCAATACAGACTGGCCTCACAATCACATCATGATGACTGCCAGTTCATTGTCTTGGAAGAGGAGGATATTTCAGAGGCATTTCCTTACCAGAAGTGAACAAAGTTACTGATTTCATTGCATATATGAAACCTTTTAGAATATGAATTGGGTCACTTTAAAACCTAAACATAAAATATTAATGTTAGAGATGGCAAAACTAACAAAATGAAACCATTACTCAGTGGAGAGAAAAAGACTGACTAATTCTGTGCTCCATCTAGTTGCATCTTTTCTATGCTGTGAACTAGTTCACAGTTTATAAAAAATCTTCGCACAGTGGCCAGCTTCCACATCTTAACTGTGTTTGCTAGAAGTGCTGGAAAGCTCATCTTCATCTTTCTTGATGGTGAATGCACTGATGTGAAAGATCTTAAATTTATGTTTTGGTATCTATTCTTTTAGATGCTTATGCTTCACATTTCATATAGTCTCAAAAGTATTCTTATTGTTGAAACAGTGATACTTTAATTTTGATATTTGGAAGAATGAGAATGAAATACTTGTTTTGTTTTCAGCAAGGTTAACAATTGCCATTATTCCCCTTCTGATTTTAAATTAATCATATTTTCTTAAATTCTTTTTATAATAGGATGACATTTATTACCATTGCTATAGTGGGTACATATTGAATTTATTCTACATAGTAAATGTTCTGACTTGATTTTTCTTTTTGTCAAAAATCATTGTGATGGAACTGAAGAAGTGTAGGCTTTCCTGGCAATTGTTGATGATTAAGTCAATCAAAATTAAATATCTATTCATTCTAAAGGAATGTAATTTGCATAGTACAAGATTCTCCTCTCCTACAGTTATTTTAGTCTCTCTGAACTTTCATGGACTTTCTTCCTCTCATATTGTATAATTTTACAGCTTCATATTTTTCTTATTTATTTTAGCTCATTTTTTATTCTTTTATTTCACTCATTCTTATTTCACTTTCTTGCTGTCTTATTTCTATTTATCTGTTAGCTCTGTATTTTCCCTTCTTCATTTTTGCCTACCAATCTAAGATATCCATCTCATAGACAGGGAGATGTTTTCTGCTCTCATTCTAAGAAATACCTAACAACTGTATTGCCAGAAAGAGATGTGCAACATCTTTCCATTCAGCTTCTACTGTCTTACATGCCATTTCTGAAACCATATTGTTCTTTCCTTTCAGACTTTGGCAAATTTCTTTCACCTGCCCTCACCCTTTGCCTTTTGTTTTCCCCTGCATGACTGATATGTCAAAGTACTTATCACCTGTCACAGCCTTGTTCTCAGCTCCTTGACAAACCAGTTTGGTAGCCTTTTCTTTTCCTCTGCAAATTGTACCCTGTGAAGAAAAGTTCTCAACATGCAGTTGTTGATGTTTACTTTGCAACACTGCCTGAATGTTAAATAATATGTATTTCCTACCCAATATTTTGCAATTACTCACATAAATATTCTATGTTACAGACTGAATGCTCTTATTAAATCCTTTTGAAGAAAACAATATATATATATTTTCCTTTTGTCTATTTTCACCAGACATAAAGGTACAAGACATAAGCATTTTAGCCCACTTAATCCTTCACCAGCCTCCTAGAAACTAGATGCATTTGAAAACTAAAAGGTTTTGAGCACGAATTATTTAGAATTAAGTTGCACTCTGCAATGGAAGACTTCCTATTTTTAAGTTTTTCCAAAATGTCTGAGCTCCAACTTTGTGTGTTTCATCATCCCTAGTTTCCTGTATACAAGTGTGGTTTGCTTACTGAGTGCAATAGGATTAATTATATACAGAGCTCAAAAGTGCTTCTCACCCCACTTCTTGATAGATAATCTGTAACACTGCAAAAATTCTGTAAATCTAGGCAAGTCACACATAAGAATCTATTTTTCTTTACACTGTTCAACATTGTGAAGGTTGAGGGAAAATTAAAAAATAATTTCATGCTTTTCTAAAAGAAAATGTATAACTCTGTTGGGGACACACCACCCATTTCTGCCCTTTCACCACCACCACCACCTCTCCCCTTCCCATATTTGCAAACTCCCTTTAATTAATGTAGATCTATTTTTTGTGGAAGAAGTAAAAGAGTCAAAATGCTCTTCCTAAATTTGTTGTTCCTTTCAAAAGTAGAAAATAATAATCAAAATATAGGGTAAACTATAATTTACAATACATATCAGGAGCATTTTAGGAATATTCCCTCGGGAAAAAACTTCTCAGGCTTTTTAAGAAATATCTCAGTTCACTGAAAAATTCTTAATGGAATTCATCATAGTATACACACAAACTAATTCACAAGTGCAGATGGCCAGGGCCCTGTACACTGTCAAGAGATTCGAACCCTGTGGTCTGATTTACAGTACTTGTTAAGTGATTTTATCAATCAAGGTTTATTCCACATTGAGTCCCTTCTTATTATTCCAAAATATTTTAGACTGATAGGAACAAATGCAGTGCATTTGCATCATGTCAGCTGTTATATCTAACTAAATATCTAACTACTTGTAGACTGATGACTGTCTTATGTGACTATTTTTTCACCTTTATATGCATGATGCAGTATTTAATTTTACTAAGTTATTACAAGATGCCTTTTTGAGGGGGCAGAGAAGCTACCTTAACCTTCTGATACTATCTGGAGACTAAGATAGGAAAAGCTCTGCCCTAGAAAAAGAATTAAAGAGAAATCACATTCTCATTTATTTCAGTCTAGTTGTACTGCAATGTTCACCAGAGACTGAGCGTGCAGGAAAAAAGTTCAGGTTGGAAGAAAGCTAGGGAAAGAGGTTTTATCTCGCATGGTCTTTTGTATTTTAGAGGACAACTGGTTAAATCTGAAAAAGGAAAATGAATCTGAGTAAAGGATTTAGCATGACTGGAGGGAGGTGGTGCTGTCAGTGAGCTTGAGGAGCAGCAGAAACCTTGAGCGTGAGTGCACATAGTTCAAAAGTTACTGAGGAAGGATGAGGCCTGGCTTGAAATATTGCTTAATGTGTTACATGGGACTTACTCTCCACTGTGGGGGAGAATAACTTTAAGCAAAGACGTGATTTCTTGAAACACCAGCTCAGATGAAATCCCTACTCTGCTAAACAGAGGCAGTTCCTGAGCAAAAGAAAACAGAGAAATGGAAAAGAATATGTTTTGCAGATAGGAACCGGAAAATCCTAATTTTCCTTTTGTGTTCCCCCCATCTCCCCCATCTTAACCCTCTTGTTCCTCACACCCAGGGGTATTGTAAAAGACAATGAAGATTTCAGATTTCTGTCAGAGTTTGCAGCACATCTAACATACTTTTTCTCCCCCTCCCAAGATGAGCAGTCGTGATTCCAGGCCAGTCTGCTGGCTGCAGCCAGGCCAGAGGAGATGTGCCAGGAGACAACCACCAGACATGCCTCAGTCTTGGAACCACCCTGTTCTGTGCAAGCATTCAAGTAGGCTGTAATGAAAATTGCAATGTGATTTCTCTCAGTTCTGTACTGTGTCAGACACCAGCACAAACATTCCTCAGGTAGCAATGAGGTAGGTTGGTAGCCCACAGGATTCTGTGTCTATATTTTGACCAACGTATCATCTTCTCCTTCCATGTCTGTGCAGCCATACACATACACACACACCCCAGATGACCCCTTTGTACTGTCAGCATGGTGGATCCCAGAACGTACATGTAAAAAAAACACTGAATCCAGAGCAAGCCCTAGGAGGACCTTCAGAGAGGGTATGGAAGTACCCACTGATGCACATTCCACAAGGGATGGTGCCTATGTGGATGCAGCTGAGGCAGCCTGGAGACTTCCTCAGGATGGAGTCAGGCCTTTAGATGGTTCTCAGGAGGAGGAGGTTGCCAAAACAGTACTGCGTTGTCCAGTTCAAAACACAGAACTGCCAAGTCCCTGCACCCAGCTGAATGCTCTGGCTGTTCCCTGGCTACACACTGGCACATGACTCAGGCCTCCTGAGCCCCCTGCTTTTTGCAGGAGAGAGCCCAAACACACATGGAGCTACAGAGACCTCTGCTCTGGGTGAGCAGGGAACATAAATATCAGGATTTGCCTTGAGCATATCAGGCCGTCATTTTAGGTGCAGTTTAAGTAGCCTGCCCAGAACCACAAAATAAGCCTATAGACCCTGATCACAGGGTCATCACAAGCCAAGATTGCTGCTTTAGTTACATAACCATTTTTGTGTGTGCTTCTAGAGGCCAGATAACAGATACCTGCAAATACCTAAAATGTGTGGAGGCTCAATTTCAGAGCTATGAAAAACCGTCTGTTCTTTTTAAAACAGTAAACCCTCACCAGACTCCTCTAAAGCAGAAATGGCTAAGGTGATTTTCTCCAGCTTCATTACATGAGTCACTTGGATTGACACTAAACATCAGCTTAAAAGGAATTATTTTGAAAGTTATAATGGTGTTTAAAAATGAAAGCCTCCCACAACTTTAACTACAAATCATGACTGATGTCTTCAGTACAATTAAATGAAGCATTTCAGAAACTTCCATAGTATAAGTGATGAATGAAATGAAAAATCACAGACCATTGAACTGATCATACCACTGTATTAAAACAAAGTGTCTTCAGGAATTAGTTGTATAAATGTGCCGATATGTATGTCCCTTCTCTTCCTTCCTTGAATACAAAAAGTTTAAACATAATATCTCCAGATTCAAGGAACAACCCTCTCTAGAATACTTCTTCCCTCCTCCCCCTTCTTCCTCTTCCTCTCTCTGAAGAGACAGGAAAAATACTGGTCCAGATTCTCCTCTTTGCTTCTCCGTGACAGTAATTTTGCAAGAGCCCTAAGGAACACCTATATAGTCATTATGGGTGAATCTCAGTACAGAACTAACCTTCTTGGACATTTTTGGCTTTTTCTATAGCTGTATTGGCCCGAAGGCAGATCTGAATTTGTCAAAAAGTACATAAAGATTTTGCTATGTTCCACGGGACCAGGTATGTGAAAATTATAAATGTTGACCTCAGGCTTTAATTGTTTGTCCAAGCTCCGATAGATAAAAACCAAAGGATATCAGTAAACTGTGTTAGATATTACAGGAAAATCTAAGTCTAAAGCAGGTTTAATTAGGAGTCTCCTTTCAAAAACTTTGGGATGTGCAAAGCATCTTGTATAGGATTTGTCTAGAGTTCAGTTTTCTCTGCAATGGTACCTGTGGAAATGTCATACAGAGGTACCTACTGTTTCTAGGAAGTAGGCACCATGAGTTTTAATTTCAGTCCTTTCCTTAAAAGTCTTTTTTAAATATTGCCGTTGCAGTTCAGACTAAAATACAGTTTTCACTAATGTAATCCTCTCAATCCAAATAGGTCTGAAAGCAAGAAGAAAACCCACTAACAGAAAAAAATGAGAAATTGTAACTTTGCAATTGTAACTGAGACACTGAAGCAGCCAAAGCATCTAAGTAATCCTGTTTCATAAAATAGTCCAAGATTAAAAAGGACAGTGTCTCCTCAAACACAAATATGTTTTGTCTGTCTAACTTAGATCAGTGATGCGTTACCTGAGAATAGAGGCAATCAAGCAAAGAACTATCATAAGGCTGAGTCAGTTAAAAAAAAAATCACCAACAAACAAAAAACCCAAAATCAAACAAAAAAAAACCCAACCCCAAACATGAGGTAGGAATTTTGTCATAAATTTCCAGTGTGTGAGCAACTAAGTACAACTCTAGTCAAAGCACTAGAAGAATAAGCTGCTTCTGCCTGAAGTCACATACTGATGGCTATCTAGCAGTGCTGTGTAAAGAATGAGCAGAGCCATGTTGTGTTTCTGGAAAGCTTTAAAATTGGTCTTCATTCTGAATTTTACGAAGGAAAAATCCAAAGGTTTTTTTTATCCTGAATTGACTGGTTAGAAACACAATGGTGCACTGAACTCTGCTTTTCACATACAAGCAAATGAACTGAACCAGCTTGTTGTGAAGTATCAAAAGAGGACATTACCAGGAAATAACATTAGTTGTGTTACTTTGAAAAAACCCACCACATTCTAGCAAAATCATCTCAATGTTTCATTTCATAAAATATTTTGATAATAGAACATCCCATTCTGATCCCCTATAATACCAATTGTTTTTTAAAGATGCAGACTGGAGTTGCTTGTTTCCTATAGCAGTAAAATAATTTCTCTCTTCCTAATACAAATATATCTTAACACAGGAAAAAATCATAACTTGTTTTGGAAGGGGAGGCAGTGGGCTGGAAAGAGCACAGCATGAGGGAAAGCTATCAAGGAAGGAAAGCAGGAGGCTAGATCAAATTGTGTATGTATGATTCAAGAACCTTTTAGAAAACTGCTATTCACAGTCCTTTCCAACAGAAACTTCTGGTACAGGGTCTTATTAGATAATAAGGTGATTCCTTCCCTGTAACTTATAAAACCAGCTATTTCTTTAACATTTCTTTATATTTTAGCAGTATATTTTCTGCTCAGTATGTGGCACAGAATGAGGTTATCATGTCTCATCATCTTTCATGTCAATGAATGGAAGGTTTACTGTAGCTACCACATTTCTCAACCATATGTCATTTATTTCCTTAACACTCATTTTAACTAACATATTTATTTACAGCATGCTTGTACATCCGATCCCAAATTCTCCCTTCACATGTAATCCTCCTGCCTGCTGTCATTTTTCTCACAAAATGTCTCATTCAGTGATATTTTGGAATTTAATATCAATAAATCACAGAATCACAGAGTCAGAATAACAGAATATTCTGAGCTGGAAGGGACCACAAGGGTCATCCAGCCCAACTCTTCAGTGAATGGCCCATAGGGGGATCAAAACCACAACCCTGGTGTTATTAGCACCATGCTCTAACCAACTGAGCTCATCTCAGGGTCAAAAAAATGGGTCAGATTGAGCTTTCCTCTATAAACTGGAAATAGAAAATTTGTAGGAATTTAATATTACTTTACAAATATAACTGCCCCTTGCAGTCACTCAGAATCCTTAAATACACAGGTGCCCTTTAACTAAAGGAGAAGGTTGAAGGGGAGAAAGATCTAGTGATGAAAAATAACTGCAGGAAAGCCCAAATTGCAGTGGGTAAAACTATGTTCAGTCTTTCCCAGCCTCAGTATTTAATGGTTCATTTGTCATAATGTTTATTCATTTTTGCCAGCAGGCTTGAGAATGAAGAAAGAAATGGCCAAATGGACACTACTTCTTTCTAGCTAACTAGTCCTCCACTCTAATGAACTTTGAACCTCCTGGGTCTTGCTCAGACCTACCAGGCTGTGGTTCCACGTAGCTGGCTTTTTCCAGTTTGCTGCTTCAGTAACATTTAATCCAAATACAGAAGTCCATAATCCCTATTTAAGATACCACCAGGGCTATTTTTGTAAAGGCAGCTGTAGGTAAACTTAGAGAAACCTGAAGAAAGGAGATTAGCCAGGATAGTGTGTCCTCTTCGTCTAGTTGAAAACAGGCTTGCCCACCAGTTTCCACTACAGTATATTCTTTTTTTCAGCATATTTCTTTATATTTTTCCTTCTTTTAAAAATCATATAAAATCTGCAACACTAAATATTTTTAAAATATAGAACACATTTCAACACAAACTGCTACACCAACTTCACAGGCATGAAAACATAGTACATCTACAAAATGAACCTCTTGCTTTTCTCTTGTCAAGAGAGGATTTTCTGGCCCTCTTCACCTGGGCTTTCTGTATAGAGTGACAAAATTTGAGGTCGGATTCAACTATTGGTTACCCACAAATAACCATTTGTCCAGCTTAGTGTGCGTGTGTGTGTGTGTGTGTGTGTGGTCACAATTGTTTCACAATGCCTTTTTGTATTCCCCAGAACTTAGAGTTATACCTTTATGCTAAAACAGAACTACAGCTGACAACAGATCATCTCCTCCTCCAAAGTCTTTAAAGATAGCAGGATTTGGAGATTATCAAGGATCCCAGAACTCTCTTCTATATTCACTTTACAGATGCTACATAAAAATAGACATAAAAACTGTACACACATGAAAGCAGTGAAATAAGTGGGATCAGCAGAAAGAAGCCTTTCTTCTCACCTCTCAGTGAGGTTTTTCTTTCTCAGCAGCAAGGTGGCAATTCTAAGGTTCTTCCAAGTCATGGTGGCATCAACTTTGTGTGGATAAAGAGTAAAACACCTAAGGTTTACTGCTATGCCTGCAGCTTCCAATAACATCAATTCTCATTGCCAGGCTGAAAACTTCAAACAAGCATTTGAATTTAGGAGCAGAACTTTGGCATCAGTGTGGGATGAATCACCATGGCTGGCCTATGAACATCTCAGGTAGTTCGCTGAGAGCTGCAGGTGTTTGGGATATTTGGTAAGAATCTCCCTTCATTTCAACACTTAGGCAGCAGTGCAGAAGCTTCCCATTAAGTAACAGCCTTTAGAAACGTTAAGCTCCTTCCTGTGTTGTTTAGGCAAAGATTCCACTATACTATTCTAATTTCAGTTATTTTTTAAAAATGAAGATTGTGTTCTGCTAACAACCATACTTATTTTTGCAAAAATAGCAATATAGGATAATACACTCTTGAGACGCTACAATCAGTATTGTTGCTAAAACTACTTCTGATAAGAAGTGGGCCTTCAAATGCAGATACTTAAGGTAAAAAGGAAACTGCAGTACATAACAATGCAAAAATTAAGTCTTTTGAGCCAAAGCTGTACTATTTTTAGCATCAAAATGTCTTATTAGACTACTGAAGAAAAGCATTGCATCTTGTCAGCAGCTGTTTTGGGTCATGCATATAAATACTACCAAGTAATTTGTGACCAGACAACACACTCTTTGTTCAGGGATTTAATATTTCAACTATTTGCTAAATGTCAACTTCTACAGCAAATAAACAAAGCTTAACAAACCACATCGAAAACGGCTTACAGAAAATTATTCTGGCAAATGGAACTGTATATCTGAAATATTTCATGATAATCACAACATGTTTTCATGGTTTATATTCATGATGACAGTTATGTGGCAAATTCTCCAATAAGTTTAGATAATAGCATATACTTCTGTTATCTGTCACATGCCTTCCAGTTCTACCTTCTAATATTTATACATATTGCCAATTCCTGAACACCAGCTACAAGAGTAAATCTTCTAGGGCGCTGTTCTTTACTCTGATTAAAAAAATCCCTATATTTTCTAGCATGGGAACAGTCCCCCAGCTAGTAAACAGACACTACTGCACAGACTTGGGTTTTTTGTAGTCGCCTTTTGTGTCCCTCTCTAGAGATCTGCAAACCATATGTTGAAATACATTGTCCCCAGGCTCCACCACATCTCTCCTGAAAAGCAAACAGTTAATAAATAAGGTAGTTAATGAAAGTTCTGTATTGGTAGCTCAATTTCACTTCCAGCAGCAATAGGCCATATTTCTGATTGCAGGTACTTGTATGGTTGATGAGAAATGATGATTCCAATGCCACCAGGCATTCTTCAGCGGGAAGGAAGGTGGCCCAATTGCATGCCAGGTTATCGGGAGGAGAACTCATGATGTGTTTGCCCAGATCTCCAGTTACCACCTCTCCCCAAAAGACTGGACTGTTTTCAAAGCCCATCCCACCCCCTTCCCCCAGAAAAAAAAAGTTTATTTAAATGAAAACTAGACATTTGATCTGTTTAAATACAGAAAACTTATTGCACAGTGAGTGAGACGTAAAAAGGTTTGTACGTAATTCTGCCACAAAAATGGTGTTCTTGTAGGCAAGCTTTTGCTGCCAGTTCTGATTTTACCCAAGGTGAATGTCTGAGATACAACAAGCTCTGTCCAGCCTCCCTTGGTCCCTGAGCAGTTTTTCCACCACTATTAATACGTAGCAAGCTGCTGCTTGCTCCTCAACCTGCTACACCCTGCAGGACAAATAGCTCCCAGTGTGAGAAAAGTGTTACCTTTCATATGGCTCTGCCTCCACTTCCCACAGTCTCCTTAAATAGACATAAAAACTATACACAAAAATGGATTACCAACTTTCCTTGTGGTTATATCTTACACTTCTACAAGCTAAAAAACTTGGTTTTGAGTGCTTAACAGTTCCAAAACCCCACCCGTTTCCTTGATACATCTCAGGAAAAAAATTGCTATCAGTTTTTTCATCATGACACAATGTACCTCTAAGAATAGACTTCGTCCTGGTTTTCCTTACTTTAAAAAAAAAGTTATTTTTGTAATATCCCCTTTTGGTTTTGTTTTTTGGTTTTTTTTAAAACAATCATACCATTTTGCAGTGAAATAGCTATCCATGATGAAGTTAACCTCCTCCAGTGGTCTCTTCTGCTACCTTCAATTTGATAGCAGAGATAAAAATAGACAGAATATACTCAGCGCTGACTTGATTTCCCTGCTCATCTCTGTTCTGGACTTTTGGAGAATTCATACTTGTTTGTACATTATCCAAACCCCTTTTTTAGTGTTAGAGGTGAATCGCTACCAGAACTGCATACAGGCTCATGTGTACGGAACCACCCACATGTATCAGATAATCTGGATTTCTGTATAAAGCCTTGAGAAACAGCAAGGTACAAGAAGAAAATCATAGCTGCTGCACTCTTTAATTTTATGTTAGTTCAAATAGAATAAAAACAAATTTTCCCTATGACATATTTAATTACTGGAGTGTTTTGAGAAGGAAAACAAACTTTGCAGTAGGAGTTGGCTCAAAAAAATTCAGTTGCTTTTTTTCTCTTTTCAGTATACACAGGAAGAGATATAGTATGATTCAATCCTCTAGAAACAGTTGGCTACCCAGTACAAGAAGAAAATCTAAAACCTGTAAGCTTTCCAGGTGAAAGAAGTTATCCTCACCTTACAAACAGTAGTGACCATCAGAACAAAACTGCAATGTTCACTGCTTTATGATACTTGAGCTTTCTACATGCAGATATCAGAATCTGTAATTTGGCTCCCCAGTCTTTCTTGTACGACAGCTGCACCTTGGCAAACTCAACTACTTCTCAAAAGCTCTTTATGTTTCTGCAACCTACAATGGCCAGCTCTTTCTTCAGAGTTTCTAGTCCACAGAGGATGGACCAGATCTGTGCTATATACTGAGAGAAAAAAAGAGAGAACTGTTTGTAGCTGACAGACAGCGCCATATGTACATATCAGCTGCAGATGAAATAAGGTGTTCTGTTCCAAAAGTTGCCACAAATATTTCTGATAAAATGTTTCCAACTCAACAACAATGTTATAAATAATTCTGTGTTTCTTTTAAAGGAACAAGATATTTTCTTTACATAATTTTCAGGGAGTTTTAGAAATAATTTTCAGAGAAAATTATTCCAAGAAAGTGAAAACATTCCCTGGTTAATTTCCGTTCCTGCAGAAGCTTGTGTGAGCATGCTACTACTGATATAGTAATCTTGCTTCAAACAGTGTATAATAACTACAAAGGCTTTGATGTGTCATTCGATGATACTCATCCATTTCAAGAAAAAAACTCTAGGAAAAAATATTTTGATACAAACGTATGCAGGTTACACTACACCATCGTGCCAGTGTGATATGCATCTGCATTTTAGTGATTTATATTAGGAGATATTTTTGAAAGCTCCCTTCAAAAACTAAGAGGAGTGTTTCTAGAATTGTATTTTTCCTGTGAATTTTGAAGCAAATCCAACCTTACTTATGGAAAAACTATTTTTATGACCTTGGCAGGAAAAAAAATCACTTTTAAAATGTCTCCAGAATGCCCTGCTTGGTAAAAACACGAATTAATGTTCCCTTACCTCTGACTTATCAGGATCCTTTGAAATGTCTGGATGAACCCCCAAGAATTAGAGACCCCAAAATCACTTCTGAAAACTCATCCAGTGTTAAACCCTGGTAGGAGCAAACAGAAGATAGTTTCAAATGCGGGGGGAAAATGAAACATCCAATTTCAAGAAAAGGCATTCAGGTAAATGTGGTTTAATTTAAAATTTCCTTCTTCTGACTGAACTATAATTCCCATGCATGCATATCTTGAAATGTTACCAACTTCAGTCAGCTTTTCACTGCTACCTCTAGATTATCTTGCATCTCCACACTTTGTAACTCCCCTTCAGTAACATGACTTAAATGCATCCAGTATATAACAGCAATAGAATAATCAATCTACAGATTTTTGTTCTGTAACACCTCCTAGCTTCCTAAACTTTGTCACCTTCTACTGTGCAGCCACAAGACACACCTACCAAGCTTCAGATCTTATGTGAAAGGACAAAACTACCACTTGTTTTGGCATTCAAACTCCAGAGTTTACTCCGGAGTTAAGTCTTCACAAAATAGTCCATCTGCTCGATAAAATATCTTTTATTTGTTACTGCCCACCTTACTTATTGTGCATCTGGCAGCGTGGTCATGAATAATTATGTATCTGCAAAGACATAATAAAGCAATACTTGTGGCTAATATCAGGTTACTCTGTAAGTAACTGTGTGTCTTTCAGGCTGCCTATGTGACACAGGAAAAGATACCTGAGGATGTCACAGAAAGGTACTTAAAGAAGAGGGATCATGTTAATACAGAAGAATGCCCTAACTTTATTTACTCTTTTGGAGTGGGTTCTGGGTGACAGATATATATCGCACTGCCTTATGCTACTTAATGCATCCAACTTCCAATTCAACTTCTTCATCTCTGGATTTGGGATCAAAAATTTGTGTTGTTCCTCTTTTCAAGGTAAATAGTAAAATGGAGACTGCAGAAGTGTTCAGCAATTAGTTCTCTGCAAAAAAACTACATTAACTTGAGGAACATTTTTTAAGTGGACTACATTAGAAAAAATACATGGAAAGGAATAAAACCGAATCTGTTCTTTTTCACTTTAGTTTATCAATGCTGTCTCTATCTTTCATTAGCTAGACAAATTACGTACAATCTCAGAAAGATTACTGTTGTTTATCAGGTTAAAAAGTGGAAATAATGGCTGTTGCAAGGAATTAGCTGCCTTATTGATCTCAAAACTTTCTTCTGCAATATAGACCCTAACTGCAGTAACTCCATCACACGCCTTTTTTTTTTTTTCGTTCCTTTTAGGTTTTTTCTCATTTCTCAGTTACTTCTGTGTAAATATAGGTACTGAACAAAATATCATGAGTGGCACTGCTGGTGGGTGCCTATGTTTATTCTAGATCAGAAATATATTACATTGAGAATTTTTTCATATCTAGTCTACATGTATATTCTACATGTCTTTTGTGAACGATCTGAGCAGGGTTGGCAGAGTGGACCACAGCCTTTTCCACACTCAAGGCAGAAAGGGTTTCATACTGTATAGGAAGCCACACAGGACTATTAGGTGCTGTTAAGTTTAGCAAATTGCTGACAGTTTTCATATTATCAGGTCATATTATCAGTTTTGCATGTAGGTAGAATTTAGACACCTGGATTCTACTGAAAGTACTGAAACTGAAAGTTTATTTAAATTTAGTTCTAAGTACTTTCTTTGAGGAAGTTTGAGACCTGCTCAGTTCTCAGGCATGGAACAAGGACTTGAGCAGTGAGTGAGCTCTAAGGAACTGACACATTCTCTAAGGAGAAGCGTAAGTACTCATACCCAGAGTGTGGCAAAACAAGGAAAAACACAGAGCTGATACTTGTGTATAAAAATCTCAGGATCAACAAAAAGGCCCACTTACTTGCATACAAACTCTAAATCCTCATCAATTTAATGGAAGCCTGGAATACTCGTGAACTGTTGGCTAAGATACAGACTGGAAAAGTTCCCCAAAAAGTGTTTCATTACTTGTGTGGGTGTGGGGAAAGTGTTATAATTCATCAACTATATCTGAGTAGTTATGTTACTTTATCACTTTCTAAGCCAAAGAACTATTTTTAAATTGAATTAAAAATTGCTACTTATGCAGTTATCCCGTGGATACTCTCCAAAACAACATTCCTGTAGCTATCTTGGGTCAGAACAACATGATGAATCAGCATGCAAACACCACCAGTTCTAATACAATTAATTCCCTTTATTTGTTCATCCCCCCACTAGGATGTGGTTTGTATCCATCCCTCATAATTTACTCCTAATGTCTGCTCACTCTTAAACATAAAGAATGTAAAGGAATCTAAATATGATATAATTTATTTAATTCAGAATCAGAAAAGTGGAGCTTTAAGGGCAAAAAACCAAAACAAAATGCACACTAATAAGAAAGGCTTAAAGGAGACTACTGTTCACTGAGACCCAATTCTGCTGCCAAAATCTTTGTAGCTCCTACCTTTCTACAGAGCTACTCCTCATATCACAGATGGCAGGAATAGCAAAGGTAATATATTGACTGTCTGAGTATCAAGCTGTCTTGCCTGTTTAATCCTCATGAAATCTGAAAAGGGAGAAACTCTTTTCTCTCCGTCATATACATTTTAGTTCTGACAGACCTGCCTGTAAGCAGATAGCCTTCTTCCAAAGTGGGGGCTTAAATAAGACAGAGACGCTTAAAAAGTAACATGTTCTTCCGAGGTCACTCTGATAAAGTTCTGTGAAGGTTTTCATGTTGTGAAGAAAAAGGGAAGATATGACCCAAAAAAATGCATAATAGTCCAAATCTTGAATCTCCACAAATTTAGACCTTTTCAACCTAGCTTCTTCCTTGTGCACCCAGCACAAAGTTAGAGATCCCAATAATAGCACACTAACTTCTACTTTGCACCCCTAACATTTACACAGCTTAGAGGAGAAACAATTTAAACAGATTAAGTGCTTGATTTGTCTAATTAGGAAAAAAATAAAGGGCTTTCCAACAGAATGAAAGCAGCCCATTGGTAGATTCCAGGCTAATCTGCATCTTTCAGAGCTTTCCAACTGATAGATTCAGCTAAAAAACACATCTGCCACTAAGGGCTGTGCATCAAAACATCCCTGTGAGCAATAGGCCTGCCAGCTGCTGGCATTTCAGGGCTCTCAGTAGCATAAGCTGAGTAGCACATATTTGTGCAAGGGAAACAAATCAAAAAGTCTTTTCAATTTACTCATCCTGTTTGGAAGCTCCTCAAAGCTTCTCTTTTACTGACCTAATTGTTTGTTTAATAAAAGGTATTACATCTTCTCACACAGCTTGCTTAGCAGTTTGTAACAAATTCTTTTTTTTTTTTTTTAAGGTTAATTCAATAGTAATATTCTGTCAGCTATTTACCTGATTCTTATATCTGCTTCAGAAAGAACCTAAATATTTAATAATTAAATTTTAAAATGGCCAACTCATTTCCTGTCTGCAATAACCTCATCTTTCTTGTCAGGAAGGTGAATCCCAACAAAGGTTTCCTAAAGTGTCCTAAAGAGCCAGGTGACAGTGCCATTCATAATTATTCTTCAAAAATGTTCCTATTCCTATTTGTCCTGTCTTAACCTTTTCCCTATACAAATATCTCCCACATGACCCCAGGATACTTATTTGTGCTACAAAGTTCAAGTGCATCTAAATGGCACTGAAGGTAGTGCCAGACTGAAGGAAAATGAATTAATTTAATTCCCTCTTTCCCAGCTTCTGGATGTTGTATTCTTTGCACTGAGATAGAAAGGCTAATAAGGGCTGTATCACTGTTGATCTTCTTCTCCTACATAACAGAAAACATGCAAATGTTTCCATCAAACCCATGGAAAAATGGACCTTGTGAAAATTTGACCCTCTAATGCACTATATATGTTGTGATTTGCAGCTCCAATACCAAATACAATGCTTAATCTGGAGGTATGTGATTTTTCAGAGATAAATTTCCCTCACTGATCATTTGAGGATTTCCTAACTATATACATGTAAGAACAACTGCCGGTAGGATAGCTTTATTAATTAAAATTAAATTTAAATTAGTGCTACACTGGCAACACTTCATCATTCACATTTAATTTTCCTAATTTCTCCCTGGCTTGCATATTTTGTACGTCTTCACTATTCAAAGATTAGTTCATCTCAAATTTAATCTTAGCCCTGACTGAGCAGTGCCACACCAGTATAAATTTATTTATTTTTAAATAGGCTTAGAAATCATGGAAATTTCTTTTATTGTTGTGTAGTAGAGACATTTTGCTAATGAATTGCTGGCTTGTCTCCTTTTACTTATGATATCACCTATCTTAACTATATAATGGATTTGGGTGACAGAGGTTAAAGCATCATAATTCACAGAATTTTAGTTTCAAGAAGGGAGTAGACAACAGTATAATGAATTGTAAAGAGATCATGTTCAACAAACATTTAGTGATAGAATTGGGAATACAAAGACAAGAGGAAAATAATCCTAGTTTAAATCAGCACTTGGTGTTGAAAATCAGTCATTCACAACAGTTCTAAATACAGAGATATATCTCTCTAGTATTTTGCGGGGAGAGGGGAGTGGAGGGAGAATAATAAGACGACAGCAAAAGATGCAATCACGACTGTGACCAGTTCAGTCAAAGCCCCTGTTAATCAAACAGCAGTGACCTCAAATGTTAAACTAAGAAAACACAGTTCTACAGTGAGAATCAGTCACACATCCCTACTTCAGTAAGAAAGCTTAAATATGTTAACCTGTCTTCAAAAGGCTGAAATGGAGGTGGAGAGCTCAGACATGAACATCAAGAACAATCAAAGAATGGGAATACTTTATGGAGAGAGAGTAGAAAAATGAAATCATCAGTCTTAGAAATAGGTAGTACAGAGAATAATATTGGGAAGGCAGATAAGCCTACTCATATTTTCTTACAGTATTGGAATTAAATTAAAAAATAGCAAATTTCAAGGCAACACCAATTTAAAAACAAACAAACAAAACAAAAAACCACCCTTTGATATTCAGTCAAACTGTGTATGTAGATTTCATTGCTACAAGATGCATTCAGATACTGTTCAATATAGAAGTTACAAAATAAAGATCATTGGAGAAGGGGATGCTTATACAGAAATTAAAGTTTTGAAATTAATACAAACCGTGGTGCTCCTTGGAATGAAACAACCTCCATTTATTGTGGGAAACTCTTTTAAAAGACTGTTTCTCTGCAGAAACCTAACGCAGAGTTTTTTCCAAAAACTTTCTAAAGTAAAGAGTCAAGATTGCTGTCAGATATTGGACTTGGTAAACTGCTTCTACAATCTAGTTACAAAGTTCTTCAATTTCTACCAATTGTGTGGAGTTGTAATGAAAAGTTACCCTCGAGATGCCAAAATTCTTGGTGTGGAATTTAGGCTGTGGAAGAGGGAAGCTACAGGCTGCAATTTACTTTAGAACAGGTCCTACATGGAATAAAGGAAACTGTCAGCCTTTCTCTGCAGAGGAGAGCTCAGTCAAGGCAAATATGAGACCTTAGGTTTGGCCCTGACATCACAACTGAACACCTAAGATCCTCTTCTGCGGTCTGCATACACCTCCTTGTCGCCACAGTGCCTGGATCTTTTGGAAGTAGCTATTTAGTCAACGAGCATAACCTGATTTTTAAGACAGCAGGTGAAAACTTCTAAAAAGTGAACATTTAAAAGCAATTTTTCCATATAAAACATTACTTGTCAAAAATGGTTCTGTTGGTTGAAATTGAGCTGTTATAGTGGTGTCCTAGAATAAAGATAAAACCATAAAAAGCTATAATTCCTGCACCTTCTCTGGTCTGGTAAAACTCCACTGAACCCAGCGAGGTTACACTGTCACCAGCTGCGGAATAATCAGCTCAAATCTAGCTGTGGTATAAAGCAGTTTAAATACATATGTTTCAAATATTAACGTGGCTGCAAATGCCTCATTACTTGTATGGAGCCACAGTAAACGTTAACAGTTTACGTTCGGTTTTGCTCTGACGCCTCTGCTCTGCAGTGAGAGCAGGGTAGTTACCCAGAGGGATAACCGGGCACCTGGGCTGGGATGCAGCACACCCTGCTCCGGCGGGCTCCTTCGAACAGAGAGGCTGGCACTCGCCTCACTCCCTGCTCTGAGCACGTCTGCGGCTCATTTCCAAGGGCCCCGGAGGAGGAGGCAGGAGACGGCTGGTGGGATCGCTCACGGCAGGTCCCCGCGCCAGGGCCACGGCCGCCCCCGGTGCCCGGGGCTGCGGGAGGGCAGGGCGAGCCGCGGGGCTCCGGGGCGCTCTCACCTGTCGATACTTATCACGCAGAGGGTCATGATGGAGGCCGTGCAGCACATGACATCCATGGCGATGAAGACGTTGCAGAAGAGGCGCCCGAAGATCCACTCGCCGCCGATAAGGTCGGTGACGCTGACGAAGGGCATGACGGCCAGGGCCACCGAGAGATCTGCCAGGGCCAGCGAGACGATGAGATAGTTGGAGGGCTGCCGCAGCTTCTTCACGAAGCAGACAGAGATCACCACCAGGCAGTTGCCGGCGATGGTCAGAAGGGTGATGAGGCAGAGCACGGCCCCGATGAGAACTTTCTCCACGTTGCCGTAGCTGAGGATTTGCTCTCCGCACTGGGAGTCGTTGGCTGGGAGAGGGCTCGCCGTGGGCAGCGCCGACGGGGCAGGAGACGGCCCGAGCTTGGCCAGGCTGCGCGGGGGCCAGGAGCCGGCGATCATCCTGCCGCCGCTCAGCGCCCGCGGGTCCTCCAGGACCAGGGGCCGGAGGTTACCGTAGAGGTGGCTGCCGTTGAGGGCGAGCACCATGTTGGCGTGAGCAGCCCATGAAGCCACACCGCCCGCCGCCCGTTCGCCGGCTGTCCCCGCCGCGGGAATGCTCGGGCTCCTCCTCGGGCGCCCGGCGCCGCCCGCCCCCTCGCAGCCGGCCGAGCGACCCGCCGGGGACACAGCCTTCAACTTCCCCCTTCGCAGCCGGGCTCGCCCACGGCTCATCCCGGGTGGCCGCTGGGTGGGCAGGGAGCCATCGCCCCCAGCCCGCGGGCAGAGGCGGCGGCCGCTCCCACCCGCGGCTGCTTCCCGAAGGCGATGGGATGGGAGCCGCTCCGCCCCCCTCTCCCTCCTGCCCTCTGAGCGGCAGGTGGGGGAGCGCCCCTTCACCGCAACCCGGGGCGCCGGTCCCTCCTCCAGCTTCTCCGCGGCCGCCCCAGTCGAGGGGCGCTCTGGGAACCCCCCGTGTATATGTATGTATGTACATATGCATATATGTATACGGGTCGCAACCGAGAAGCTGCGGGCGGGTGGCCGAGGCTGGAGCAGAGGCTCCCGCAGGCTGAGCTGCCCCGGCGCAGAGCGGTGCGAGCCTCTCGGCTCCAGCGCGGCTCTGCGGCGGGATCGGCTGCTTCGGGAGCGCCTCTGCCCGCCCTACCGGCATATCCGTGCAGAAAGATTCTAATAACTGCTAGAGTTAATAGTGGCCGTTCTTTTAAGATCTACCCCCCAACAACAGGTCAGAGCTGAAGTACTTCTTTGTATCTTCAAGCTTGCGGATTCTCTTTCGTATTAAGTTGATGTGAATCCCATCACCTATATTTTCTCTTTTATTAATATTTATACACCATTATTTTCAATTTAATCACTTCAGTAAAGTTAAAACCAACAAACTCCCATTGCTTTGAATTACCTACTTTTCTTACATGTTCCCTGAACTCTGAGGCTCACTAGCTTTCTCAGTTCTTTAAGTCATAGTCTTGCCTCCAAGTGGGGTGAAAGCTAACTGTTTGAATTGTCAGTTACCCATGGGATGCCAGCAGAAGATTACACCTCTTGGTATAGTAAGGACAGTAAGGATTAAAAACAGGAAACACCTGCTCCTGAACATTCCCTTGTATTTTCTACAAGAGATAGAAGCCAGATGCACTAGAGAAGGAGAGGAAATGAAAGGAGGACAATTGATCCCAGATGGATCAGTAACCAATGTCAGTTATGTTTGAATGAAGGGGGATCTTGCAGGTAGCAACAATATAGCAAGTATTATTTAAGTATGCACCAGTCAGAAGGCAGAACTATGTGTGAGACCCAGTAGTAAGAGAGTCTACAACGTGATCTCACATCATACAGAGTTTAAAATCTTCTTTTAAGACAGGCCTAATAAGTATCTAGCAATTGGAAAAAACCCCCTCAATTGACAGTCATAGGCACCACTGAAACATAAATCCATAACAAGTGAGGGTTCTATACTTGGTTCACGGAATGTCTTGGGGCTTTCCAACATGCGTGACTGCATTGGCCCATACATGAGTGCCTAGGACTGAGGGGTTGGGGTCAGCTGTGCCTGACATAAGTTGAGCATAGCAGAGCCTCCAGTGGTCAGAAACTCAGCAGGCAGCAAGCAGGTTTGGGAATTTGGTTGCTGGCTCTCCCTTCCACCCCCACATCTTGATTTGACTAAGATAATAAAATAAGCAAGTTTCACGTGTTAAGGATGAAATCTAGTTGGGCAGCTCTTTGACCATTACCAAGTTGAAAGTGTTTTCCTATTCAGTCACATATTTTCCTAAACTTCGTTGGTTGCTCCATTGTGACTAATCACAATAAAAGCTTTCCTTGTTTAACCACGGAGAATGTGTTCATGAGCCTTGAGCTTCAGGTGAGTTACCCCTCCCGGTGATGAAGCAAGTCCTTTTTCTCTCTTCCTCAGTTAAGGAAATATTAGGAAGAAAAAGTTCTTTAGAAATGGCAAGGGTACATTAAAATAAGTTAAAGCGTTAAGGCAAAACTTGGAGAAAGGAGAATGTTTCCTCAATGACTGAATGCATTTTTTAAAAATAGTGTCTGAAGTACAGCTAAGGAGTTAGGAATCGAGTAAATTTTGTTCAAAATAGGTTCATATCATAAAAGTTAATAATATTGTACAATATAATACTCCCAGTAAAAGCAATTTTTCAGTTGCTTAAAATGTCTCTGAGGCAGAGCAAATTATAATCTGGTGCTTCCTACAAATGTGTTGACACAGTTCATTAAATCAGTTATTCTTCTTGACAGCTTTTCAATACATTTCTGGAACGTGACTCTCTAAATATTCTCAGTGGATGATGTGCAGGATCACTTGTGTGTACTCCTACTCATTCCAATCTGAAAGAAGGATTTAGCCTCATCTTTTGTTCTGCACTTTAAATGCCCATACAGTTCATTAGAAGTTAATCACCTGATGTCTTTCCTTCTCAAGGGCCATATGTTACCATTCTTTGTATTTACTCTCATAATCTTATCTTTGAAGAAACAAATAAATTTCAGTCAATTTATGTACCATTATAAAAAGGGATTTATGTACTATTGCAGAGAAAATGTGAAACCTTGGAAAGATGAAGCACCTGATACCTCTCTAAAATATGTTTCTTGAAAGCTTTTCTCTAGGACACATCTAAAATAACATTTCAGTTTCCAGGGCTGGGCTGAATCTGGAGAGATGCTTTCCCTGAGGGCTTTAGAGGCTTTGACATCCTCAGTGTCTGTGAAAGTAGAGAGCATCCATCATTCCATGAGATGACAGCTAGTCTAGGTACTTAAAACAATGATACATGAAGGTAGGGCTTGATGTTTCCAAGGGTACATCCTGCTTTTGTCTTCAGTGATCCTATTTACAAATTCTAACATGTTGTTCCAGACAGCATACAGAAGTGAAATAAATGTCCAATTAGGTGTTAAGAATAACAAGTTGACATTTGTTCTCTCCCCAAGAAATTACTTTTTCACCTTCCATTAGGCTTCAATAAATATAATCAAATCATTTTTTTGCTGGCTGAGCTTAGTCAAGTCCTGTCCTTTTGAGTGATTTAGGCTTTCTATGCATAAAAGCTTCTTAATATGTCTGTAAACCTCCAAGTCTGTGCTAAGGCCCTTGTCACTCATTCTTTCTTCGCTTATTGAAGGTAAACTATTTTGTTCATATGTGATAATGTACTTTATTTGCAAATATCAACTGTGATATTTCACTGTTGCTATACAGAAATGTTTCAGATTAAAAGAAAAAAAAAAAGCAAGAGAACTTCTTACTTTGATTTTTTCCTCTCCAAAAACAATTAACTTATTTGTTTTATTTTGTCTCCTTCTCCAGAAATAGTTCTAAATAACATAACCTCTACAGCATCTGTCATTCATATTAAGTGTATAATATAACAGTAGGTATTGGTATCGATTTGTTGTCCCTATGTTAGTGAGATAAGGTAAGATAGGTCATCAGAACTGGCTAAGGAAACAAAATTTCCCAGGCACATGTTGATTTAGTGAGGCCAGACTGTATCTATCAAAGTGTTTGTGTTGAAGAACTTGCACTAGATCCTGGATACTTCATCCCTCCCTGGAGGACTTAATGCTTGCAGAGTCTGTTGAGACAGAAGGTCTGTGTTAGCTTGGAGGATCCTGACTGAAATGGGTCAAGGAATGCAGTGCAAGAGCTTCAGCAGTGGAGGAGGAAACGCTGACAACTTGGCATGGTAACACTTTTCATAACACAGCTGCCTGTAGAAAACAGCCCTGCTCATCTTAACATTATCCTTCTTAAACCATTCGATTTTGAATACATGCCAGGAAGGTAACATAAGTGTGCAATGCAAAAAATAAACAGATCAGAAATTTTTCTTGCTCTTTTTCCTATCATCCCCTTTTTTGTCCTTCTTGCCTGAGCCAGTTTATCTCTCTAAACTGTTGTTTTCATTTGTCTGTTTCAATTTTCTTTGTTTCCTTTTGTTTTCATCTATTTTCTTAGAAACCTATATATATATTTATATATATATATATATCTCACTTGCTGTTGGGAACAACAAATAAAATATAGGTATACATTTCTTCTGCCTTGGGGAAATACGTTGTCAAAATATTTAGAATATTTTATCAGAGACTGGCTAGAATTCCATGGACTATGATTACTGAAACCTCGATTTTTATTCCCTGCATGTGCTGTTTAACAAATAAGACTCTTGTCTAAGTTCTAGCAAAGATGTTGCAGCTGCAGTTTTCTTTTCTGCCTTTTCTTGTCTTTGTGAAGATAAATCATTATCACTCTGTGAGAGTAAAACAGAGAGGTAAACTTTCTTATCTTTGGCATTTCTTATCATTGTCAAACTAAATACTTGCATCTGTGCGACTTAAATATGAAATGATGTCTTCCCTTTTTTTAGAACCAACAAATGCTAACAACAGGAAGCTGGCATCTGAAAAGAAAACAAACAATTAAGATGACACTTATGCTAAAAATTCTGTATCACTCAGAAAGTGAGAGCTCCCAACCCTGAAGATTCAGTCTGCACCTTTACAAAGGAGCATTTTGAGGTTATGCGGTTATGATAAAAGTGACTGTGACATTCATATTACTGAGTTGCTAAGACAGATAGTACTAAATAATCTCTTAACTCCCTGAAAGTACTAAATGCAGAACTAAAGCAAAAAAGCCCCTAACAGTTGCTACCATGGGCTGCCCATTCAAAACCTGTTAGAAGAATCATTAGGGTTTCTGCAACAAAATTTACTGAAAGGATGTCTTGAGATGTGGGTGTATTGAGAAAGAAAACACCTGGAGTGAGGAGATCTGTCTTCACCAAGGAGGACTTCAGGACACTGATGGAAAAAAGTACGTTAGGAACTTGTGGCTTAACAGTGAGGATCATTAGGAGGTTCTAAGTAGATCACTGGGGCTGGCTTAAATAAAAGCAGCAATATCTAAGTAATACCATAGGAAACAAGGTTGTGCACCAGTCTGAGAACATGATTCATGATACCTCATGCTAGAAGTGCTTCATACTCAGATTCTTACATCATTACAGCATATAATGGTTGCTGTAATAGTAGGTTCTGCAGATTTTCCATATGAAGATCTGTTTAAAGGTTCTCCATTTTAATTCCTCGAGGAAAAGTTTGTTTTGCCTGTATATTGCCAGAAACAAAAGCTGCTTAATCCTGTTTGGTGTCTCTGAACACTGCTGTAGTAAAAATAACTGATACATGTTTACAGATTGCTTTTTACATTCATTAAGACAAATTAAATCAAGTTCCATTGTACACTGAGTCAAAGAAAACCTGGAGTAATACCTCGAGCTCTTCCATTTTTACACATATCAAAGAAAAACTTTGGCAATACCACTCAGGCTGTCCTGCTTGTTCAAATGACTGGCAAAGAAGAAGTAGTGGCTGATCTGATTGTAATAGGTGAACACTTTACAGATGCAGATAAATCAAAAGAGAGCTCCTTTACTGAAATATCTTGTCCCAGTATTGTCAAGAGCAAAATGCTGCTATAGGTGTGTCAAGAACAAAGATGGCTTACCAGCTGGTTTGGCTTATTTTCCCTTTCAGAGTGATGTGTTTTTTTCCTGTCATAGATATGTGGCAGGCTGTTTTCTACTGACCCTCAAAGCTGCTCCAAACTCCTAGTGCAGTGTCTTCAGCCCATAAGTAACTTCTCTGCTACCACCATCTTTGTAACTCATCAGACAGGAATGCCAGAAATATGCCAAGAAGGCACTGTTGTTTTTCAGCCATCCTGTGTGATCACTTCGGTAGAAATGAGTCGCAGGTCCTCGCGAGTCCCCTGTGCACAGCTGGTACAAGCTGCATCAAGGACAGACCCCGTAAAGAGGGATGTACTAGGGTTTGACAGCATCGATGCCTTGGCCTGGGTTACAGGCATTTTTGCCTTATTAAGAATTCAGGGGTCCAGATACCCTGTAGACTTCCCCTGGTGTGCATTTAGCCCAGCTTGAATAAAGAGAAAGCTAGGCACCCCCTGGCCCTGCCACCTGAAGTCAGACGGGAATCACAGACCTGCTCTAAGTCACCAAACAAACAAAAAAAATCTAGTGGAAATTGCCATTTGTATTTTGCATATTCTGTGCTATTTATCAACGGTAGAATAACATTTGTGCTTTTTGTAGCAGTGCTACACAGTGAACTTGCATCTGATTAGAGATTCCCTCAGTCCTTCTGCATGTCAGGAGATATTTGTTTCACGTGTTTCAACTAACGTAGGAAAGAGAAGACCTTGCAATAACTAGAAAGGATTACTTTTATTTTTTTATTGACAATGTTCAGGTGGAGCTCAAACAGTTTAACAGGCGATAAACACTCGAGCGCAGCAAAGCTACCGCTCCACCTGGTGGGCACACGGCGGCTCTGAGGAGCGCGGGGAGCTTCGGCCGGCGCCGCTCCGGCTGCGGAGACCCCGCCTGCGACCCGAGCAATTCAGCCCACGGGCTTTCCCCCGCCCATCGCAGCCCTGTGTCGGGGCACCTCCGGCCGGAGCGCTCCCGCGGCCACGTGAGACCCCCGTTCCCTTGGCCGCTGCGATGCTGCGGGTGCCGCCAGCCCGGCGGGCCCACGGGCCCGGCACGGGACGGGACTACACGGCCCAGGCTGCCGCGGGCGGCCGGGGGGCGGTGCCGCCGCCGTGCGCCGCCGCCGTGCCCGGGATCGGCCCACCCGCCCCGGCGTGAGCATGGCCGCGTTCGCCGACCTGAACCTGCCGCAGGGGCCCGACAAGAAGTCCCTGCAGAGCCTGCTGGAGGCCGCGGCGCACCGTGAGTCCGGGCGGAGGGGCCGCCCGGGGCTCGGGGGGGGGGGGGGGGGTGGGGGCCGGGGAGCGCCGGGCTCAGGGAGCGCCGGGCTCAGGGAGCGCCGGGCTCAGGAAGCACAGCCGGAGCCTGCGGGCTGGGGTGGGCGCAGCCGGGCTCTCCGGGGTGAGCCTTTCCTTCCCTCCACGCCGGCCGACCCCTCTCCGTCCGCTCCCGCGCGGGCGCGTGTTCCCTGGCGCCTCTGCGCTCTCCCTGCCCAGCCTGCATTTTTCTGCAAGTGCCCGGCTCTGAGCAGCGGGGGAAGCTCGTGGTGTGCTTCGCAGGCTCTGTGTCTGCTTATCCCAGCGTAACAGTTGTGTTTTTCCCAACGCGGACAACTTTTTCCGGCTGCAGTTTCTTATGACCCGGCTCTTTTCCTGCAGTACAGCCAGGTGCTGCCTGCCCAGTGTTTGGGGGTGATTTAAATGCCCCTGTTAAATGTACCATCTTCCTTAGAGCCCTTCTGAACGACACCTTTCAGTTTCGTCGGCATCATTTTGAGTCCTCATATTTGCCTTCTCCCATAGCTGTGTCTCTCCCAGCTCTGCGTTGCCTGCAGTTTTAACAACTGTCCTGTATGTACTTGACAATTTTGCGTAAAGAAAGTCATAAAGGGGGCCAAACTCGGCCAAATCTTTGAGGACCTCAACCCCAAGTATTCGTGTTCATAAAGCTCTGCCATTGAGTAAAAGTTGTCAGGCCTGGGATATGTTAAAAGGCAAACAGTTTGGTTTTTTTATTTTAAAACACTTTCTTGGGTGAACCAAGCTTTTAAAAAAAATAATGTGAAAGCTAAATATGCACCTGATTTATTATGTTTAAGACCTTTAAGTAATGAGTGTTTAACATTTTTTTGATTGGATTTGTTTCCATTAGTTTACTGGACAAAATACTCTTATTGTGTGTTTTTCAGTGGGATATTCTGCAGTTGCTCTTAATCATGTCATCGATTTTAAAGAAAAGAAACAGGTAATTTTTCTTTGGGTTATTTTTTTTTTTACTATATTTTCTCTAGTAAACCAACCTCTTTATTGCATGTTCCCAGATAGCTTTATCTGTAGAATGCGCACCTAGACACAAGTACAAAGATCTTTTGTAACAAAACTCCCATTTTATAATTTAGTATTGTTGCCCTTGGGTTAATTTTTAGTATGGTTCGTGTACTGTGCCAGGGAAATAGTTTTGTTAGCATGGTAAATTTCTTCTCCTGATTGGAACACAGCTTTTGTTTACTTGTAAACCTAACCAATCACATTTTTAATAACTTTGTTCTATTCTCTTTTAAGGAAATCATCAAGCCAGTATCTCCTTCAGAGTTGTTTCCATCTTTGCCTATTGTACAAGTATGTGTAGTTACGTTCTATCTGTGTATTATTATTCTGAGATACATTTTTTTGCCTTGGTGTGTTGGTATATGTGATTTTGTATATTAGATGTTAATCAGAAAGGAGAAATTTGTCCATTGTTTGATGGTTAAAACAAGCTTTGGAAGAATGGTACACTCACATTAGAGTAGTTCCTATTCATTATTTTGGAAATTTTTAAAGATTGCTTTGTGTGGATTTTGAATCTGCTTGTAGTTGAATAATTACAGTACAATTCTTGAAATTTGAGTTTTGGAAATAACGTCCTGGGTTTGATGGAGCAAAATTTGGATATAATAAAATACAAGACTGTGTTTCAGGTCACTGATATTAATTCAGGAACTTGCAGTGACCTACCTGGGGAATCATAGCAGTAATAAAACATACTCAGTTTTTCTGCATGATTTTTTTTTCTTTCTTTCTTTCTTTCTTTTTTCTTTCTGTTGACCCTTACTCAGAGAAACACAATGTCATTCTTTGTAAGGACAAGTATAATATCAGAGATAATATAAATTAGGGAAGTGTAAATACAGACTTTGGAAAACTAGTATAGTAAGACTATAAGCAAGGCACTGTTTTCTTTTTATAACAGGCTGGGTGCAAATCACCACAAATTTTTTCTTTGGTGGTTTTTAAGTCTTTTATATTATTTCTTGTTCTGTAGGGGACATCTAAAAGAATTAAAGTCTTAACCCGGCTAACACTTGTTGTTTCTGATCCTTCCCACTGTAATCTCTTGGTAAGTATATTTAGCAATCAATTTTCCAATTTTTATTTCTTTTTCTCAATGAATGAATAAAACTTTGGAAATTTTATGGGGAGAACTCCCTAGATTTTATAGGGCACTCAGCAGTGATTTCTGAGATTGCACCTTTAACAAATAATGTGATCATGAAGAGGTGCAGACTTACAAGACTGGATACGGCTTCTGCTGATCATGTGTCAGTAAGGAACAGTAGTTCTGTTCCTTGGTTCTTTTCTTCAGTTTCTGGACTTCTGTGCATAAACTGGAAGACCATGAGCAAGCCTTGTGTCTGGTTGTGTTTTAGTGTTACATGATCGAAGCAAAAGGTGTAAGTGCCTTAGTAGGTGGGTGGCAATAAGGCTCAAATTGAGAATGAATGACTTCACAGTAGAGACCTACTGTGTAATTGGATGATTATTGGCTTTCTTTTAGTACTAGGAAAAAAGAAATTTTCTTCTCATTAGTTTGGTTTTAATCATTGTGCATAGCTTTGATATCTACCAGAATTAAAGGTAGTAATTTTTTTCTCCTTTTGTAGAGATCAACATCTGCAAATATAAGGTTATATGACATCATAGCAGTATTTCCAAAGACTGAGAAACTGTTCCATGTAAGTACAATCATCCGATCTGTAATGCTTATTCAGTAACTTTTAGTGCCTTTAGCTAGTTTAAGTACATGCTTTGTTTTGATTTTATTTCCTATTTTATAAAGACCTTATGGGGCTAATTAAGCATTATAGGCTGCCTGGTCAGTTAATAGTCTGAGCAGGTTGGGAGGGATTGCAGGAGGCTGCAAGGCCTTGAGGTGACAGGTCAAAGTCTGAAACATCTACCTGATGAATTGACTTGTTTGCCCCTGCACTGTGGTTGCCTTTGTGTGTCTTGTACTCTAATGAGGAGAGAAAACATCCTTTTTTTTCCCATGATATATGTGTATTATCATCATGTAGAAAAATGCTCTCTTGAACTTTAATTTCTCAAACTCTAACTTCCCCAAAACACACTTGTGATCTTCTGTTAGCATTAATTGTTCCAGGTTTCTGAAATGCTGGGGAGGATTTTAAGGTTCTGAGAGTTACCTTCTTCCTTTTAGTCCTAGGTCCTCTCCTGAAAGTTTGTCCAAAAGAATAGCTGATATCTTTCTTCTTTTTCTTTTTCCTTCTTTATTTTAAATCAAAAGAGGAGCAGGAGCTTACAAGACAGAGCCAGTTCTGGTTGTCACAGCATCTTATGAACAGATAAAGTAAAATTTCCAAAAGTAAATATGCCTGATTAAGCCCAATAGTCCTTGCTTCATTGTCAGACTGAGATTTCTTGTTTTGTTTTGAGTGTTTTGGATGCTCAAGTTGAATGAGAGAAGCTTCACTTCTGTGATTTCATGATACATCTGTTACTTTGCCTGCTGAGAAAACCATTGAGGCTTTACAAAAGTAGAACAGCCTCAGGGGAAACACTTGAAGGGCAGACGGTCATTTTCTCACTCAGATTTTATCCTGACTGTTCAGAGTAAACTTGCAACTGAAAACTACCTCCACAAAATTGGTGAGTCTTTGAAGGTGTTACTGAACAGGTGCTGATGTTTGTAGCAATGGTAGCGCTCCCAGTATGAGAGAAAATAGTGGGTGTGAATAATTTTCAAACCTTAGGACTAATTCGTGACCATAGCTCAACAGCATTGTTTCTGACATTGGTTTATGTTAATAGAAATGCAAATATTTTGAACAAGCCCCCCAATGCTCTGTCATTTCTGTCATGTTAGAAAAACAAGGTGTTGCCAGTGTGTTTGACAGTGAACTGGTTTGTTTTGTTTCTGGTGTTTGACTGGAGAAGACATTAGCAAGAGTTGATACTTCTAAATACATTGATGTGCAGTAATTCTTTAACCATTACTAAAAGCACCAAGCATCGTATTGTTTTCCAGCCTTTATTCATAGCTGTTATATCTTCAATAGAACTTTCATACCAGAAAATATCCTAGTTTTAAAACACTGTCTGAGACAGAGAGATCTCAGCTTGGCTTGTTGGGTGATAGGTGTTCACCTCCATTTCCCTCATATTTTTATTTAAATTGTTCTCAAATACTTGTTAACAGCTGATGTCAATGTTCTGATCAGGTAGAGCACTTTGAAGCAAATGATGTTTTTAATAGATTTTTTTCGTACAAAACCCAATATTGTGATGTCTGACCTGTTGTAAGCTCATAAATATAGTTAAGTCTGAACTGTGAGAGTAGATGGAAACATTCCATCTCTGTGGTTGGCTTTTCTAAATAAGTTAAAGCCACTTTCCAGTACTGTTGAGTACCTGTTTTACCACATTAAAATGATATTCTTCTGTTTTGTTTTTCTAAATTATTTCCCCTCCTTTTTGAAGACTTGTCCAAGTAAAGTACAAAGCAAGAGGCTGTAGAAGAAGGTGAACTTTAAAGAATCTTTCAGTAGAAGAATTCAAGCATTAATTATAACAGTTACAGCTTAATAAAACTAATTTCTGAATTTTATTTCCCGTGCAAGATTTTAGGACTCTTGGGGATGTGGTGGAAGCAAACGGTTGTAAAATACTTTTAAGAGCCACTCTCCACCTCTCTCTTTTGATCTCTGGCAACAGCATAAAATCTCACTTCTTAAGTGAGCTCAGTCAGTTATCATATGTTTAAACAAGTGCCTGAAGTTAGATAATCAGCGGGGGTATGCTGTGTTGTTTCTAGGGGAAAGGATGTGCTCTCATTTAAGGGTGATTATTGTTTATTTTCAGCCATATCATGAGTCCTGCTGTAGTTGGACATCCAGCTGTGGCGGTGCTTAAGCTGTCATAAACATTTCTGCATGAAAAACACTCATTTCTGCAGGTCCCTGACTGCTCTGCTGATGAGGCTGCTTGTATGCCTAGCTGCCTGGCAGTTTGCTTTGAGGAACCTGCTTTTGGCTGAACAGTAACCAGAGTTTTTGTCAAGTTATTTTTCAGACAGATCCACTTTTCTGCTCTGATTCAGCCATGTGGGTCATTGTGGCACAAAGTGGATGGCTGTGCTCTGGGCAGGCCAGTGCAGATAGAGACTGGTTAAGCTGAGACTCCATGAGGTGTGTTAGGACAGAAGCAGGATTGTCAGTGGGACTATCTTCATTGCTTCCATGCTGGCAGCGCTTTGAGCTGGGGATGGAACCCCAAGCATGTTCCTTGCAAACCACATGAGGTGAAAGACGTCATCCTTACATGTTCATGTTCAGGGCAGGTTTGAATGCGTGTCTTTTGTTTTTAAGATTTTAGATTTTCTAAACTGTCTGTGGAGAGCAGTGTCAGTTTTGTAGAGGTGTCAACAGGGAGTCTGACACAAGTGACATTACATATGGGGTTTCAGCACCTACATTTGGCTCTTATGACTCATGGATGTTTCTCCGTTAAGAATAAAGCCATCTAGAGTGGGTCACAAATCAACTTCATATTTTAAAATTGGCTTTTGGTAACTCAGCATTACCTCAAGGGTATAAGGAAGTTATATTTGCCAACTGTAGAACAGGCTTCTTCTTTAAGTCTCCCAGAAGGACTGTTTTGGGCTGCAACAGGAATGCCCACTCTGTGCCAGTAATAAGGTCTGTACCTGTTGCTTTTCAAAACTTTTGCTTTTTAAGATTTCTGAATGTTAATTGTATTAGTTAGCTCTGTTTGCTGTTTGTAAGCAATTAGCTGATCACCAGTATCTAAAAAAACTTGCTCGTGTAAGTTTCAGGATGTAGTGCAAAGCCAAATTTCAATGTTTATTCCTAAAATATTGCCAAAGCTTGCTTCAGAGCATCCAAACAGTGGCAAATTTATTTATTTAGGGCTGTCTAGAGTTTCCCAGCAGATGGGGCTCTTGCCCGCAGTGTGGCCAGGCAGGTGCTGGGCTATGCAACCACTGCACGTCATTTTCTGTATGAAGTTGTTGCACTTCAGATCCTTTCAGCAGGCAGGGTAACCTTAAGTTGCCTGCATGTGTGACTTGTGAGCCAGAGATTGGCTGAACATAAGAATGTCTGGAGAAATCTCCTCTCCAGTTTTCCATGCAGTGCAGGAATTCCTCAGGGGGAGGTATGACTCTTAATTTTGTTTTCCCTTGGTGGTATTTTCTGAAATGTTCTGGTCACTGGAATCCTGTAGATATCCTGGCGTTTGAGTCACTCTCTCTCCAACTGTGCTTAATTTGCAAACTGGAAAAGACTTTTCCAGTGTTTCTGGAGCTGATTAGGAAGGCTTGATTTCTCATGACATAGGGAAGCTTGAATGCTTCTGATGTCTATTTTTGCTTTCCTTCATTTTTAGCATTATCTCTTCCTGTATTTTCTATGGCCTCACTGACATCCTTTCAAGGATTCACAGATATTTGTTCTGTGCATGTTCCTGTAAATCACCTCTGTCTGGTAGTTTGTATTTCATGTAAGACAAGGAGGAGAACTGGCTGTAATAGGGCTGAACTTCCACATGTAAGTTTAATTCCATGCAATAGATTCCAACAGTGTCCTGTCTAACAGAGTTGATAAAGTTTAGTCTGAACGGCCTGGTAGAGATATTTTAACTTCAAAAACCTTGTGGTTTAACTGCATGTGTGCTGTGGCTGTTTTGTCTAGGAGGGAGCGCTATCAACAGCTAAGAAACATTCCTAAAGCTGGGTGTCTGCTCTCATCTCCATCCAAATTCCCTGTGAACAGACTGGTAGAAGAGTAGTTTGCAAAGCAGTAGGCTGCCTTGCATCAGAGCAGCCCAACCCTGGGACTGCCCGCAACCCCCACTGCTTTCATTCCGATGGGAGGAGGGATGAATGGTTGGCATCTGACCCAGGTGTATTTGGAGCAGTTGCTGGCAGGTTTCTGAAAGCAGAGAGTTCCCTTACACACAGAAAATTCCTTTTCAATTTCTTCAGCCTATTTTATTTTTTTTGTTACAACGCTGTTTTCAGACATTGCTCTGGCCCTGTGTAATCATCTTTATCGGGTAGGCACATATAATTCCTACATACCTTGTGTGCATGAGGTCAGTGTAAATTAAGGGCTCCCTTTCATGTGCAGTTGATTTTCCCTGTATCTCAGTGTGATGAGTCTCCACCCTTTATTCGTTCCCTCCATCTCTTAATACAACCTGCAAATTGTGGTATGAATTCAAAGCTAAACTTTTAAACTGTAGCCTTCAGTGCCATCTTCAGGCCCCACCAGAGGTGTGACTTTCAGAAAAAGCTGCACATTCTCCACCCAGCCAAGAAAGAGAGGCTCTGTGGATCGGTCTCCAGTATTGGACATGCAACACCACCAGTCACTGTCTAAAATTCTGCTTTTCTTTCAGTTTTTGTTGCTTTTGGTAAAAATAACTAATCCTGAAAACAAACAGGTGTTGCACTGGAAGTAGAGCATGATAGGATAGGGGACAGTTCCTGGGTTGTTCCCTTTGTAAACTGGGGTTGTTCCTGTCACAGGTTGAACCTGTGAGTTCTTTTGTCAAAAGCCAGCATTGCTTCTGCATGTCCCCTGTCAGATAAAAACAAAGCGGTAAGCCTTGCTTTGGGGTTGGTCATTATTTTATTGAAAAAGTAGCTCTCTGAGTGAGGGAAGACTTGAGGTTTAAGCCTCAGATGCTCAGGCTGCTGTTCTATTGGCATACCTGCATGGCATAGTACCTCTTAACTTTAAAACTGAACTGACCTTGGAGAGACGTTTGTTGCATTAAGAAATGGAAGAGAACATTAATGCACCTAAAGTTGGTTATGCATTTTCTTTGGCATATCTAATAACCTGTTCCTGTCTCTTTGCTGTAGATCGCTTGCACAACTCTAGATGTGGATCTGGTATGCATAAATGTAACAGAAAAGCTGCCATTCTACTTCCGAAGGCCCCCTGTGAATATGGTAAATTTACATCTAGTTGTTTTCTTGCTGTTAGACTGAACTGACATTAAATACAGAATTTGTGTTGAATTCCCTACTCCTTTCCTCCCACCATTCCCATCCAAGCAGTTCTTTTATTTTCTTGCATAATATATGGTGTTGTTCCAGATGTCCCTCACTTCAGGGCCTCCACTGCAGCATTTAATACATAGTGATGTATATTCTTTCTTTTTCTCCTCCTGTCCCCCACTTCAGAAGGCAGAAGTGGTGTTCCCAAGGAATGGAAACAGAGCCTTAAGGCCACTACTCTGCCAAGCAATGAGATGTGGTGTGATTGCTGACTAAGCTGCTTCCCAAACCAGAAGTGGTACAGCTGTGTCAGAATAGATAAACAGCCCCATGATTTAAAAGACAAGAAACATGAATGACAGTGTTAATTTAGGAGAAAGATGATGTGCTGGTTACTTACAAGACAACTGTGTTGAATCCATACTTAGACAAAAGAATGTCTTGGTAATTGAACCAAATGTGAAATTGCTAAATATCTGCTGTGGGACAAAAGGTGACTGTCAGCATGGATCCAATATTTTTTTAATTCAGTTCTGTCTACTTTGGAGGCTTGCCAGAAAGTTTAATCTGAACATTCTCTTAGGTGAACTAGTTTTTTCTTCTGAATATATGTCCAGGTTCATTCCACATGGGCATTTTTGGGTGATGTAGACCTTAATGCTTAAAAATTTAAATTTGGAATTGGCTAGTAATCCTACTTCCCTTTCTCAGAAAGTTTGACCTAGAATAAAAATGAAAAATTAGCTAGAATTAATTCTGAAACTGAATAAAAATATTACATCAGATTTTATTATAAACTGAGAACTTTAACATTCCACCTGGAATAACGATTTTGTATGAAATGTTGTTTGAGAGTATCTTAGCTGCCTAAAACTCCAGAAGATGACCCAGGTAAGGAGCTGTGTGGTTCTTGGAGCCCTGTGTTGGGAGACATTTTCCTTACAAGCTACTTCTTATCTTTCATACTCCCAGCTGCAAGGCATTCTGTCTGTTGGACTGGTTTTGTGCATCCCAGGGCAGTCAGTTTTGGTTGTTACGATGCCAGACAGACAGATTGGCAGGCAGCTGAAGTGGTGGGGATGAGGTTAAAAATCTGCTTGACTGGAAGTTGGTGTATTGCCATCACCTGTTTTGGTTTTGATAAAGTCAGGCTTCTCTTGTTTGCAGATGTCAGACCAGTTCTGTGTAAACCATTTGATGTATACATAGCTTCTGTTATACTTGCATGCAGAGGTCATGCATGGATGGGAGCTGGATTAATTCTATCTGTATTCAGTTACTGGACTCTCTTACAATATTAGCATTGCAGCATATTTTAATAATATGAGTATAAAGCATAGAGTATCACTTCAGGCAAATGTATTATAGGCCATGGACCAAAGAACTCCCAGCTCTAAATTGTGTCTTTATCTCTAGTGCACTGTGCCCCATAGCTGGTTGCTTAACCTTTCTCTGTTTGCAAAAACAAGAATAGTAGGCTTTTGGTGAGGTACTTTGACAGATAGCAAAGATTTTAAAGCAGCTGAAAATATAATCAGTATTACTATTTGGAACCTCTTCTGTGACTCAGTGTTATTTAATATTGTCACAAATACCAGAGTATGCTGTGAGACAGGAGAAGAAGGGTCTTGATTGCTGCTTTTATGCAAGGACAAATTCTTCATCTGCAAGACATGGGTACTGTGGGAAGTGGTGATCTTCCTTACAGGAGGGTGTGGGACTAGAGGAGTAGAGTCCTCAAGGTTTCAAGACTTGTTTCTGACCAGCAGTGTTTAACTGTTTCCTCATCTCTGTGATAGTGGAAAGCCAATTACAACAACTAAGTGACTGGTAATTCTTTGTTTGTTAAACCTCATTTATCTGTCATCCCAAGATTCCAGTACACATACCTGATGTACAGTGGAACTTTCCCCTATGATCCTTTCATGCTATGCTGAGCTCTTGCTGGAAAAATTCCTCCTTAATTTTTTCATATATAAAACAGTTAAACTGAGAATAAGCTCCATCAGTAATAGACAGCAGTTGTTAGATTGTTAGGCTTCTCTCCTTTTGATTTTTGATTACTCTCTTTCATGTGAAGGCAATAGATCGAGGCATTTACTTTGAACTTCTTTACACGCCTGCCATCAAAGACTCCACAATGAGAAGATACACAATTTCCAATGCGATCAGCCTGATGCAGATCTGCAAAGGAAAGGTAAGCTCTCAAAGTGAAAACTAGGTAATTAATTCAGTTCAAATTCTTCTAGAGTTGTACAGACTGAGCCATTTTAAGTGAGTTTGATGCCAGGGTATCTGAAGCTGTGACTGAATCTTTGCCTACTAACACAAGGACACAATTATTCTAGCTCCAGATACCTCCAGCCTTTCACCACTGCCTGCTTTTTTAAGTTGTCAAGCTGTTAGATTCTTTTTTCAGAACAACCTGTGTTTTTTTTGTGGTGTGCAATTCCCAAAACAAAGGTGGGAGGGGATGGGGAGAGAATAAAGTTCCAGAGATCTAAGATTTGCACTAGAACTGAAATCCATGCATTTCTTTCAAATCCCCCATTTCGTATTTCTGATTGACCAAAAGCTCTTTTTTTGATATACTGAATATGGGGGGATAGAAAACGATAAGAAAAAAAGTAGAAATCTTGTTTTGTTAAATGGTTAGTAAATTCCCTGTGTACAAAACAGACCCAACAGCTAGCTGGCTGTCAGCCAAGGCTTTGCTGCAGTCAGATCAACTGCATTCTTCCATGCTACTGAAACCTAAGGAAGAAGTAATGCTGAGATGTCTGTAATCCATTGCTTTCATAACTTCCCTCCTCCCAAGCTACCAGGTTAAGCTGTCTGTCATGCTAGGTCCTCTCAGGACATGATTTTTTAATAGGGAAGCATATCATAATACATACCCAAGTTAAAAGAAATTGTAGATCCTGCCAACTATATTGGAAATGGCCTTTGCCACAGCTAGTCCAGAGAAGCTGAAATTGGCCTTACTCTGCAAATCTAGTCTGAAGTGGGATATAGAGCTTGGAAGGCAAATTAAAAGTAGATCCATCATTACCTCAGTTCCCCTCAGGCATGGCAACTTTTATAGGACAGCAGAGTGGGTCAAGCAGGTTAATTCCCTTGGTGCTACAGAATAAAGTATTTGCACAGCCTTTCCTGAGAAGCCCAGCTCTGGGAGTTAATTGCACAAAATACTGACTTGGACATGAATTATATAAACAGGAGGTCCCTTTCCTTTGACATTCGATTTTTACCAGTGCTTCTCTTTCCTCTGTGCAGTTCAAGATGTGCTTCTCACATGGTTGTTGATTTGGAGAGGACCAGTTGAGTTATGTCACAAACAGGGCAAGTGAGATGTTCAGATGCTCAGGCTTTTATTCTGCACCTGTCAGTCTGTCAATCTGTAGCCAGCAGAGCTGCTTGTTAGCCCTTAGTGACAGTTTGCTTCCATCAGTCATGTAAAGGTGCTTTTTAAAATTTTTTTTAATGAGACAGGAGATGGCTGGTCCATAGACTACTTGCATTGGCACCTGGCACCCAACTCTTGCCTTCTGTAATGTTTAGTTGCTGAACTTGCAGAAACTTTTGGATCCTTTTGTTCTTCCTCTGTTGTAGCAGGGCAGAGAAACTTCCAGAAATTTGCTGGTGTCTGCATTGCACACAGTCCTTAAAACATGTTAAAGTGTGCAGGGGATGAAGAAGGGATTTGCCTGCCTTGCTAGTCAGAAGGTGTGCATAGCCACAGTCCTCCTGTGTTTTGGTAACTGAGTCGGAGTGCTGCCTGGAGCAGTGTTCTGAACAGCTTCTGTCTCCTTTACCTGGGGAGATAGTGTTTTGCCTTTGAGTTTTTCTCTTTAGCCCTTCCCTTAGATTTGCCTTTGCCTGCCTCTCTTTTTGCTTGCTAGCATTGCTTTTCTTGTCTGCTCTTGTCTCCTTCTCCTGTCTTACCCATCTTCTAATGGAAGCCAGTTGCCTTTGAACCAGGCAGAGCGTATCTCCAATGCACAGTGGTGAACCACAATCCCATGCTGGTTCAGGATCTTGCACAGCTGCTCTGGGAGCTTCCCTGAGCCTGGGACACAGGCTTTGGTTGCTACAGCTCGGAGCAGGAGACTTGAATTTTCCCAGCAAACTCTTGCAGTCAGCACCACTGAAGCTCAAAAGCACCCTTGGGATCCATAGTGCAGTCAATTTAAAGGTGAACTATGCAGAAAGAAATGTCCTAGGCACCATCAGGACGTGTGCTGTTAAGTCACTGTGATGTATGTATCGCTTCTGGCTTTCCTTATGGTAAGGCAGAATTGTCTGTCCCATCCTCTCCTCAGCACACAAGGAAACCTTGGGCACAGTGTGAACATACAGTCATTTTCATGTAGCTTTCACATGTTGAGTTCCAGTTGCACACAGGGCATTTTCTACCAGTGTCTGCCCTTCTCTTTATGCTGTGGAGGTGGCAGGACAAGCATAGCAGTGTGAGGAAGGGATCTAAAGCCCCACCTTGAAAGTGGAGGTGGCATGATGTGTTGGTGGTACTGACGTCAGAGAGGGAAAGCCTTTTGCTGCCTCAGTACAATTCTCATTCCCACCCACTCAGGCAAGAATTCCCAAAGCTTTTTATTCAGTGTAATAAAAGGTGCAAGACAGTTTTGCTGCTGCAGAGTTTCTACCTGTGGAAAACAGTCTCCCCTTGGGTGAGCATCCTTGGAGGTTTAACTTTAGAAAAGCTCTGGCAGCTGAGCTGTGGTGTCTGCCAGCCCCTGTGTACTCACATACCTGTTTTGCAGAAACCTTTTAGGAGTGAAGGGAGAAGGATTTCTTTCGGCCTGGCAATTTTCATAGGGGTGCCAGTGTTGAGGGAAATGAGTGTATGGCACAAATTGGCAGCCACTGCCTAGATGTAGATAGGTTTTCTGAACCACTGTGCATCTGATTAAGGCCAATGTGAATGCTGAGCTTAGCATCAAGTTGTACTGCAACAGAGTAGGCTGAAAATTCAGGAGCACCAAACTGTCTAAAGGCACTATCTGCAAGCTGCTTTTGGGGGATCCTGGACTCCTAAATCCATTTCCATTATAGCTCAGAGCGAGTTGTTGTTTGTATGGGGCATCTTTCAGCTGGTGTAAATAAAGGGGGCACTTCTTAACACTGTGCCTGCAACTCTGCATTTTTTTCTTTACCCTTAGGGTCCCTTTGAAGTCCACTATGAGTGATACAGGCTAATAGGTACTTGCTTAATGCCACCACTCTTGACAGTTTTACTGCTTAGCCTGTCCCTCTTAAAGGTGCTGTGCTTACTCAACTCCTATGTCTCTGTGAGAGGTTTAAACTGCAATGGAGGGCTTGTGCCAGTGCCCCTCTCTGTGTAGGGGACAGGACAATAACTGAGTTTAATCATGTCCTCAAATTAAGATCCCACCCTGCTAGAGTTCACTTCATCTGAGGGCCTCAGATACTCTGATGTTTAATTGAGCTCTGAGCCTGAACTTAGTTAACTCATAAAATCTATGCTGTTTGCTGATTTTTTTTTTTCATTTCTTGATGCTGTCTGACAGATGAATGTTTGTCTTCTTTTGTTTTCCAGAACATAGTTATATCTAGTGCAGCTGAAAGGGTAGGTCCCAGATTTTTTTTTTTTTGAAGTCAGAACAAATTGGAGATTTATCTGTGGCTTAAAATACGGCTTTAATTAAAAACTAAACATATAAAAATTGTAAGTTTAAATATGATTGCCATCTTCAGGGTTTTTTTAATCAATCTGCTTTACCAAAGATTTGTATTATGGGTTTGGGGATTTTTTTTGTTGTTGTTGTTTTGTTGGGGCTTCTGGGGGGTTTTTGTTGCTACTGCGATATTTTCCATGACAGTTTTTTCCCAGCTGGGGACTCTGCCAAAACAGTGGTATTTGTTTGATTTCCTAGTGTGTCTCCGGCAGCTTGTTATAATGTAGAATTTAATCTTGCCTTCCTGATAGCCTTGTCCTGCTTGCTCACTCTGTCAGCCTGCAAGCAAGGGAATACACATATTCCAACTTCTTTGTTTTCTTTTAGCCTCTAGAACTACGAGGTCCTTATGACGTGGCTAATCTGTATCCTTTTCACCAGTCAAAGATAGCAGTTAGTAGTAACACTTGAAAGTTCAAAGTGGTTTTGAAATTCTTTCATCCTTTAACAGTCCTTGAACTTTATACAGTGATGCTTGTTGGTGACCACTTCAATGAATCAGTGCTCTGTGTGTGTGTGGAAGGAGCAACAGATCTTGGTCATGGGGTGGCATGAGTAGTCACTGCAGATAGTAATGTCTGTGTTCAGCTACAGGTATGTTTTGTTGTGATATACATTGATGCTGTGTGGGTGAAAATGGAGAAATGAATAAAAACCATACAAGTCTATGGACCCTGCAAACCAAACAAGAAATTATTACTTAGGATCTCCAAAGTGCCACATATTTGGTAGCAAAAGCTATAAAATTGTATTTATGTAAAATTACAAGAAGTTCCTATCTGAGTGCTGATTACTTCTGAATTTTCCAGTCCTTAGTTACATATGTAATGTTAAATAAGTGGTTGTGTTCTGGAAACCAAGGAGAGCGTCTTTCCTTCCCTTCTTTTAGGAATTCAGATGCGTTTTTATTACTCTCCCCACCCCACAAGCACATCTCTGGACTGTCCCTCGAAGGGAAGGAGCATGCTCTGAGTCATGAGAACTGTGTGGGAGGTTGTGTGGCCCGGAAGGATTTTATGCGCAACATTTTCTTCCCTCTTAAAATGAGCAGTCAGGCTCAACCCAAATTAACACACCTAATCTGGTGTCATCCCTGCCGAAGGTGGCTGGAAACTTTTCAGCATGATGCTTTTGCATCAGACAGTGCCCTTTCCCCAGAACTGAAATTTTCCATGGGGTGATTTTTTTGCTTGATTATTCATATCTAAAATGTTCCTGCATTGACAGACTTTTCTTTTCAAAAGTACAGTTTCTTGCCTGGTAAAAAGCAACGTTGCCAGGAGGGCTGCTGGGGAACTGCAGCCCGGAGAATTGGGTGCCTCAGTTCCCTGCCTCTGGGTGACCTTATGCAAAATGTCACTTTGAATTACAGCTTTGCTAATTCCCAGTTATTTGTAGAGTAAGCAAACCTATGTGCCGAGAGACTTCCCTATTCTGTTTGCTCCTTTCTGTGCATTTTGATCCTGAGCAATGCTGACAGAGGTTTGCTGTTTGGCCTGTCGGAAAGCGAAGCGAAGGCAGCCGTGTCCACCAACTGCAGAGCCACCATGCTTCATGGAGGTGAGCACTTGTAAGCTCCTCTAAGTAACATGTGCATTTGCTAAAATAAATTCCTCTTAATGCATATTTTCCAAAAGGTCTGAGACCTTACAAAGCAAGTCAGATTAGGGTTTTAGCTCCCTTGTCCAATGAATGAAGAGGAGCTTGTGTGGCAAGGGTTGGGTTTTTTTCCCCAGCTAACCATGTTAGCAAATCAGTGGGGGAACTGGTGGTGCTGTCTGTGCTGGAGCACTCGCTTAACCACATTAACGAGTCATAAATGGTTTAGCCAAAATAGGGACCTGCCTGCTGTGCTTCATAGTGAAACTGTCCCCTGTTTCAGAACAGGTTCTTAGTTTCTTGATTTTTGTTGTTTATTCTGATGGCAGTTTAACTTTCTGAGTAGTCATCTCTTTAATTTTGGCCTCTGTCAAGGTTTGTTGGGTAGGTGTGACTTCTAGTCACCTTCCCAACAACTTGAGTTGCTCTAAGGTGCAAATGCACAGTAAGATTTGGGTTGCATCGCTTTTTTCAGTAGAAGTGGGGCTTGAACCTGCTGTAATTTGCAGCAGGTAGCTTTGATCTCTTGGTGAGGGCATTCCTGTGAGCAGGGTCCTCCTCCAGCCTGCTGCTCATCTGCATAGAGACTTAGACTGTGTTGAAAGAATTTTTGTCAAGTTTATGTAGAATTTCTCAAGACCCTCATCTATCTTATCTATCTTATCTGTGAAATTAAATAGCAGATGTTGTTTCCCTGTCCCCTAAAGAATTCTAGCCCAGAATAAGTCAATATATTTTGGCAAGGTTATTTCAGAACCTCTTTGCTAACAGACTATTTGTAGGGAATTTCTTCTACCTTCTACCTTCTACCTCCCACCAGTCATTATGAAGTTGGATTGGCCTTCACCAGGTTGTTTGGCAAACATGAGGATTTTGGTAACATCACACACTAGTAGTTATGGTAATGTTGAGGGTTCTGTAAATAAAATTCTTGAATACCATAAAGCCACTTATTGGGTATGTAGGGGATCCTCTGGCAGCATAGTCTGTTTAGGAGTCCTGGGGTATGTGAATGCATTTTTTTATATTTTTTTAAGAACGGTATTTTTTGGCTCAGAAATGCTTTTGACAATGCTTCAAGAATGTGTCCTGTGACTACTGAACTGATTAAGCCTGGTTTCCTATGGCTTTGTGTCTCTGCAGCCCTTCAGTCCCTGCAGACCTCAGTTTTACTTTGTTTGCTGTAAATCTACATCCACGATTGTATATCCCCCCGTAGTTTCCCTATTCTATAATGCAGTGAATCCCCAGCTCCTGCCCCTGCAGTTGCTTCCGTGCTGTGTATGCTGACTGGCTGGCTGTTCAACATGTTGAACTGTGCTTTGGGGTATGGGCATCTGAACTGAGCATGCCTTAAATGCATTAGTGTCATTTTATTTGAGGTACTGCAGCTTCTGCTTGTATATTCCAGAAACTCGGAAGACTGCCTGTGGGGTGGTGTACACAGTGAAGAAGCTTCGCAAGGTTGAGGAGGAAGAAACAACAGTGCCAGCCTGCAAAAAAGCTAAGACTCAAGCTTGAGGACTGAAACAACTGTCAACAGGAGCCTCTTCTTTACCCAGTGTTGAGTCTTCCTCCACCCTCCAGCCCAATTCCTCCCTTACTACTTTGTTTAGCCTTGAGAAGAATTATTCCTCTGCTGTTCAAGTGAGGAAAGCTGTGTGAATGAGACTGCTGAATGTTAGTTCACCACATCTGAAAGGTCATGCTGGGCTTCTGGCCAGGAGACTGACTCTTCACCTGGCCTTAGGTCTCCTGGAATTAGTGCAAAGTCAATGGAACATTTCTAACATGGAAATTTTGACTTGTACATGTGCATTCCGTTTTTATTAAAAGTGTTTCTAAGAACACATGCCTTCATAGTCTAGCTCTTACGGTTTCTTAAGTTTTAAACACGTCTTTGTACAACTGCAAACCAGTAGATGAAGTTTACCTTCAATGGCCTGTGAAGAGATAATAGTGCAGTAAAAAAAAATCTGCTTCCCATTCCATTTTGTGATCACTGGCTACAATGAAGATCCCAGGATCTGTCAATTGCTAGGAGATATCTTGGATTTGTGTTACAGTAGGAGTGACTGACCTGACCTGCCAGAATTAAATCCCGAAGGTCATCTGTGTCCTGCAGCACTTAAAACCAAGCAGTAACATTAGATGGTTGCCAGAGATGGGAATGAAGAGCCCAAGGTTACACTGAATGTGTGCTCAGCATGGGGTGTTTCAGCATGGGGTGACACAGTTTAACAGCTGTGTCACCTAGGCCTGAGCAGTCTCCACCTCACATCATCTTTACTGCATCATTTCCTTCTTTATGGCCTGTTCTGGAATTGTTGTCTGTGCACATGTTCATTTTGCTGCCTCTTGCCTTTCCTTCCTTCAGTGCCTCAGTAAACCTGATCTGGCTGCCAAAAAACCAATCATAATAGATTTATGATCAGCAGAGCATTTTCAGAGCTCTTCCAAATGTTGACTGAAGTTTTTCTTGTGATTAAACTAATATAAAAATTACGTAAGCTACTGTACTCTAGATACTTGAGTGAGCTTTATTGCAAATATTCCGGTTCTCTATTTGCACCTGACAACAAGTGGAAGTCGTAACACAGAGAATACTGTGTCATCTCTGAGCTCTTGGTAACTGGACTGAGCAGAATAGAGGAAGTTCTCAGTAGACTTAACAGTTCTGTATAATGCTGGTGTAAGTCACAACAGCTTTTGCTTCATTCAACAAATAATGAGATATTTTTCCTTTATGTTATTATTTTATTTGTTGACTTTGTGACTTCTGACCACTTTATTTGTTGACTTTGTGGCCATTTTATTATAGGTATTGGGGAGTAACACATATATACATATATATATATATACGTATATATATATACATATATATATATGTATATGTATGTTTGGTGCATGAATACAGCATGGAATGCCTCTCTGCTCTGCTCTCTCCCACCTGCAGTTCTGTGTCCTGCTTGGGAATCCTCAGCACAGGAAGAACATGGACCTTTGGAGTGGGTCCAGAGAGGGCTACAAAGCGTTTCTCTTATGAGGAAGTGCTGGGAGAGCTGAGTTCAGCCTGAAGTAGAGAAGGCTCCAGGAACACCTCATTGGGGCCTTTTAGTACTGAAAGGGGCCTTATAAGAAAGATCTTGCCAGAATTTTTATCAAGGCCTATTGTGATAGGACAAGGGGAAGTGATTTTAAAGTAAAAGAGGATTGATTTAGATTGGATATAAGGAATAAGTTTTTTACAATGAGGGTGGTGAAACATGCCACAGGTTGCCCAGAGAGGTGGTAGATGTCCCATCCCTGGAAACATTCAAGGTCAGGCTGAACAGGGCTCTGAGCAATTTGGTCTAGTTGAAGATGTCCCTGCTCTTTGCAGGGGGTTGGACTAGATGATGTTTAAAGCTCCCTTCCAGCCCAAATTGTTCTATCAGTTTATGAAATGGGACATGATGCCCTGACTGGCAGCATTGTGAAGGTTGTCCTGCTTCTGCTAAAGCAAAGAGAGAAGTGTCTGCTTTTCCTAACAGGACTTGGCATCTCCCTTGGCTTGAGTAACTGGAGTTGTCTTGTGCCCCAAATAGTAAGCACTGACTTGCTGAGAATGAGATTTTTTTTTTTAATCAAACCTAGTAAAAAAACTGTAACTTTGTTTTACTATTTACTCAAGTACTGTCTTTTTGCTTTCATATCTGCTTCCATTAAACAAAATAAGTAAGAGATGGGATTTATCTAACAGTGGCAGGGAGGTGGCTTGAGGGCTGGCTGCTCTTGGCAGCTCAGACTTCTTTCCTAAGTTTTTAAGAATTTTACAGAGGCCAAGATGTGAACTTCCTTTAAAGAGGGAAAAAATAACCCCATGCATGTTCACCACTCCATCATCCACTCCAGCAAATAAAAAGAAACCACTCTGTTTATTTAATCTGAAATGAATCAGTTCAAAATGTACAGAAAAAGCAGTACAAATTTACAAATATACATAATCTGATTTTGCATTCTTCAGTCATCATACTTAGTAGTAGTCTAGCTTAAAAAAAATTCACATTTCTGATACTGCCTCCTCTCACCTTCACAACATGACATCTTAATCCTCCAGTCCAAATGATAACATGATGGTTGGAGCTCTGTCCTCGAGCTTTTTATCAACCACGATTGCCAAACCCTGCGTAAACACCATTACTCAACTACTTCTTTAAATCCACTTGGCATCTCAGTATACCTTCTTCCATTGCTCTTCCACATATCACTGCTCATTTCACAGATTATTTTAATAGTGAGAATTCAGCAGAGACAAGGCAACAATTGCAAGTATTCGCTATTTAGAGCTGTTGGAAGGCTTGAGGAAAGTTGCTAATGTGGTTGGAAATACTGCCATTTAAGACAAAAGGATTTATGTTGCTGACAAAGATTGCATTAGGATGTAAAGCTCTATTAAAAAAAAGCTTAAATAATATTAAGAATCATTAAAAATTGCTTTTAAATAAATAAATAATAAATAGAAATAAATAAAGCCATTTTAGAGCCAGTGGAATTTTAACACTCAATCTGTCTTTTAAAATAATTACTTTGCAGGGGTTTTTTTGCAGTTTTCAGTGAAGATACCTCAAATAATCCAGTGCCATAAATATTTTCAATAAAAATACTGTGTTCAAGGGCATCTTCATCCAGGTTTGAGTGAAGCATTTCAAAGCAGCAAAAAGAGAGTGGTCTGGTTTCTCTCTTCAGAATTTGCCTGGATGGATAGTCTTTTTGGAATTGTTTTTCAGGCTGTTGAATATCTCTTTGGTGCCGTTCTGCCACTGAAGAACAAGATCCATGGGGGTTTTCCCTTGCTGGTTAAAAAAGCAGGGAAGCATGATTAACTTCATCCAGTGGTTGCCGAGTCCTTGTTCTTTCCTAGATACATCAGTACATCTCCTGATCTGAGACCCCTCCGCACGCACAGGCTCAAGACTTAGTCTCACTCCCTAAGGTCAGAGTACTTTTGCTCTACAGAGCAAAAGGTTTTAGTGGGTCTAACCATATTGCCAAATACTGTGATTAGCAGAACATGCAGGTGTTTCTTTTCTTCTAGTTTCAACTGATTAGAAATATATTTAGGTGAAACCTCAATAAGATGTTTTTTTCTTTAATTCAGAATTCAGATGAGAATTTGTACTGGTTAATTAGGGTATGAACCACAGGAATTAAATAAGACCAATTTTTGTGTGCAGACAAAGTCTGAGAAAGCAAGTATCTGGCCTTTGGGGCTTTGTCTTCTATCATTGTCATACCCTGATGAGGGATAATGCCAGGAGCTACCCTGCTTCAGGGAGGTGGGCAGGGAGCAGGGAGTGCAGAGTGCTGCTGTGACTGTTTTCTTCTTCGTTGTCCCCTGAAGTTTTGATTGATTGTCATTTAAAAACATTGACTGGCAATGTTAAACCCCATGCTACTGCTGGTAGGTTTGGATTTGGGAGAAAGGGTCTATGATATGCTATATTTTAACAAGTAGTTGCAGAGCTCCAGCAACACTGCTGCTGCTGCAGCAGCTGTGAGCTGAGTCAGGTGTGGGACTTCTTGAAGCTCCCCTGAGCCACAGGGATTTGTTGCCCAGTGGTAACAGCCAGTCATCCAGATGTAGTGCTGGGGCTGGCTATCAGCTGTGGGCTTAACAGAAAGGAGATTTCTCTGACAAGCTAAGATCTTTGTTGTCTCAGTGGTGGTCAAAGCCCAAGAGTTGTGCAGAGTAAATGTCTGTCCATTGTATCTTTTCAATGTATGATATGAGTGATTAAAATAAATCTTAGAAAGATGTGATGCTCTTTAAGTGGCAGCTGATGCTTTCTAGTTTTAAAAGAGGTACTGGGTTTTTCTCTTTTTCCCTGACCTCCCCCCAGGTTACACTTTCCTTGCTGCAGCTCTGCTTTAATTAGCTCTGAAGTGATCTTATTAAGTCTATTCACAGTAGTTTCTCCCAGCCTTGAAGCCTATGGAACTGCTCTGAAGGGAAACTTATTTTAAAGCATTTTGAATTGCTTCATTTTTGTGCTATTACTTACGCAGTTCTTTAGAGTTAAATCTGCTCCGTGCAGAATCAGAAGCCGGATCATTTTGTAGCGGTTCAGCCTCACGGCGTCGTGCATTGGAGTGTCTCCTTCCTAGAGGCACAAGACATGGACCACAACGTCAATCCTGCCAGTCCAGCACCACAGTCCAGCCCCAACTGCACAGTCAGGGATTTTTACAGGCAAGTGGAACTATCAAGGCAGTCAGCAGCTTGATGCCACCTGGTAGCTGACAGGTAAGAGGTTGCTGGTACTTACTCTGTCTCTGGCGTTGAGATCTGCTTCACAGGCAATGAGATGTTCCCCACAGTCGTATCGCCCTGTTCTCACAGCCACGTGCAAAGGGGTGCTGAGCAGCTGAGGGAAGAGGAGAGGAAGCTGTCAGTGGCATGGAACAGGTAAAAGCTGCTTCAAAAACAGCTGCCAAAAATTATCTAATAGGAGTAAGGATTTGCTTTTCATATCCAATTAAAAAAGCTGCAGAGTCCCAGAAGCACATACCTTGTCTCTTGCATTTATGTTTATCCCTTTGTCCAGTAAGAATTTCAGAACATCCAGACTACCTCCCCGGCATGCCCAGTGCAGAGCTGTAGATTGAAGCTGCAGTAGGAAAACAAATTAAAAGGAATTTAATATATCATTATATTAAAAAAGTTAAACTATTTTGCTCAAATTTCTAAATAAAAAATAATTTTTATGCAATTTAACCTAAAGCACTTCACTGTGATCACTGAATTGTTTCTAGTAACAGCTTTTCTTATTTTGCCCTAATTTCTGCAGCACTGTGATTTTCTCACTCTTCGTGCTAGCTGCATGTTGCTCCTAAAGACAGAGATCTTGGCAATGCTGCTGTGAGAGAGGATGTGTTTTGTCTTTTCTGTGAGCTTAAAAGTTGTCTTTCACCAGGTATGTGGCTGGTATGTGCTAGTTAATGTTTTTTATTCAATGCCTTTTGGGTTCTAAAATGCATAGAAAATTAAGCTCAAGGGAAAGAATGGTTCTCTGTAAAAGACAAAACCCCCACAACTTATCCAGATCCACAAAGTGAATTAGAACCCTTTTCCTCTACAAGATTCAGTTTCTCTGCTCTGAGCTCTGCTGGAAGGAGTGGAATGTCCCTTGACGGTCCCACTGTTCCTATTGTTCCTCCTGCTTCTCACAGCCTACATGAGCACTGCTGGGGAAGCAAGGCTGGCCAGTGCCAACTGTTCAGCAAAGGGACAAAGAGCTAGGAGTGGAGAAGCAAAAGAACAGCTGCAGAAACTGTTGATAGTCAGGAACCCTTGTGGCTGGCATTCCAGAGGAGCAAGGGGCTCTCCTGAGCCTGCCTTGAAATCCTGGTGGAGAATGTGCACATTGCAGTGAGCCCTGGATACGTGTGTGGGACAGTGGTATCTCCAGCACCTGCTAGCAGGCTGAAGTGGTAGCCTGACCTCAGCTCTCTTACCCTAAGTTAGGCTTTACTGTTTGTGGCACTCGACTGGCCAGTGTGTTCCTCTACTTCCTGTGTTTTCAGCAACCGTTTTGGCAAAGCAAGGCAGACAACCCCTCCTCAAAAGTGAAACCTCTTCTCAAAAGTGTTATTTTAAGGATAAACTTACAAGACATTGTAAGGCCTTTTAATACTCCTTCTCTGTAAGAAGCACTTCTGTAAGTGCTTCTCCTGGCACTTATAAAACAACAAGCAGTTTTTGGAAAGGTGTGAGTGGATATGCATACCATGTCTTTCTGTTCAAGCCGGGCTCCAGCTTCCACCAACTTTTTCACCACCTCTAGATGTCCTTCAGAGCATGCCCTGTGCAATGCAGTGCGTTTGTACTGGCAATTGAAACAGTGCAAAGTCAGACATGATGTATCGCACAAGCATATGTTTAAAATCTTTTCTCCCCTTCTCCCTAGGATGATGGCAAATACATACTCTGTGCTGATTCATTTTTAACAGCTTATACTTTTGAAACCTGAAATCTGCTAAATATTAATAGCAACCTGATAGCTGAGGGCTGCCTACCCAGCATTTTAAAGGATGTGAGAAGTATCTGCAGTATGGCATTCAAATTTAATATGATGCCTGTTGAGTTCCCCATCCAACATGCTATGCTGCATTTTGGAAATGCAGCTTATGTATTATGGAATGTGAGGGTAGGCAGCATCACTTATATCTGTCTTTCTGCAGACAAATTTCTTATCTCCTCATCTATAGGTTTGGAAGATCACCTACTACTGAAAATCAGGGTTTCCTGGGCACCAGCCACTTTCTTTTAAATATAAAGACTCTTTTGAGGTAATATGACTTTGAAGGGTCTCAGTGGCTTGTTAATCACTAGAAAACTTGATGTACAAAACTTCCAGCATTTATTTCCTCCCCCCCCTCCCTTTTTCCTCCTCATAAGGGTGGAAGCTACAAAACTTTGTGGTAAAAGTTATGTCTGTTCTGTAATAACCCCTCTTCTGTAGCAGGCTTTGCATTAGGAAGGAAGATTGTACCTCATCACAGACATTTGGATCCCCTTTGTCTGACAGGTATTTTTCAATTACTGGCAACTTATTCTCCAGGGCAGCTTTAAAGAACGTGGGTATATCCACAGGTCCTGTCTGATAGAAAGAATATAGAGGGCATAAACATGTGTGGCACAAACACCCACTACTGCTTTATCCAGAATAAGGTACTTTGAAGTAACTTACAATAACTTCTGGTTCAGGTTCCTTTAAAATGGGCACTTTCACTTTCTTGCATTTTTTCTTCTTCTTCAGCTGAATAATTTTTTCAAGATCTTCCAAGTTTTCGAGTTTTGTCCTTGCCTCTAATTTCTTCTTCTTCAACTGAAACAAATCAGGGAAGCCAGCAAGTTGAGCTGAGTGTGACCACCTCTTCCTTTTCAAAGTGGCAGGACAGCGTGTTACTATTCGGCTGAATTCCATTAAGATTGTATGAACTTTGAAATAAGCTGTCTTTTTTAAATATTATTATTTGCAGATAGGGCTAATTGACCATTGGAATAAGTTACTAAGTGTGTGAGAAATTCTTTGTCATCTGTAGTTTTTCATATTCCATTGGACCTCTTCCTAGCTTCTACTTCAGCCATATGTTGTGGGCTAGAGAGCGTGAGTTTAGGCCAGGAGTCAGAGCAGCACTGCAGTCCCTTCTGGCACAAAAATTTAAAACATCTCATGTGCAGCTTATCAGAGCTGAGAAACTCCTGCAGTCTTAGCTGATTTCCACCAAGCATTTTTTCTTCAACCACTTTCATGATGCAGCCCCTAATTTATTGGAACTTAATTCTCTTTGACTAAAAACATACCCTTAAGTAAAGAACAAGTTTTAGACCGATCTTAGCATTTCAGTTAGCAAGTGTTTTATTTTGGTAAGCTACAAAGAATGTCCTCAGTGTCCTTGATGGGCAGTTCAATAAATGTTTAAGATTTCTTCAAACCTGCTTGTAAAAAGCATCCAGGCATGAAGTCAGTATGGAGCACTGCTAATATCAAGGGAAAATGTGTTGCCTGAACTGAGATCCCATGAGGTGTCCTTGACTTCAGAAGGGGAATTCACAAACAAGGGGTAACTCAGGGTCAATACAGATGGCAGATTCATGGTGTCATTAAGGGTAAATACCTTGATGATATCCTGTCATATAGAATACAGTTTTGTCAACTGAATTCTTATTCAGGCTATTTCCACCCTTTCTTTTTATTGTTCTCTCCATTTAGGGTTTGATCTGTAGATCATTGACCTTATAGAAAATAATTATGCTGAGTGGACTGTGGATCAACTGGAGACCCAGAAAGTTCTTAGGACCCAGTTTTGGAGGAACTCAAAAAGCCTCTATAGCAAGAAATGATGTCTCTGTTGAAGGTTAAGTAGTAGTGTTTATTCTAATATTTCTGAGACTCAGTTTCCCACTCTTCATTTTTCAGAAAAAAGTCTTGTTTCCCCTGCTAGTTAAACTTTTTCATTTCCAAATCACTTTAAATTTTTAGACCAGTTCGTTCCAAAGAATTCAAGGTGTTTTTTGGGGGAAAAAAAAGCATCAGTTCTTAGGAAATGGGGAGAATTGTCATGCTCCAGGAATAGAAAATGGTATTTTTCTGTAGACCAGTATCACTTTCATTTGTAATTGTTCTTCCCAATTGTGCTAGTAAGCATAAAGCGTAATGCCATGTTTTCATAAAAAGAACATTTTCATGGTAAATAAGACTTCTGGCTTCAGAAATGCACTCTTATGTCTTTTTTGGGTTAGTTATTTTTGGTAGCAGTCATTAGGTGTGGAAGCTGAAGGTGGCTAACTGGCTCTGATTGCTCCCCCCTTACTGACAGCTGGCACCAGGTGACTAGGCAGGAGGGAGCCCCTACAGTTTCAGTCAGACATTATAGGGGATGTTTTGGCTTCTGCCTCAAAGCATTTCTGCCTGCAGCCATAGGCTACAGAAATCAGCAGATCTCCATGGCGTTCAGTGTACTTTAGACCAACCTCCTTTGGTGGACATCTCCCAAGGGTTTATCTAGCTCATATTTCTAACTTAGAAAGAGGCAAAACTTCAAGGACTGCAGCAGGAAATGCACACAGGATGATAAAAATCCAAGCAGAAAACCCAAGAGCCTACCTCTGCTTCTAGGTTTTTCCCCTTCTCGTAAGCCAGATCACCTCGAGTCAGCGAGTGCTCAGAGACTGTCTTTAGGTCATCCTGCTTCTCTAATCTCACAGCAGCTTCATACTCCCCATTTTTGAAGTCCTCAGGGAGGAAGCTGCCAGTCTCTTTATCATCCGCTTTCTTCCCAGTCACCTGTAAATGCAAACATGATATAATATAATAAGCAGTGTCATGACTGCAGTGGTCATCACCTGGGATGGATTCCCTAGGGTGGACCCTGTTCCTGTTCTGTGTGGGACAGACTGAGTGCAGACATCATTCCACCTGTGCCAGGGTTAGCTGTGTGTGCAAATGGCTACACCAATCTCACCCAACGACAGATTTCCCACATTCACACAGCAACCCACCCTTGGCATCTTCAGGCCTTGGATCCAGATCCATGAGGCCAGCTCACAGTCTAACTCCCTGCCTGGCTGCAGCTGAGGTGCTGCTATATCGACAAAAGCCAGAGGGTTGGGAAGAGCATCCTTTTTGTTCAGGGTTTTCTTGTTTGTTCACTTGCCAGCCTGTGTCAGACTCACCAGAAGGCTCTAAAAGGCTGTGGTGGAAAGAGCCACCCCAACCAGCCACTCTCACCCTGCGAGTGTTGAGTATGGGAACTGAGCGGGTAGCATGGGAGGAGAGGCTTCCTTCATTGGGACCTTCCAGCTCTATTGAAACACATCCCATGCAGTTAAATCAGGTTGTTGAATAATTTCAAGGCTGTTTTTACCCATCGCTGTCAGTATTAAAGTCCCATTTATAAGAGAATGGGAAAAGGATGTTTCCGCGCAGAAGCTTTGTGGTGCTGTGCAGCAGCACAGCTTTCAATAGCTTTCAGAAATATTTCTGATGCCCAATGAAGTATGTACAAAGAGATAACTTATGCCAAAGAATTGAAGACAGCATGAACTAGTTAGGCTGTATGGCAGTTACATCTTAACATAGTCATCTGGGAAAATAGAAGCAGAGCTTTACTGTATCGTTCCTGTTTTCCCAGTTTCTCGAACAGATCAGATATTCTTAGTCTAAACACTGCAGTGGCATGCCCCATCACTTGTGGTCTGGTTTAGACATTATTTTTCAAAGGCTCATCTACATCATGAACAGCAGTGGTTGTAGGAACTGTTAGTATATTATTAGAAAACAATACTATTACTAAACTGTTTGTTTAGTATTATAAAATACTTTAGTTTCTCTGCCTTAATACCTTCTCTCCGTGCCTTATTAGATTGGAATTACTTAGAGTGATCATAAAATTCCTAGCTTCTAAAAAAGTAAAAATTAAAATAAAGGACAAAGGCAAATAAACAAGCTAAATCTGGTCAGTCTCTTCTTCCTGGTGAACTGTGCTCTGAAGCAAAATCCAAACAGCTACGTAGCTGTATCTGTGGTGAGCCCACTTCCCAAAGAAAATTTACAATGAAAATATAACAGGATAACAAAAAATATATAAGGGTTTGCACCTAGAGCACAGCAGTGCTGGTAACCTGCTAAATCAGTGATCCAGAAAGGTCGTCTTTCTCTGCCTGGTGTAATGACAGCCTAGAAAGAAAAGTAATTGTGAGTAAATGAAGGAAGGTTGTACCTACCAGCTCTTCTACTTTCATCATCATTGTCATATTTGCTGGTGTTTGGAGGTTGTACTCCTGTACAACCTGTATGGCTGAAACTCCCAAGGGCTCAGACCAGCTCTGCAGGGACCACCACACTCACTTTGCTTATATATCTTTGGGAGAACTGTGCTTGAATGAGATAATCTTCCAACCTGGGAATCCAAGTATGCCCCTTGTGCTTGCCAGCTGAGAGGTAGGCTCACGCTCATTCCAGACATGTTAACGAGCCAGATCTGGTGTCGAGGCAGGGAGGGAGGGGGGTGTCAGTTGGGCGAGGAGGGGTGAGCCTCAGAGTCTGACCACACCGGGTATGTGAATCGGAATGAAATGTGAGCTCATCATTCTTTGGCAATGACTGCACTGCTCAGCAATGCGAGTCATTCTGTGTTCCCAGTGCCCACTAGGACAGCTGCCTGTTGATACACCATTATAACTTCATCTTCTTTTTTTTTCTTAATTGACATTCAGATCACTGTAAGACACTGGAAAGGGTAAGTGGCTTATGTACAATGCTTGTAGCAATATCTTCCTGATAAATTGATTATTACCTCTAAAGTCTCGGAAACCCATTTTTTTCATTGCTATTTATTCTTGGATGATAAACAGTTTTAGGGGAAAGGTTTTTTCTCATCATGATGACAGTCTTCTATATTTGTTGGAAGGAATTCTCTGAGGGATTACTAAGCCAGAATGATGTCTCTGGTGCTAAAAGGGCCTATGATGTGATAAGTTACAATCAGTGTAAGATCTCAAAACAGCAAGATTTGCATTTTTCTGGAACTTTGTCCATCAATGGTCATAAGCCAAATAATGAATTATGTCCTATTATGAAAAAAAAAAAAAAAAAAAAAAAAAAAAAAAAAAAGAAAACTTAGTACTGATAATATTTTTCTTTTAGATATGAGAGAATAGGGGCACGGAAGTTATTTGTTCATTTTTGACAATAAAATGGGATACAGACAAATATACACAGATGATGTGAGTGTTTTGGGGAAAAAGAGCTATTGAATCCTTTGAGAAGGCTTTTCTTTTGCCATGAATCAGAGTAACTTGAAGAATGACCACCAGCAGAAGGCAGTTTTGTAAGAGGAAGATGCACTAATTTATGCATTCAAAGAGTGTGGATAAATGCCAAGAAGAGTCGGTTCCGTAATTGCGCAATGCTTGGAGCTCCTGTCTGATGAGGTGTAAGGTTGGCTGCAGGCATGTGGGTCACCTGGCTGAAATGAATACAGCTGCTCAGGTGCTCCAAGTATGACTTGTACATAAGTTCTTTACCAAATCAAGACATAACTATCCCACATGTTGTTTGTATCATTAGCATCATTAGCATGCTGCATTCCTGACACTGACCTTTCAAGGTGTCTCTCCTTTGAACTATCCCCCAGTAATCTGAGTACGTCCAAACTTGTCTTCTAGTGCCCATCATACCTATGCCCTCCCTTTCCCTGAAATGAAGCTGGACATCAGGTGGTTCCTTTACCACTCAGAATATATATGACATTAGAGGATGAGTCCCAGAACTAAAATAGAGTATGTGCTAGCAAGAGAACCTTTCAGGACATTTTTTTCCAAACCTAAGTACAGCAACAGTATCATTCCCCTCAAGTGGTATGTCCTGAATCACACTGCCAGACTTTTTTTTCACACCAATTTTTCAGCTCCGTGTGGCTTTTTCTAGTTTACAAAGGTGCTGCAACAGCTTACCCCACTCTGTTCAGTTCTGTGAATCTTATTTGGGAGATTGTCTTGAAATCCACAACCCTAAAAGATGGCTGCACAGAGTGCTTCTGGTTTAGCAGAAGCAGATCACAGCAGAGACCTGATGTGGAAAGAGAAATGCTCGCTTTAAGAACAAAAACTGTTTAAAGAGCTACGAACTTCCTCTGGACTTGTATTTGAAGCTCACTTTTCCCTCTTTTTGCTTTCCTTTTTTTTTTTTTTTAACAGCCTGATATATAAAACTGACTATAAAACTGACTCAGCAAAGGCTTAACTGGAAGCTTTAAGCGGATAGGGCTTCCTCTGCAAATGGTACATAAATCCAGAGTGAGAGTAGCTTTACAGGAAACCTCAGTGCTCTGAGGGGAAACAGAAACCAAATTCTTGCATCATGAGTGCTACCAAGACCCCACAGCTTATTTGTCTTTAAAGCATTCTGTCCATGATGACTAAAACAATAATACAGAATAGAAAAGAATATTCCTTGATTATCCCAAGTTTCTCTTCTAAAATGGTGGCACACAGAAACCCACTTGAACCAAAGGCTGGGATCTAAATTAGCCTGATGGTAAATGCTTTTAAGCTAAATGTCATGTAAACCAAGGCAACACTATTGAAATAGCAGAAATGCACTGATTCATATCAGCTAAGACTCTTGGCTTATCACTATTGCTCAATATTGGAGGGGAAGTAGCATAATGAGCTTCTAACCTTGTCCTGGATTGTAACCACTTAATCACCTTTCACCAAGTGATTTCTCGTTACAGTGGTAATAGCAGATGGTCAGTGGGCGATGTGTGATGGGAATCTGAAAAACTTTTGCCACTCCACTGAAGGATAAGGGCAGAGCAATGATCAGCAAGGTGTAAGGCAACTGGATATTGTCACAAAAATCCTCCACAGAGAAAACATAAAAGGATGGTAGGCTCAGCATGACAGAGGGAAAACTATGGCACACCCTGCTCCTTGCTATCAAAACAGAAACTCTCTGACTACTGTAAAGAATGTTTGTAATTCATTTTTTTAAGAGATTACTGGTAGAGTGAAAGCATCATGTGTGATACAGATGATATTGCCACCTCCTGTCAAGTGTACGACCATCCTGTTTTCAATGCCGTCACTGCTGTACTTGTCTATCTTACATTTTCCAGCACTCTGCCCTTGGCTCTGTCCATACATCTGAAGATGCTGCCCTTTGGATGCCATTCTGCCTGGCTGTTTCTTGTCCTTTTCCTCCTGCTGAATAAGTAAAGGTATGAAAAAATCAGTTCTTGGGGAGGGGTTCTGCACCTGAGATTATTGATCCAGCAGATTATGTTCCACATGTTTGCAGCCAAAGATAAATTCATAACCAGGGTACACAGAAGAAATAGTGACCTATAGCTTACTCCTCCTGGATTAGTGATGTGTTGGTGTGTAATGGCTTGTTTATTTTGCAGTGTGTGTGAGCATCCAGCATGCTTTACATATATCCACATACCACAGAGCAGTATAGGATCGTATATAGTGAGAACTGCATTTGTTTCCTCCTCTTTCTTTTTAGATGTTGGTTTTCCATAAAAGGCAGGAAACACTTTTATTCATCTTTGATACTTTTGATATAAAGCAGTTTGGGAATTAATCAACTATAATATAAAAATTATTCTGCTCATGTTCCAACTTTTTCAACGTAGTGATATATATTTCTGCCTACTTTTTCTAAAGTGGTCAGGTCATGTCATTTGTTTAGAGACTTCTTATCAATGTGTATTTTTGTGTATGAAACTGCTAAAGAGAAGCACATTGTTTCCATAAGGGAAAAATACCCACAAAACTATTTCACTTAGGAATAGAAAGTTAGTCCTCAGTACAAAATTAGAATGTAAGAAATTATTAAATTAAAAAATTAGATTACAGTTCCATTTTTTTCAGATCAGTTGTTATTAAAGAAACAAAGGAGTTATAATCTAGGAGGTTGCTGGTCTGGCCAACACAGTCCTCTGGTGTCAAAACCCAAACCAGCAATGAGTCAATAGTTGCATCACTTAAGATATACCTTAAAAAAAACCCTCCTCAAATGACATCAGAGTTGGGGACTTCACATAATAGATAAAAATACAACTGTGATTTCTATTTAAAAACAAGGTATTTGAATTTATCTGAGGCTGTGAGCTTTATCATAATGGCATTTTTACAACATGCAAATCTGGATAATTCATCTTAATGGATCTCAGCTAACAAGCAAGTGCAGCAAAACGCACCCGGAGGGTTGTTGTCTGTGGTCAAATGAGTTTATCTATAGGCTGCTTGCCTTCCTAGTCAGCAATATAGGTCAGGGTCCCACTGCTCCAGCACACCTATGCTGATGCTGTTCATGTAACCTCTAACTACATTTGTGTGTGGTCAACAATGTATACTATTCCTTCCGCTGCTTCAAAAAGGCTTTTCTGTATCAGTGTGGACTTGTCTAAAAGGTTTCTGCCATTCATAAATACTCCAGAACAGCTCCAAGTCAGGCAGGAAGGGAAAAGTGCTTAAAGTAGAGAACAGTGAGAGCCTGCCTGCAAATCCTGGTCACTTGAGTCATGATCCAACAGACATCTACAATGACCACCTGCTCTGCAGTAAAGTATGGACAGTACTTTTGACTGGCAACAAAGGAGAATTCAACTTCACTCCAGAGAAGCTGTGGCATGTTTTAACTTTATTTTTATTTAGAATTTCATATTGTCTAACTTAAAGCCTCCAGTTTTTGAATCTTGCAATAGCTTTACCTGAAAGCTTTTAAGTATTCCCTCTCACCCCAGTAGTGCTCTGCTATAGTTTTTGGTGATACAAACCTCTCTCTGAAATGCTTCATAGCATGCCCAGGAACAGATCTAGCTCCCAGCTGTCCTTCTCTCCACTTACACAGCAAAAGTAGCAGCTTGGGAGATGCAGGAGAGCTCCTCTGGGCAGCAGTGCAAGACTTCACAGGCTGTACCTGAGGGAGTGATGTTCACTTCCTGCTGCTTCTATTTTAGGAATTCCGCTCTGCAAAGGTAGCAGGTTTTGTGTGGGGCTGCTTAACAGCAGTGACCAAATAACCTCCAGTCATTGCTTTTCCCTGTAGCCTTACATTACAGCACATGTTGAAGTAGTTATCCAATAGGATTCCCAAATTGCTCTCCAGGCAGAATCAACCCAATTACATTCCTCACAATGGGAGACCGTGGGAGGTCATCTAGTCCAAGTTTCTGCTCAAAACAAAGTGAAAATTTAATTCAGTAAGGGTGTTCCAGGCTTCATCCAGTCAGATCTTAAAAACCTCCAAGGAAAGAGATTTCATATCCCCCCGGCCATCCTGATTCAATGCCTGAGTAATCTCATAGTGATTTCTTTTTCCTTATATGCAGTTGAAACTTTCCCTCTTTCAATTTGTGCTCATGGTCTCTTGTTCTCTTCCCTCAAACCTCTGTAAAAACCCTGGCTCTGCTTTCTTTGTAACCTCACAGGCTGTTCTTGTTTTCCCTAAAACCTTGTCTTCTCCAGTCTGAACAAGTCCAGCTCACCCAGCCTTTTCTTACATAGTAAGTGCTCCAGCCCCCAACCAGCTTGAGACTGATTTTACATCATTGTTTGGACACGTGATGAACATACTAAACGATGTTGTACCAGGAACTGATCCTTGTGGGAATCTGCTGGAAATAGTTCCACTCGTTACTCTCACCACTTTGCAATCTGTCACTGAGCCAGCTTTTAGTTCTTCCAAAGTACATCCTTTTAATTCCATACAATGCATGCTTTTTAATCATACCAACATATGCCGTGAAATGAAATGCTTTGGCAAGACCCAAATAAACTGCATTAACATGAATAGTGCTCTCTACCAGACCTTTCATCCTACGAAAAGAGACTTTTTTGAAAAGATCTGCTTTGCATCCAACCACATGGATTAGCATGTTGCATGTAATGTGTCTGGTTCTTTCTTGATAAAGCTTTGGTTAACTCTTCCCCCTGTTTTCTGGGAACCCAGTCAGGTCAGCCTCCCTGTTATTTACTCTTTCATCTCTTTCAACCAATCAAAATATCTTGGGAGCTAAGGAGTAACAAAAAGGAGCTTCTCTGCTTTATTGACACTGAAGCTGTGCTGTGAGATCTTTGGATCCAACCCAAGAGGATGTTCTACCTTAGGGAGGTTCCTGCATCTTGTGAATAAAAGGGAGCTCAGGGAACCAAAGTGAGAAAGAATTGGGTGGATTTTGCTTTAAAATATAATGATGTTTTCATAAAGAATTGATTTTGTAATCTCTTAGCAAACAGTAGTGTGTCACAACACTTATAATATATGCACTCAGGCAGAGCAGCCTCTCATTTATAGAAGTCATACCCACTATAATGTTAGAAATAGCTTGAGGAGATTTTAAAAATCACTATTACCTGGAAAAAGTAACCCTTTTATGTTTGGGGATTGGGGGGGAGTGTTTATTGTTTGGGGTTTTTTTTTGCTTTTAACATATTGCAATTAAAATGTAAATGTGTAAACCTGCTTCACATTAAATTGCTGAAAAGCTTTTTCTCCCCTTCCATGAGATGAGGTTTCATTGTCAGTGAGGTATTACTGGATTTATATCCAAGCTATTTTTAACAAATATCTCCTTTGAATGAGATAATACCAGTGAGGGTGGAAAAGCATTGATGCAACTTTGAAATTGCATTACATCATATTATGTTGGTCATCCTCTTGAGGCTAGAGGGGAAGTATTTCTGTAACTGCAAACACAGATAGAAAAGTCAATTTGCCCTTTATTTGTCAATTTGTTATAGGTACATGGCATATACTAAAAATGCAATTTGAGTTTAATTTTAGAGAAGAGAGTAATTAAAAACCAACCAAGAAAAAAACAAAAGAAAGCAGGCAAAAAAACCCAAATGTACCTTGTCCTCTAAAGTTTCATAATCAGAGACAAATTTATGCCAGATGATGAACTTGGAGAAAAATCTTGTGCCCTTCTGTAACACAGAAGTTTTACAGGAGTCTGTTGCAACCCTTTGACATGGGATTTCTGTATTCTGTTTCATTTCAGGAGAAAGTGTAGGGAGCGTATGCAAAAGGAGGAAGGAGTGAATTATCTAAGTTGGTTTCTCTGGGTCTGCAATCTGCAGACACTATTTTTAGTAAGTTGTTATTTCACAGGGAAAATACCAGAAATTTCCCCCGTAGCTATTTTGTCTCAGCCAAGGCATCTTCACACCACAGTCAGCTGGATAAGGAGACCATGGGGTAGGCCATTTCCCAAAAGTCTGTTATTATCCAGATTAGGGAGCTGGGAAGGTGACTAGGCTGTGACTAGGATCAGTCAGTTCTTCCTGAAGCTCTGCCCATATCTAACTCACATACCCTGTAAGAAATTTTCTATGAGCTCTGCTTCTTTCTTCATGTCTTTTTAGACCATCTGTGTGGCAAAGCCAGTGTAGAGGCAGGCTGTTCTCACTATAACATGACAGAAAGACCGGGAAGATACTTCTTCCTCTCCCCGGTGTATCGAGAGTGAGGATACAGGACAGCATTAATACAAATGAAACACTAAATTTCATGGTGAAGAAATGTAAAAACAAACACCTAGATTCCTTTTTCTGATGGATATGAGATTTAACTGTCTGAACATTTTTTTCAGAAATGAGGAAGAGTCATGTGAAAGTGATTTTTCCAAAGACAGAATTTCTAGACAACTGCAGCATTAACATGCTTAGATTTGAAGGCCTACCCTTTCTGTTTTGAATTTAGCATCAAGCACCTGCAAATACTTCTGCCATCTCAGAGTCACTGCAGAATGCATGTTGAGGTGCCTGATGCTGAAGGGGAACAGTCATAATACATCTTCCCATGCTAGCTGTAAATTAACAACAAAAAAAAAAAAAGGCAATTTTTTCATTTTGTATAAGATCATGAAAGTATAATCACATTTGTAGTAACTTATGACTTTACTGCTTAATTTTCCACTGATTTTTCAAAGAACTACTTTTTTTTACTGCGCTGCATAAGCAATAGTGCACGTGTTCATTATGTTTTAGGGCAAGAAATGATTTTAGAAAATAGATGAAAGCAAATCCAATTTTGCTTTTATCTTTATTACGAGTTGGTAAATACTTAGCCATCAATCCAAGAAAAGCAGCAGCCTTGCTGTCTGGATTCTCTTTACCTTTTAGCTTAAGCATGTCACCTAATCTTTCTGAAATTTACACCACCTGCACCCAAAGCCCATGTCCTGTATCGGAGCTCTTGATACGTACACGAAAATAATGAGTGCATGTTTATTTGGTGGCTGACTCTATGAAGACATTGAAGAAGCTGTCTTTATCCCCAGGTGCCAGAAGTCATTCATAAATAAAACTAGGGGGAAAAAAGTAATACCTTGAATATGGGATTAAAATGTAATTTTATTTGCTTTTAGTTACAACTGTACATTTGAGAAAGGCACTTGTTAATCTCTTATCAAAGCATTCTGTTTTTCTTTGATCTTACTATAATTTATTGTCATGAGTTGCCATAGGCATCTGTAATCCTGCTTAAAATCCCTCTATGCATTCCACTGTCTTCCAGGCTGGCCTTTTTCCATCCATTGTGGTGAACATATTCTCCCTTTAGTTTGTATATGCATCTCCCACTTGTCTCCATTGGAGTTACTGGCACTAACATGCACATAAATAGTCCTTTGAAGTGTATGTTTTCTTTGTATTTTGTTTCACATTATCATTAATTAATACGATTATTTACTACTCAGGAAGATCTCAGTTATCTATATATTAACGGAGCCTTTAGAATGTGGGAAAAAAAGACAAACATTTTCTTGGTAGTTGCTGTCTAAGAATAATGGCAGGGACATGTAGCAGCTTTCACAGAGTGATAGAGTTTCACTGACATCTTTATGACATTTTAATTTAAAGAAAGACTAAAACAGAAAGTTTCAAACCTGTAAAATGTTGCAAACTCTGTCACCTGTAAATGCCAAGGTAACTGGCCTTGGTAGTTTTGAAGCAATCCCATATTTGTTTTCTGCTTGCAGTGGGGTGCTGCTCTTCCTTACACACAAAAGACATTTTGCATTTATGAACTGTCCCAAAATCACTGACTTGGCACAGAAGTACTCCAGTGAAGTGTACACTTATGAAAATGGTATCTAATACACTCAGAGACTACAGTACCCATTTCTTACTGAAAATAAAACCAAGCACAGTGGACTGTAGCAGTTACTTAACCATCAGAAACCACAAGGGAATTCGATACCAGCTCAGAAACAGAATCAGGTAACTTGCAGGCTCTTGGTCTGAGAGTTCCTCCATGTTCATTACAAAGTTACAGTCAGGTGGAGTCAGTCCATGTGGTGCCTATAGATTCTTTTAAAGTATAAGCCTACAAATACAAAACTGAACATATTTTAAATTTTTGTAATTCCAGCATTTCATTCAAGCAAATAATTCAAAGGTTTTGGGATGAAATGGTAAATTTTCCCTGTGCATTTCAGGATATTCCATCTATTTCTTTTTCCAGGTAGTATTCAGTTCATAACTTATATGAGTTGAAGTCTATTGCCTAAAATCCATCATCTCCTGAGATGCCACAGACAAGTATGAAACTTCCCAATATGTCCAAAACAGAGATGATGCTAACAGAAGAAACCCTTGAGCTACTCCATTGCATTGTAAGAGCATCATCAGTTAAAAGCAGAAATCCAAAATCATAAATTAGTCACCTTTTGAAAACCCAGTAATAATGAAATAGGTGCTACCTTCAGCATCTTCTCAGAACGTTGTGCCACAGTTACTCTGGACTTGACACTGGTTGCCTCAGTTCACTTAAGATGAAAACTAATCATTACACCCTCTCTTTGACCAGCACATAGCAAATTTATCTCACTTTTGTCCTGCCATCTGTGTGCTGTCAGCCAGTGAGATGGTTCATAAAGAACTGTCACGTGAAGCAGAGCATACATATGAAAGCATCCCTAGATGCAATCAAACATCACCCTGTTGAAGTGCACAACTTGTCTCTGTGTCAAGGCTTTTCACCTCTCTTTCAGGATATTTTTCTAAGTCAACTAAACACAAAAATGCAACCACAAGATTTCCCAGGAACAAGTTAGTAATACCAGTTCTGCTCACAGGAGAGAAAAGGAAACTTATCTGAAAAATTCACTAAGTGCTGTTTGTTCTAAACACAGCTTAGTCTCCACAATCGTCTCTTCCCAGCTTGCAAGGACATTTATCTGTGAGATTTTTGCTAGGCTGAACTAGTGCAGTGGACTCTGTGAGCATACTTCCTACCTCATTAAGATGGCTTGAACATGAGGGATAAAAGGGAATAGCTGCTAATAGTATCTTTTAAAAAATGACAGGAGGTATTTATTACTCATAATAGTTGTGAGAAGGAGGAGTGAAGTAACTTTTAGAAGCATCAGTCAGAAGTGGACAAACTCAGCTACTCCGAGGAGCTGAACATGGAGCTGCAACACACTTCTTGATCAGAGCAAGTGCAACACCGCCTCCACAGCCTCTGCAGCTGCAGGTTCATGGAGCCACTAAATCCAGGGAAAACATGTGGGGTCAGAAGCTTGCAGAGTTTTGGCTGACTAATAACTGCAGCAGCTGCTGACTCCCCCGTCTACTCTGTCTGCTCAGGGAACACAAGACCTTCGCACTAGAAATTATTCCCAGCTGCAGCTGTTAGATATTCATGACAAATGTCTAATGGCTAAAACTGTGTGTTGTGGACAGTGTCACCTTTCATGTCATATGGGGACAATTGTGTATCCTTCACTGTGGCTGGGATACTGAGCTGTCATCCTAACATCATCTGGAGCTATACTCCTAGACCACAAACCGCTGTCACTGAGCAGTGAGTTCTGACTGCTGGCTGATGCCTTCTTTGTATCAAGTTACTGTTTTCTACCACTATAGATATACCAGGACTGAGTAGCTGCCACTGTGTCTCACTGCAGGAGAGAAAGTGTAACTGTAGTAGCCCTGTCTATGAATTGCATTTAAATCAGGTTCAGTTCCAGGTTACAGCAGGACAAGGGACATGCGCATCCTGTTCCACAGCACTTGGAAGTTTGTGCTTCCAAAGGCAGTGGGCCTTTTGTGCTGATGTCTGGTATCATCGGAAGAAAACACATGGAGGATTTATTCTGTTGATGAATGGAGGGAGTTGAGCTGCTACCGACCAATGTGAGGTTTCCACTGGATTACTCTGCATTTCCTTTCTTCAAGTAATCCTGAGTCAGTCTTCTGGCAAAAACATGCCTTTCTACCGATTTACACTGTAGAACTAACCTGAAATAATATTTCCATGAATCAATCAGTTTTCCAACTCACAGAATTCTGCAATCTTACGAAAATCTGCTTTTTGTTAACATACAATGAGGTGCCACGAACAGCCCGAGGAGCTGTAAAGCACGCAGAGAAACTACTATACTGTGTAGGGGTGCAGTGCAGGCCAGTGACCAACAGTGCAATGCATCCCACACACGGGAGCTGTTAGGGACACAAACTGCACCAGCTCTTTGTAAGCTCCAGTGCCCTTAGGGTACTCCAGTCCAGACACAAGGGGGTGGCACAGTTGATCTGATCACATATCATGTCCAGACACATCCTGGATATGCTGGACTTAGTGAAAATATTCGGAACAGTTCTATTGTGTGCACAACAACAACTTGGCTGTGTTCAACAGCCAAATAACCAGAAGCTTCCTCTTGAAGTAGGTTGCATATTGCCACCCCAAGTGTCAGTAGAATCGGTTCATCTGATAATAATATGTGGTCATCTATCTTTTTCCAGCTCTAAATCTAGATTTGATGGACAGAGATTTGAAATCAAGGCCAAAAGCGCAGCCAGAAGAGAAGGAAACATCACTTGCTTTCTTTGCTTTGTGAGAGAAAAAACACTAGAGCCCAGTTCCTCTCCTGTGGAAGGACAGAACACATTACATTAGACACTATCAACCTTTAACAGGTTCTGGGATTATTTTTAAAATTACAAAAACAGGCACATGAGTTCTTTCTTGTTTATAGGACAAATGTTGTCAGAAAATAAATCCAGCAACAAAGGGGAGTGGCAGGGAAAGATGGATAGCCTTTGGTTTCACTAACAGATGAAAATATCTCCCCTATATCTGACCCTCTGGGTGTGTTGCTGGTCAAGTGAAGCCAAGTTGCATAATGTTCAGCCAAGAGAGAACCAATTTTGGGCTGATGCACTGATGGTGAGATTTACTAGAGCATATTTATGTATACAGACTCAGTTTAAGGAACTGCTGCAATATTTGCTATCAAGTAGGGAAATGGCCTCATCCTGAAATGTGCTGAGATCACTTGCCTGGTGCTGAGTCACTAAACTCCTGTGGGAGTTAATCAGAGCTGAGAGCTTTTGCTATCTTAGGGTGTACTTCATACGGAGTGTGATGGAAAGGATACTGCTTCTCAAATGCTGACAAGCCCTCCTTTTTCCCTGCAGTTTAATTCTAGGATTTGGCACTGAAATGTGTATTTTGTGTCACCTGTTGTCATCACACATGTAAATTAAGGTGCAATTGCTATGGAGAGATGAGAGGTAGAAGTCCTTTTTCAGTAATTTTTCCATAGCATAGTCCTTTTTCAGTAACTTTTCCTCATGCAAAGCAGAAAAATAGTGTCTGCCCCAGGGGAAAACTAAAAGTTAGCAGAACTTGAGTCAGTAATGCCTCTTCCCCTTTCTCTGATGTGCATCCTGTCTCTTGACATGTACTAATTTAATCTTTCACTTTATAATGAAGAAATCCCTGAAAACATAAGCTTTCTTAACATTTGCAAGAATGTTGTCTCTTGGGTTTTAGTTCTGTTGTTGAAGAAAATTATCCTAGAAAACTATTGAATTCAGTCTATCCTTTGATTGATCTGTATTTCTAAATTCACTTACACCTGTTACAGAAGAGTATCAAATATTTTAAGAAGCATTTCAGCTCAAACTCAACCCCTGAACTGGATACCAAGACACGATGAGTTTACATGAAATGAGGCACCTGAAAATGAAAAAAAAAATGGCCCTAATGATTAGCAAATTTAAGAACTTGTTCAGAATTTAAATTTATAGGTTTTGGCTGTGATGTACATGAAAAGAATCCTTCCTAGTCCCTCTGACGGTGGCGTTGTGTCTGTACTTATGAGTGTCATAAACAGATTGTACCAAATCCATTCACAATCACATTTCTTAAATTTGCACTCATGCTATGATTCATTGTGAATGCCATTATACTAAAAATAACAGGAATGGCAATTAATTATGTTAAGTGCACATGTGTACATTGCTCTTTGCCATATCTCTACTATTCTTTCAGTGTTTCTTTTACACCCTTCCTAACAAGACAGTGAATCTCTAATCCATAACCTCTAATCTCTAATACTATATTCTAACATACTAAGCTGTTCCTGAAATAAACCCCTCTAGTTTCTTATGTCATTTGTATTCTCCAACTCCCACCCACATATTAGGAAGCTTTTGAGGCATAGTTTGTTATTCATACCACAACACAAAGGACAGCTATCCATGGGGCTGCAGAATTCTGTGGCACTAATTTACATAAGGTAGGAATTTATAAATCACAAGATACTTCTCTATGATATTGTGATTTAATGTAATTCATTCACATTCATACCATATCTTCTTAAAGCAACTAGAAACACTTTTATTTGCTTATCGTTGCATTTTCAATAGATGGTATAACAGTTTACTAGAATACTAGGAGGTATTTATCGAGTAAGTTATTTTTAACCACAAAAATGCCCATTATAGCTCATGAATAATTAAAACCAACAATATTTATAAAGAATCGTTAAGTAATTCTTCTTTTGTTTTAAATGCTAGCCACCCCTGCACTCTGCTAGCAAGCTATGCTGAACTAGCAGGTGTTTCTCCTAAGGACCACGGAGCAGCTGACCCCCTCCAGGTAGCTCATAAGAGAGCAGACCACCTCCACGTGGGAAAGCAAGCAGGAGTGCAGCAGCTTTAGGTGATAACAGACTCCCTTCTAGTCCTGAATTGAAGTAAGTGCTGCCTATGTTTTGGGCTACAGTTGAGGGAGATCTGTTTTCTTTCTTTACAGTAATATGCTGTAGCCTGTTTACTGTGTTTGTGTTTAATTGTCATATGTAATGGTGCCTCAAAGGAGTTGTGTTTTGAAATTACTGTCTTTGTGATCTGAGATATTTTGTAGAAGTTCAGACTTCTGTTTGTGTGTTTGGAATCTGTTCTTTAATTATCTGCCTTTCTGCAGGGTGACTGACCAAAACAGAAGGAAAAAGTGGTGTAAAAACTTCACGAACTTCCGTGACTCTGTAACTCTAAGTTTCTTGCCTTGCTTCTAAGAGTTCCCTAATGTCTATGGCAGATGATAATTCAGAGGAGAGGATTGGTAGAACACTTGTTTCTTGTAGATCAGTAAGAAAGGAAATAAGATGTGATTAGAAACCTTCAGTTTGCGTGATGGACCGCTTGTCAATCTTCTGCAGGAGCAGTTTTTTCAGTGGGATGAAGGAGAAAAAAAAAAAAGCCCATGTTTGCTTTTTTGATAAATCTGTATTTCTCTGCTACAGCTGTCTATTTCTTTGTTTGAAGAAAAAAAAATTTTGAATGTTCAGATGGTCACTCTAACACTTGCAAAAAATAGAAAAGCCCTATTCTCCCTTAAAAACCTACTATAAATCTGAGTTCACTACACCCCTTGTTCCCTCTTTGATCCCAGTTCCCACCCACAGGCTGCAGAAGGGATGAACTAAGAAACTACCCAGGCATGGGGACTACCTTGAGACATACTACTTAATATATTTATGAAAATTACTACCAAGTATTCCAGGGGAGATGGAAAGAAATGGGTGTGGGATGTTTGTGTTGAAATGTTCACACAGCCTCCCATATGCAGAGAAGTACCTGTGTTTGGCTGGAGTGGGGCACAGAGGAGCTCAGCAGCTGCCACACATGGCCTCTGCTCCAATGGGTTCATCTCAACTCACAGTAAAAGGTTGCTGAGTCCTGAAGGCAGCAGGTTCCTGTGTTTCTGGTGCACTGTGAAAGGGCAGTGGTTGTTATTGAAAAGTGCCTGCTGACATCAAGCTGTGTTTTGACTGAGAGTACTCCAATATTCACCTTAATGCTTATTCATAGGTATTAAGCAGTGTGAAAACCATGTTTAGTTGAGTTGCCAAACAGCATATGCAAAGAAGCTTGATTTTTGTAGGTTTTCCCCTTTGGTCTTGCTGCTTCACCAGAGTTAGAGGGATCTCCAGCAGCTTTCAAGTCTGCCTCTCTCTAGCCACCAGCAGGTCCTTGTCAAAAACCTGATTTTATCATTCACTTTTCTGAGTAATTTCAGGCCTATAGATGTGAAAGGGTATTGCCTGCCTTGTATCCATGATGATGCCTCATGACTTACTTTCCCCCTGAAATGTTTGAAAACACCATGAATGATGTTTTGTACCTCTTGTGCCTGAATCCTGTCACTTCTGTAACATCCAGAGCAGGTGAGCTGGATGACTAAATTGTGTTTGGTTGCAGGTAACAGCCAGAGCCTTCCTATGACTCTCTAGCATTGCTAACACCCTGCTAAGTCTTTCCACAGCTCCTTGTTACAGGCACTCTCAGTGCAGACATTTAATTGTTCCTTCCCCTGTTCCCCAGCAGCAGTGAGGCTGCAGAGGAATAATGCACAACAAACAGTTTGACTCATGCACACCTTTAGCCTCTCTACTCAGCAATGAGACCTGCATTTGCACATCAGCTTACGGAGCAATGATTTCCATAGCAACAGCGAGAATATGTGGGATAGTATGAATACTGCCTTGGAGAGCATATAAAGCACCTTCTTAAGAAATAACTGACTGCATGGGTTCTGAAAAAAAACCACTTGCAGTTGGCTATGTGAAGGCAGTGTTGTGTAATTTTTTTTTTGTTTTGGTAAAAAATAATTCATGTTTTGTTTTAGACAGCATCACTTTCTTAAAAAGACATTCCTGTGTACAGAGAATGGAGGACTTCCGCTTTGTGTAAACTGTTAGTGGATGCAGAGACTATGGAAAGATCCATGATGATTCTTCAGCAGCACAGTGAATTAATAGTTTTAGTGAAGATCTAAAGGGAGGTTACCTGAAGCAAGCATCAAGGGGGAGGGAAGAATGACAGCTCAGTTGATTGAGGGGGCAGGGAAGCAGGATCAGGTGATAGTCCCTTTAAATAACAGGTTTTATGGTCACTACTGAGGGGCAGGCTTTCTGTTATCAGAAGACAGGGAGGTGATGCTCTAGTACTTGGGGATGCTGATCCACAAGACAGGAAATATGCATGAAGGAATGACAACTATTTAATTCTTGGTGACATGCACATGTCTGTCTTCCTCTTGCTGCTGTTGTCTTATTGATTCTCTTCCTATTTGTTTTTGAGGGTTTTTTGTTGCCCAGCTCCATGTAGCCACAAAGCAGACAAGTATCTGGACACCTCACAAAGCTTCTCTGGGGAACATGGTCAGAGAAGTGTGTTGATTTCTATAGGTTCACATGCATTATTGCTTCAGTAGGGTTGCCCCTTTCCTTCCCGGTCCTTTTGTGAGCTTCAGGGAAATGTGTCCTTGGGCACACACCTGCGTCAAGCTCTGCAGTGCCAGTAGTGATTACTTGGATACAAACAGCTCTGTCTTTCTGAATGGCATGAATTGCTTCAACTCATTATGGGTGGAATGAACAAAAGTAACAATGATGATTTCATCACTTCCTTAGTAATGTGGTATCTAACCAACAATGCATGCTATACTGCAGCACAAGTATCTTAAAAATAAACAGTTTTGGAAGGGGAAAATTTCTTCATGTTTCAGATATTACTAAGTTTAACAGCTAAAACCATTGGAAGTCTTGAACCCCCTGCTTAAGCTGGATGTTGCAGAAAAGCTCCACATGCCATAGAATTCCTGCCCCTTCCATACATTAAGAGATCTGGATGAGTTTTCACAGCCTATCTTTCTCAATCTTTTTCTCCATCTTTTGATAAATGATTACTATTCCTGAACAGATTTACTTATTGACTTACACAACCAGATAATATTTTTTTCTTCTTTCCTAGCCTGAAGGCTTCTGTGCACTCTGTTTTTAGCGTTCTGTAACTGTGCATGCAAAGTCAGCAGCAACAGTGAGAGACTTGGCAACACACTGAGTGAGGGGGATAGATGTGCCTGGTTTTGTCTACTCAGTACTTTAATAGTGAGAAGGCCAGTGTGGGGACAGTGACAACTGGCTGTGGCCCTGTATGGACTCTGTGTGCCTGTAAAGCACCAGCTGGAGGACTAGCTGGGCCCTTGTATTTGCAAATTCCCTTTGGAAATACGTGTGATCTAGCTCTGGCACTTGTCCTGAGAAGGGATCGTAAACCTATGTCTCCATATGTGAGCAAAGAGCAGGGCTGTGGGATTTCTTCAGGTAGTGGTGCTGGGAATGGCAAGCCAATGGCAAGCCCTGCCTGCAGAGATCAATAATGGTGGGTTATCCCACAGTGTCTGCTGCTGTGGGGTTTAGATCTTGGGAACAAAGCAAGCTATTTCTTTTAATGAGTATCGTGTACTTCCAGCTTATGCTTTAATAGGATTAAACAGTCTCAGCATGGCCTTGGCAGGATTTCACATACCCTAGGGCAGGAGAGTCTAGACTCCCTGTCTGCCCCAGGCATCCTCAACCACTTCATCCTGGCATGCGAGGAGCATGGCTCTATGGGCACCCTGGCAGGTATGGTGTGGCTGAATCCAGCCCTAACATATGCTGCCTTAATCTGAGATCAGGTTATTGCCTGTATAGAAGCAGGTTATTACTTGCTAACTTGAGTTTTAAAAAGGCAAAGGATGAGCTGGAATACTGCATTCACTGATGGAAACATTATACTAAGGGATACATCTCTCTCTGAAGAGTATTGGGCAGGAACCATAAATAGTTCAATGCCACCTCCCTCTGCAGAAATCTTTCCCTCCTCCCTCTTTTTTCCTCTTTTGTCTTCTGCACATGACTTGGTCCTATATAGACATGTAATGTCTAACACGGTGTGACCATCTGAGAGTGTCCTTGTTCATAGGGTTGCTTATTCCAGGCTGATGTGTTGCAAAGGAGGTTGAGAGTCTGAACTAGCGTGGAATAACAGCCATATGCTGCTTACACTTGGTGTAAGCAACGAGTTTCACTCTGGGAGCAGGGGATCTTGTAAAGTGAGACATGAGTGCCTTCTCCTCACTCTTTCTTCTCTGCATTTACTTTGTTTTCCTGCCAGCTATATCTGCTCTGCTCACATGCGAGCTCTCCCTGAAATATGGGAGTTATAGACCCACATTTCAATGCCTGCCCAGCAGACATCATGGAGGATATGTGCACTTTAAGGATGGAGATCTCCTTGCTGATATCTCTGAAGGCAGATCTGTGGAAGCAACTTCCAAGTAAAATGAAAGACTGTAGAAGACCAACACTGGAAGCTTTTTTGTTTTATCCCATGTATCTGTTTTCTTCATGACAATGCAATGTGTCTGTGTGAAGGCTATAAAATAAGATACCTCTTTTCCAGAAATGAATAAATCAGATGGTATTGCCATATATGCTGAATGGAGAACAAAATGGCAAGAGCAGCTTGTAATAAAATTCCTTTTATTGAAGCAGTAAGGGCCCCCATGACCTTCCACCTAGCCTTTAAGAAAGTGACTCAGCTTGGCAGCACTAGCAACAAGGAGTAGATAGCTTTAAAGTTGTTTTGTTAGAGGAAAAACACATTAAATACAGCCTTGGATTGATCAGGTATTGGCTCCTGTAATAAGTGTGAAAAGGAGGATCTGCCTTTACTTCTCTAAGTCTCATACTAAGCATGTGCCTTGAAAAGAAAGCATACTCTGCTTCTAACACTGCCCCTCTCTGCCATCTTTCTGGGGAGGCACTTGTAGAGTGGAGCTGAACAAGGAAATTCAGTGTCTTGCCAGAGGCTGCAGAGTGAGGCTGGGGCAGAAATGGGAGGATGAGGCTCTCTGTTACCTTAGCTGAGTTCTCACCTCTTGCAGTTGTTTGTAAGTCAAAATCAGTGCTTTGAAGTCTTGCAATGGAAAGCTCTGCAGCTGAGTGGAGTATTGAACTCTTTCTTACATAAATGGCATCAGGAAATAGAGACCCCCTTCACCCCATTTTCATTTAGCCCTTCTCTATCATCTTCTCCAAACATAGGAGCTTCCATGAGAATGATCTGGTAATCTGCTTGCCTAAAACATGATGAAAAGCCATTTACAAGTCACTGGAGTAGACAGAGCAAGATAATCAAGGGATTGCACTGAAAGCACTTATGAGATAGGCAAGCAAATCCAGTGCTTCCATGATGGTGAGAGTGAACCTCCTGAGGAGAAGGTCCAAGTGGAAGAATGGTGGGGGAGAAATGAATGTGACAAGCTGCAGAAATCACAGTGTAAGTGGTCAGAGATCCTTGTGGATAATGAGAGGTAAGAAAACTGCAGAAGTGTGCTTCTCCTGTGGAGAATGACAACATATGCTGTTGGGGGGTTGTTTTCTTGTGCAGGCTGGCAGGAGTTCATGCCAGCTGATGCATGCTCATCTGAGGATTTGACAGACCAGCGTGGCCCTCTGAAATGAGTCGTCTTTCTGCTTGACTGCAGTCCTTTGGGGTCTGACTTCTTGAGGGCAAACCACTGGCCTACGCAGAAATTTGCATCATGTGTGGCCTCTTTGATAGCTTCCTTGATAGAAGCTGCATATCTGGGATCCTTGTGGGACTTCATCAAAGCATGACCCACATCCTGGACTTCCAGGTGAAGAGAGTTCAGAGAAACTCTTGTGTTCCACATGAAATGTCATAGCCAGGACTAGAGGAAGAGAGGAAAGGGGATCTCTTTTACTTCTTAAATAAACTTACCTAGCACCTCTAGGGAAGGGGATATTTATTGGTGCAACTGGTTTTACATCTTGGAGGTTTGTAGAAAGTATATTGGTGATCTTACTTCTGAAAAGAAGCAGCTGAGGGATTATGGAACTGATTCTTACCAGTCTGCATCTCATGTAGGTACTCACTTATTGACTATGCCTACCAAGTATCCTCATTTCATGGCAACAGGGTGGTGATATTCCTCCTCTTGTTTCCCTATCAGAAACTGAATTTTTACTTTCTAAGCAGTCTCTGAATCTATCCTCAGTTTTGACCACTGAAGGCATAAGCCTCTGCTTTCATCCTTGACAGGGCCAACACAGCTCTGGATTTAAGCCAGGAAATTCTGCATGTCCATACTCAAAACCATACAGTATTGCTTGGTACTTTAATTATCTGCTGCTGTAGGTTGTGCCTGCAGACCTCTGGAGTTAATCATCTGCAGAAGATGACTTAAAGGGTATCTTAGGCAGGTGCCCTGTGGTGCTTCTGTGTAAAGTAGAAAGACATCACAGATGGCTTTGGGAGGGAGGAACCAGATCAGTTTAACTTAAACTCTTTAGTGAGTGAAAACTTCATCTCAATGCAAGGAAAATATGCTGAAAGCTGAGGAGTTTAGAAGGTAAATGGATTTTAGCAGTTGTGCTGAAAATTCTTCTGTCTCAGTGTTGGGGAGTGGGCAAGGTCTGCTGGTGTTAACTTCCCAAGGCAGAAAAACTGAAGTCCTACCCCTGCTGGGCTCTGCAGAGATTTTGGGGAGAGAGGAGCAAGAGCAGGAGGGCCCTGCGTACCAACCAGCAGTGAAAGAGGGAGAGGAACTTCTGTTTAACAGTGTGCTGGAGCAAATGGCTCAGGTTTTCCCAGAGCAGCACTAAACTGTTACCAGTGCTTGGTTAACAGCATCTGGGGATGACAAGTTATTCAGCCTTGCAATCTGGTACCACAATGGGTGTCCTGTGAACAAAATATCTCAATGCACTCCGTAGCAAGAGAGACCTCTCCAACATCAGCTCTTGGAGGGTGGAATGGTTGTTAGGCCACATCCACACTTTACATGATGATGCTCCTGTAAGCTTCTGCAAGCTTCTGCAGGTCCTCATTTTTAACAAGTAGAACTCCTAGTAGCTAGCTCCTCTGAGTGTTTTGGAAATTGAATGGGGATCATGTCTTGTGTTGGGAGCAGATACAGATTACCCTTATTTTGTTCTTGAAGGGTATATTTGTTTCATGTGACAGTGTGCAGTCATCTCCTCCATGCACACTTGGCAACTCCTCACTATTCTCTGCATTTCATGTGGGGCAGTTTGGTGCAGCATGACCATTCCCCTGGGCTCCAGAAGCAGCAGAGCTGTCAGGAGGGCTGCAGGCAGCACACTGGCTGCACTGGGCACTGCCCTGTGTGGATGTTGCTTCTGTTGCAAAGTTCACCTGACTCTGTGCACCTTCACTGTCTCAGCACTGGAGGCACCAGCAGAGCTGGCACAGAGGTAGCTCCTGTGACTTTGCCACAGAGCAGCTGCGTCTGTAGCACCTTTAGCAATGGTAGCACTGGACAGGGATTTAGACTCTGTCTAAAAAGTCTTAGGCTTTTTCAATTAACCTATTGCTCACTCCTCTACACTGACATCCTGGTGAGTTGTCAGCCAAGCCTGCAGGTCTCCCACAGTCAGTAAGTGCACTTGCACATGCAAGTCTGAAAAGGAGATGAATCTTTCCTGGGACAGTCTACAAAACAGTGAAACATGTTCTCCTGCAAGCTAGAGATTGCGGTAGCTTTCAAAAAAACAAATCCCAAGAACAAGTTGCATATCATCCAAACTATAGCAGAAACATAGCAGGATGTATGTTCTCAGGGGGGGGGGAAAAGCTGCTAAAGCAAAGCACTCAGCTACATGTGCTTGGGGGAAGGGGGATGGGGTGGGGAGGAGGAGGAGCAGAAACAAACAGCATGTGACAGACCTTAGCTGTGTTTTCTAATGCCAGGCTGGAAGATGCTCAGAAGATAAACTGAGTGTAGGAACCTAGACAGACCAGTGCTGAACAGATTTCCATGGATCACCGTGCTTTGGTTACTAGGGCATTGAGCAGACTGCTTCAATGCTTTTAAGAATTTAATAAAGTGTACAACAGTTGATCCAACACTGAAAGTTAAATGAAATTTCTCAAGAGTGTCTTTGTCATCTTGGATGGACATGGAGAGGATCCGGGTCAAGGGCATCAGGTGTACAAAGCATGCCTCCAAGCACTATCTCAGGATGAGCAATGTGGTTTGCTCTCTGGCAATATTTCCCAAAATGAAGCACTCACCTATACTCTATTTAAATGAGGTTTAAGTGTGGTAAAAAAGGAAAAAGTGGAGAGCAGAAAACTTACTTGGGAAGACTATGGTGAGCAGATGTCTAAAATGAAAGGGGAGGGAAGAAGAGAGGAGGCACAATAGCTATAAGATATAAGGTGGCTACTCATGATGCAAAAGTTGGTTTTTTTTTACGTTTCCCTCAATGTGCTTCTAAGACCTATTGATTCATATCATAAGGATGGGTGATTTAAAACAGTGAACTACTGGCTATGAAACTATTTACCTTAGAGTCTTCATCAAAAATTTAGCTTGTCCATATTTCTTTAGTCAGAAAAACTCAACTTGTTCTTTCTGGTTTTTTTATCTCATGATATTACAGGAGTTTCGATAATCTGGCATAGACTAGATGTGGTAGGAGAAATGGGAATGGCATAGAGGTACTCTCTGTGGATGGTAGAGATACAGTAAGAAAGTGCTGAATTTGTGCAAACTATCCCGTAAAGAATTAGTGGGGAATTGGAAGTTAGAAGGTACCTCTTAAAATTTATTTTAAGGAAACTATAAGCAGCTTTTTGGGATAAAACTTTCCATGCTGATATCTTTGGGACAAATCCTCCTGGGAATTTTTCTCATTTTCAAGAGACAGGCTTGAGAGCTCAGAGGATACAAGTTTTTGCAATGTGAAAAACATTCTGGCAACTTATTCTAGGAGAAAATATTTTGAAATTATCTGTCTCACGTCAGAGTCATTCCATAATGAACCAAATCTGTGCTTTTATACTTGCCATACAATGAACATGGCAAAAAGAGATATTTAGATATATGCTGGAAAATACATGTGTGATGCACAACTGCTTAGTGCTCTGAGCTCTCACATTGTCACAGTGCCATCCCTCCTGTGGCACTGCTTCAGTCTGGATGTCTACAGTCTTCTTGTAGCTGACTGAGACACAGTAATGATCAGCTTGATCTTACGTATATCCCCTGATTCCAGATTGTTTTCTCAGCTTAATAGTCAATATCCATGTGGAAAAATATCAGTACTTTTGCTCCAGCTCATGCTTTTGCAGAAGGCTGTACCAATGTGGCAGCCTGACTCCTTCAATTCAGTGGAGTTTAATTGTTGCTGAGATACAGCAGTCAATACCAGGCTTCAAGTGGGCACCACTGTGTGGATTATGGAGTCCCCTCTTTGATTCCAACAGTAATTACTGGTGATCTTGTAATAAAGCTCCCTTGGTACTATCATGTGAATGAGTTGTGGTATTAAAATTGCAGGACTCATCAGAATGATGATAAAAACTTCCATATGCTTGTCCCAGTTTGTTAGCACCCGAGTAAGATGGAATAAAATTTCTTCTTGTCAACCACTGAGTCCCTGCAAGACCAATCCCAGTATTTCCTGTTGTAGTAAAAAGCAGTCCTGTTTGTTTTCAGGTCAAGCTAAAAGTAATTTTTTTGGTAATGACATGAAGCTATCAAAATAACCCAATTCAAGGTAGGCAGAAGCTTGGGAACCACCTTTAGACTAAAGCAGACTGAGAAGTCATATAAGGGCTAAGATAATCACAGAATATGATCTGCAAGGTATTTTAATCAGGTTTTGATGACCTTTTTTCTTTAAGACAACTTTATCATTAATGTAAACATATAAGTGTTACTCCTTGGCTTTTCCTTCTTGCTTTTCTTGTTTATTTCTTAAATATAACAGACAAGGTGTTGCAATTTCTCTCCTATTTCAAATAATTTCTCACTTTCTTCTGCTCTCGTTTTAAAATCCTGAGGATAAGGCTTCCCTGAAGACTCTGGTTTTCCAATTTTCAATAATTCCAAGTTCACCCAGAGTAAGCTTATTCTCCTCCTTATGCCTTTATTGCTCTTGCTTTAGGTTCTGCTACTGCACATGTGGCTGTTTCGCTTTGATTGCTTTCCATTTTCTCCTCTGCCTACAGGAAATTTCATATAGCAGCCACCCAGCTATTCATCCCTCTTTGATCCTTGCTCTGCTACAGTTTGGAGTCTTAATGTCTTCTCTCCACCACTGTCTCTCTCAAACCTAAATTCAAATCACAGCATATCAAATAACCTGTAAATAAAGAACTGTGTACTCTTTCTCTCTTGCAGTCCCTCAGATCTTAAATATCCACTAGGATGGATTCTTATTGGTTCTCTTGATTTTGTGCTGTTTTGCTGTTGAGATCTTCCTGAGAAGGTCCTCCACCTGCAGGGATGGCACTTCCAGCCTCAGGCTGCTGCCAGGTGCCTTGGGAAGCAAAGCCTCGCTCAGTGGCTCCAAAGTCCCTTGGTGTCTCTGGGAATAGGACTGATAAAGATTTTTTTATATATTTCCAAATCAAAAACATTGATTCACTAAAAAAGACTCATTTTTTTAGTGGAAATTTGCTTTTCCTCGAATTCTTGTCACTACCAGAATACAAAAACAGGGCAGCAAATAGCTACTGATTAGATTTTCCCTGGAGAAAGAGAAACAGGTTCAAAGCTCTTGTCAGAATAGGATGTGGTAAGGTTGTGAACCCAGGTATATGGTGTCTCAGGTAAGTTCCTGAGTCACTGAATTATTACAAAATAGAAATTTTATGCCTGTTTACCAAGCGTTTTCCTTCTTTTCTTCATTCTTTGGGGATTTATATAATAAAATAGTGGAATCGTTTTTCCATAAAACTCCATTAACCTTATGCTTAGTTTCTATTTTTGAACTGTACATTTGATTTGTCATGTGGAGGTTTGCTTAGGGAGGTCTTGGCTGGCACTTGTTAAATCTGTTTGCAGATTACTAAATCCTATTGCATAAGAGGACATTTGTGTAGCCAGGGGCCATGCAAATACCTAGATAAGTGCTCATGTGGGTAAATTTCTTCTAACAGCTTTTTCTTTATGTGCAAATAACAGTTGTTTTCCTGCCAGAGAAAAGTATTGCAATAAACCTAAAATACAAAAACATGAATAATTGGAAGTACTTCTATCAATTAAAAATACTTCTAAAGGGAAACGGAAAGCATTTAATATTTACTTGTGATGTTTGGCATTCATTCTTTAGGTGTTGATACAAAATTCCAGCAAGAACAGATAACTATGAGGATGGTAGTTTATTCTACTGATGCATGCTTGGCTATCTGCTGAGCTTTCTTAGGAAAGTGAGATGTTCAGAGCTGGGGATATTCCTAAACTAAAACTGAAAAAGTTTTTTCTGTTTTTAACCCTGAATAAGTGAGCAGAAAAATGAGTTATAAGCAGATGTTCCTCTTAGGATACTGTACAAACTTGCAGAGCTGAGCAGGCAAGAATGAAAACTATCACAGTGGAAAATGAAAAGAAAATGGACAACTAAAAATTAAGTGTGACATAGTCTTGAAAATGAAATATTTTCCTACATTTTCTCTTGCTATGACTGCACCATACGTCTACCTCATTCCTTATTATATGTGTTAGGAAGAAGAGGGAACATAAACTAAAACAACCTAAAATGTCTGCTTTGCCAAACTAATTAAATTGCATTTCACTGCTGTGATGCCTCCCTAGACTCTGCCTTTTGCTTCCTGTAAACATGTTTGGTTTTTTCCTATGTGATCTCACAATCCTCCACTACACCAATACATTACTGCTTCTGCAGCCACATATAGTCCTAGACTTTTGAATTTACTCTCACTTGAACCTGATGCACGTAATAACCATGCCTCCCTCACTGAGGTGTAACACTCAGCTGACAGCTGGGTAAGCCCCTCAAATAAGGCTTTGGGCACTGCAACATGAATTCTTGGCTGAAGATTTCAGGTACAAAATTATTGCAAATAAATAACTACATGTTATCATGGTGATCTGAGTTTGTTTTAGAAGTCAGCCTTTCCAATAAGTGAAGCAAAAAATTATAGATGTAAACTTATTCTCATGGATTTGTGCTGATGATCTCTGTTGCTTATTGTTCTCATGTAGTTGTTTGGCCATGTGCAAAAGGATGAGAGGAAAGGATTTGTCCTTCAGTAAGGGGAGTAATTGCCTTCCAGTGCACAAAGGACAGTCATTGCAACAGTCTAAAAATCATAATAATGCAGGCAAGCAAGCAAGCAACAGGGTTGTGTTATCATGATGCTCCCTGAACTCTAATTACTCAGGGTTTACTCAGCCTTCTACCTATGATGGCTTATTGGTGCTCACTAGTGCATCTGTTTACTGCTGGCAACAAAAACGTGGAAGAGGATTTGGGTCAGAAGATGCAGCAGCTGCAATAAAATTACCAACAGATTATTCAACAGGTGTCTCATCTCTGTAGGATTATTGAGTTGTGGTCAAACCCCTGCTAGTTCTACAGGTTGGAGAGAGAATAGGGTCTGGATCAGCTGCTAAAAGCATCTTCTTTGTTTTCCAAAGTCAGAATAATTGCCACTCATCGCAATTTAATTTGCAGTAAAAAAGCCCTAGTACTGTAAACGGCACCAACACCTTTTCTTTTCACAGTGACTGATAAATTCTCTTAGATTCCAAACTTCTTTTTTAATTTTAGGCAGCTTTTGATTTTCCAAAAGTGTTCTTATAGCTTTACATTTGAACAAATTGATACAAATAGACTTCATTAAAGTAGCAGGGTAAATTTCAGACAAACCAATAAATTTTGGAATGTAGTTAAATCAGCATCTTGATTCTGAAAGGACAGCCTTCAAGGATAAGGGATTTCATACAATCCTTGATAAATAATGTTTCTACCAATAAAACTTGGGTTGTGAAAGCAATTCTTTACTTCCATTTTCTCCAATTATTAAAAAATAACCTTTTGTGTGAGAAAGGCGTCAATGATGTTTGAACAACTCTTCTACTGTTGATTATCCAAACATTTAATCCTCATTTAACTCCACACGTCATTGACAGTGGAGGAATACCCAGTGTCCTGAAGATCATGAGGCTGAAATAGGTTCTACAACTAAGATCACTTAAAGGATAACTCAAGTTTACATTCATAAATTGCACATGGATGTGTGTTTTTTCTCTAACTGATGGAGTTTTGCGTATAATTGAGCCTATGAAGCATCAACAAAAACCTCCTCAAAGCTGTGCTTCTAGAAAAAGGATCAGGGAGTGGCTTGCAATTAGAGCTGCCTAAATTAGCAGGTGCTTTTTGATTAGTGGCTAAGATGGAATGTTTAAGAAAAATGTTGGGTTGAGACTAAGTGAAATTCTCTTGGATTTGTTTTCCCAAGAATATAAGGGAAAGATCTTATCTGTGACTGTTTCACTTGGCTCAAAAGGAGAAAGCTTGCTTTGTTTTAGCATCTGTTTGGCAAATTTCAAAACAAATGTCAGATAAATGTCAAAGTATTTTGATTTTCCCAGTTTTTTCCTCTTTGGTCACCATTACATTCTAAATCTGAACTGAATTAATGAGTGCTTTCTCTACCTATTTCCTCTTCCCAAGCAATTTTTCGACAAAACATTTACTGAACTGTACTTTTAATTTCAACTTCAGTTGCAGAACTTCAGCCAGAAGCAGGTCTTGTGGCCTCTGAAAACGTTGGGCATTGAAGTCTTTGTCCAAAGAATGATGGGCTCCTTTTCTGCCTGTTAAGAGCCTGGTCCATGTGAGGCTCCAATTTCCATGGATGGGGCTGGCATTTCTGTTCCCAGAGCTGGTGTTGCTGTCTGGGGTCCTGTTGCACCAGATATTGCCCTGGTCCTGTGGATAAAGTTGGTCCCTGCTGCAGAGAAGTGGAATTACCTCTCCAAGCATGCAGATGGTGATGTCGAGGGAGATGAGCAGCCAGGGCCCCGGGATGGGGGGCAGCAACCACTGCATGGGGGACAATGGCAGTGACATCCAGGTGCCAAACTGCTGGCAGCTCTGTGTTGCTGCCAAAGAGAGACTTGAAGGAAGGATTCAAAAGGAAAGGAGAAGTTCCCTGTAAACATTGGCAAAACCTTCTCTTCTCAAGCCTGAAGGGCAGAATGGCAGGGATAGAAATGCCTGCTAGAAACTAGAGGGTATCAAAGGCTGAGAGTGCTGTTCTGCTAAGGGCCACACAGCACATCCCCCTGCCCTCTCTACACTCTGTGCCCATTGCTATAGCAGATCAAGGCATTCTGTTGTGTAGGAAAACTAAACAAGAGTTGCAGGTTAAATAAAGAAAAATAAATATAAAAATAGTTGTTTGCAATGTTAGTGCTGACTGTGGTGCAGAACCACCTTTACAGTGTCTGTGGGGGCCTGGAAGATGGAAGATGCCAAAAATTCAAACCATCTCCTTCCTGCCAATGTGTTAGGATGACTATCCAAAGAGATGCCAGACAACTAAACCAGATTCTTTTGTGCTTTGAATATGCCTCCATTCTAGATCTGAGGGGCAGCAGGATCAAGCACATTGAGCCCTATTCTAGGTTTTATGCGCTGATTCTAGCTGGAGATAAGGTCCAGGTACCCAGTTCAGGTCAAATGTTGATTTCTTGAAATTTTTTTATGCACAGGAATCCAAGTTGTAGTTTCTTCCAGTGTTTCTACTGTGGCACAGTAGTGTCTGGTACTCCATGGAACTGCACGGCCTTAGTCCCCAGATTGCACATCTGTGCAACCTTTGAAGTAGTCCCTGCTCACTTGCTTTGTGCTTCCTAAAGCACCCTTCTTGCAGTGCTTTGGGATGACAGAGATGTACGTGTGTGTAAGAGTTCATGCATATGTAGTTTTTAGTGATGAAAAGGGTTTTTGCTTTAATTAGTGCTAACGTTTAACAATAAGGCTTTATGCATTTGTTGGTGTGGCTGCCAAATTTGTAAACTGAATGATTCAATAATTCTTCTTTTATTTTGATAATTACTGTGAAACAAGATGATGTGAGAAAACTACAGACTTCTTTCAATGTTGAATTGTAGATGTGGAATATTTTACTTAATAGATTCATTCAAATACTTCACTTTTAGCCTTGCCCATTCAGGAGGAAGGTTAAAATCACAACTTGGGTTGGCACAGAATTTTAGTCAAGAACAACATGAATTATATTATCGCATCAGAATATTTTAGCACTTATTAAAGAAATGGGTAAGGCAGAAAGAAGAAGGTTTTGAACAGATTTTCTGTTCTATGAAGCCCAAAATGAAAAGCTTTGCGTGTGGGTTTCCTGTTTGTTTAGATTTATCCTATAAAGTTCTAAATGCACTCAATATTATATGAAAGGACCCTCAGCAGTGGCTTACCACTGATGTTAAAGGAGGGGTGAACACTGAGCTGCCATATGGAACTGTTGCAAAGCAGCATGGAGAGAGTCAAAGAAAATCACTTCACTGTCCTGGGTAAGTTAAACTGACTGCATCATCTGATGTGTCCTTAGGTTACCTGCTACCTGCTCGCAGCATTTCCAGTCACATGCTGAGCTGGGATCTGGTCTGCCTCTCAGTCTGTCCTGCTCCCACAGTCTTCCTGATCCACCAAACCCAAAACATAACTTCTTCCTTCAGTTTTGACCCCCCTCTCCTTTGCTTATTTAGATTGAAAGCACCTGAAATGCAAGTCTGTCCAAGCACTCTGGATGGTGGCAAACTGCATAATGTCTTTTAAAACTGAGGACAGTGAGCAAGCAGCTTTGAAACTCACAACCTACAGTTTCAAACCCCTAGTAAAAATTTCACCTCTTGCTAGAAAAGCCCTTAACTTCACAGCTCCTTAATTTTATGAAATAGTTCCTGGGCTCCTCTTATTCAAGAGCTGAGTTATGATTACCAACCAATCTATTTTCCTTTCCTTTCTACTTAGCAATAGGAAACAAAATTGAAGTTTCTTTGCCCTTGGTGTGACACAAGGGAGTTCCAAGGCTGTGGATAACACAGGATGCATTCTCTGCTGTAGGTAGCAGGAAAAAAGAGATGTCTTTTTAGATTATTAGTGAGTTTTATGACCTGAAAGAAAAATAAGAGATGCTCTGAAATTGTTGACTGTAAGGACAAGGGGAGGGTGTTTTTTTCTTCTGCTGTGTAGTTAGGAGAAGGAAACCTGGCAACCCACAACTATCATGAATACTTATTTCAGAAAAGGATGCAAGAACTATGGTCCAATTTCAATAGATGTTATCAGCTTCTCTTTGTGACCACAGTAGAGTCTGGTGGTATACATCCTTCTTCCCACGCAGGGAAGACAGATGACTAGTATCATGAAGGTCAGCCCGATTAATCACCACTGTTTTTCCTCTAGAGAGCTACAGAAAAAGGTTCTTTGGAGACCAGTTTCTAACAACATCCCATAACGAGGTCTCCTAGACACTTGCTGCCCTGCACTTTGTTTCATGGCTCTGGCTGTGAAAGAGGAGACAGAAATTGTGAAGGAACACGCAAAACATGTTCCCCAAACTTAATCATTAACATACTCATGTTAAATGGAAATACCATGTTATCATTGCCAACCAAATGCATCAAGTTTTAGTTAATTTGTGGCCTGACCTCGTAACACAACAATAATTAAAATGTACTATCATCATTAGGAGAAAGGAAAGGTTTGTTGTACAAAAGACTAATTAGATTACTTATACCCTCACTGTTAAGAGCTTTTGAAATCAAACCAATAACTATGTATAATTCATGAGACTTGTTTTTCTTCCATGTGTAATTACTAATCCAGAAACCCACCACAAAATGATTTGTGATTTACCTTTGCGGACTCTGTAGCTTCTCACCTATGAATTAAAGGAATAAATTACACCTTAAGAGTTTTAAAAAACAAAACCCAACTATCTGAGACAGAAAGGATCACAGTCAATCTAGACCATTTGTCCTCCACAAAGTGGGAGAGACTACATTCTTAAGCCCTAGTGATGATATATTTACTACTGCTTACACTCTCCCTCTGTTTTGCTTTCCTCTTGGAAACCCCTGGTGATGGATATCCTATGGGGTGTCTACAAAACCTGCTGCAGAAATTTACTAAAAGGATGATTTCTGCCCCCTTGGGCTGTAAGCCGCCTGTTCATCTGGAGTGTTTTGAGATGCATAAATCCTTTTCCATCTAGTATGCTCCCAGCATATTGATCAGACATAGCCTTGATGATGTTACCAGCACTCTGTAAAACAGCCCACACAGTATGGGTCTATTTAGCTGGAAAAAAAAAATAATCAAACCCAAATAGCAGAACCATGTAATTGAGGTACATCTTAACAAAAATACCAAAGCCATTACCTTAGACCATTTCCTGTTAAGACTGTGGAAGGTTTCTCGCATGATTTTAATTGCATAATTATAAAATTTGACTCAGCTATTAAGTTTTATGGCAGCTTAATCTGACAAAGCTAACAAAAAGACAGGGCTCATACAATTGAGTTTTCAGTGATTTCAGAGAAGTAAATCACATGAAGGATGCTTATTCAGTTGTATAACTCCATATCAGTTTTTACCTCCTGGGAATGAAATGAAGGAGTCCTAGGGATGCCAAAAGTAACTAACAATACATTTTCTGATGACCAAAAGAAGACCAAAGAAGCTCTGGGCCAGATCTAATGCAGCTACAGTGCTTTAAGGCAATTGATTTATGTCAGTCTATGTTAGTAGAGGATTTAATCCTCCATGTTCAGATGTCATCACTTCGGAAAAGCACTTGTAAGAACGTGTTAGTTTTCTCCCTTTCCTCCCCACCCACCTTTAAACAGTAATAATGAAATGGCAATATTAGCTGGCTTACTCCACAACACACACCCCCACCTCAAAATTCAAAGTGCATAAGGGCTGCCTCTAAACTAATCCTGTGGTAGATACATAGCTCTGGTACTTGCCTATTCCATAGCCCAGCTAGAGAATATGTTCCTACAGAAATGCTCCTGCCCTCCTGGCCAGTGTTGTAACAAGTGCTAATTGGGATTGGCCTGATAACAGAGCACTGCAGCAGGGAGTTCAGAGATTGGAGAGTCTTTATGTTGTAGAGGAAAATAAGACAGTGAAATTATTATCTTTTCAGATGAATGCAATATGCTGTACAGCTTCACAAATCTGACTGTGTCTTTGAACACCAAGGCAGACTCTGGGTCTACTGTACAGGGAGACCCACACTATACATCCTAGAGGGTAACTACTAGCCTTCTCAGGACCACGGAAAGAAAAGGGTAGGATACTGAGATACATTACTGTCTTTGCCACTGCAGTGGAGAAAAGATGTGTCATGGAGAAAAGATGTGTTGGAGAGTTGTGATTACTCTGTGGTTAAGTGCAAAGTGGTTCTATTGTTGCCCAGAACTCTTAAGGAAGAAAAGAACTCACTGCTGTTGATTTCCTCAGTGTATGTCCTAGTTACAGAGGCTGTGTGCTAGGGGGTCGGGATTTGAGCCAGTGTTTGGCAACTCCAGAAATCAAAGACTTAGCACTTCAACTCATTTGCAAGTACCGTATAATGAGCTTTGAGAATTCCTCTTTAGTCTGAGTTTGCTCTCAGAAGGAGTTCTGTAGCCTATGTATATTAGGGCAGCATAAATGACAGATGAGTCAAAGCCTCTTTTAGTCTCTTCTCTTTTGAACCTGTAGAAGAATTATCTGACTTGACTGCCTGTGCTCTCCTGAAATTAATTAGAGCTTTACTTCCACTACTTTTAGTCTCAGTGAAAGTTTTGTTTCCTACTCATCATGACAACAGTGAAAAACTTCTGAAACAATATTTATCAGCAAGCTCAGCACTTTCAGGTTCCCCAAAAAAATTCAAAGGTGAGAGTTTAGATGTTTTTCCCCATTGTTTTCAGATTCTAGCAAGGTAACCAAAATCTTGAAGCTGGCAGAAAATTCTGTCAAGAACTTGGATTCAGCATCATTGCATGAAAAGAGGACACATCATCTAAGCTAAAGACTACAAAACCAAGCCAGATCACAACTGAAGTAGGCTTCAAGGCTCTCTGTGAATCTTCTAACTGCATGGAATAAGAGACACTGTTTTGTTCTCATGTGCCTTATTTTAAACAAATTATTTTTAATTTTGAGATACATTTCACTCATTAGTTCTGAAAAACATCTGATGTTGCCCTAGCTACTCTTGAAGTTAGCTGAAGCTTCAAGTCATGAAATGACCATAAACCAAGCTCACCAGAGTGATCAGTTGTGATGGAAAAGAAAGGAGAATGGGCCTACTAGGGAATAAAGTGACTCACTGGGACTTAGAAAAAATGGTTTGGTAGCAGACTTCTAGTGTGATCTCAACACCTCACTTCTCCAGTGCTTCAGTTACCCTTGCTCTGCAGAGAGGCTATTTCCTTACACAGCAGGAAATTATGTAAGATACCTGGCACATAAATGACTTTATGAATGCTGACTCTGACAACTGACTCAGGCCACCCTTCTCTCCAGTGTAAACGGCACTGCAAGTCTCTGGAGTCGTAACGTTTTCTGGCATTACTTTGGAATCATGACCAGAACTGCCAGACTTGAAATTTTAGTAAGGAGCAACAGTGTGACTGTGTCTATGAGCCTACAGAGAGGTTCTGGCACTGTAGCTGAGTCACATTTTGATAGTGCTGCAGATGGCAGTGGAACATGTTCTGGACATGGGACATCTCCAGAAATTATGCTGTTCTCCTGAAAAGCAGTGAAGTTACAGCTCTTGCTGTGGTAAGAAATATTTTCTTGCAGTTCCGCTTTAGGACTTGCAGTGGATTGTATGACTGACTGCCTAACACCAGCCAAAACAGTCCCTTCCTGAAACCTCCTCCAAAAGGAAAAGCAGGAACACTGCTATGGGCAAGGGCTGTCTGAAAGGTGAGGTGGAAAATCAAACCTGAACTAGATGACTGGGACAGTAAAATCCAGTCTGCTTCTTGCCGTGTTGTTATTTAGGGTTATAGTGGGGGAAATCACACAAACAAGAGCCTCTCATGTCCAATTTCTTCAACAATTGACAAAGTAAAGACAAATGCAGGCTGTCCAAAGCTGTGCTGTTCAAAATGCTAAATACCAGCTGTTCTCTTGCAGTATTTTTGATAAAGACAGCTAAATAAGAGTAGGGGGAAGTGCAAGGCTGTTTTAACTATCTTTTTATATGTATATGTTTGTATATATGTATTTATTTCAGTTTTTATGTATATAATTGTGTATGTACAATTTTGAGGCTACCTTTGGACTTTAAATTGGACATGCCTTTTTTAGATTTGAGTTTGTTCACTGAGTAGATCTTTGCAAAGTGAGCCAACTGCTCTGTAATTAAAGAATACGTCAGTCCTGCCTGAAAATCTCAGCTTTTGGTGAAAGCAGCAGGAATTAATATTGTTGTCTTAACTGCTCTGACTCTGGTTTAAAATACAATAAATAGCTGACTGAAACATTGATTTGTTACAATTAGAAGCTAGGCTCTGCTGTCCCAAAATACAGGTGCATACCGGACCAGTTTTGATGATAAACCCCTACTAGTAATCACATTAGCATGAACTAGAGTATCCACTGCTAAAATGCTTATTATAAGATCTACTCCTGCAGAAATCTTGTTTTGCATGGTTATTATCTCTCTTGCCCAACATCCTCTTAGCTCCATTACTGTAAGCAATATAAACTCTACCTTCTTCTGCATGTTTTTCAAAATGTGTCTTGTTGTGAAGGCAGAATCAAGAGGAGCACTTGATGCAGATCATACTGTGAGCTCTGCTGCTGTATAATGAAGAAGGAAAAATTGGTAAAGGAAGGATTTGAATTCTGCCTTCTTATGGCTAAATGGAAACAGGAAATTGGGGGGGGAAATTTTCCAGAGTGGGATCTTGAGATAGAAATAAGGCCTTTGTACTAGGAAGTGTTCAAAAGATAAATTATAAATGAAGAAGCCTTTTGCTGTTTTTAAAAGGTGTATGGATTTGTATCCTGCCATCTCAAAGGGGACCCAACTGCCAAATCTGAATGTTTCATTGTAGGATAATGGTAGACAACTATTTGTATGTGAACTTGAGATAAAGCCACAAGGGAGGAGATGGGGAGGTGAGAAAGGTAGCATTTGTCTCTCAAGCATATTTTCTTCTAGAAAGAAAATAATGTGAGTTCTGAGCAGATATATTTAATATCTAATCTTAGGGAAAAGAAGGGTGATTTCTAATTAGTACTCAACTGATTCCCCAGAGCTGCCAATGACAAAGAACTTTGCTTCATTTAGGTCCCAACAAAATCTTTCCGCTTCTCACCAGCAAAGATGTGATTCTGATCATAAACCTCTAGTAAATTCTGGGTTTGTGCTACCACATTTCTCATTTTACAAACTGGTACTTGGTGTAAAAATAGAAATAATAACACATGCTGATGCTTGTACTGGATCTAGCATACAAAAAGTAGCAGTTCAGGAGATGGAGACAACTGGCAGACTGCCATTTAGACATGAGAAAACAATTCAAAAGTGATAAGAAATTTACAAATGCTCTGTATATGAGAGCAGTAAAGTTCTTGTCTGCATTAATGCCTTGTTATTTCCAGGTTACTCAATGTCCTCTGTGTGTGTATGTGAGTAGTTTAAAAAATGTACATGTTCAGTTGAATGAAAAAGCTTGGATTTAAACCATAGCGTAATTGCCAGAGGTGGATGGAGCTTCTTGGTGACAGGGAGGGACTGAAACAATTTCAGCTGCTCAGGTTTCAGAATTGTCTAGTTATTTCTGGGCTGCTGTGTAACTGATGCAAAACACAGATAATGAGCTGGGGCGAGGAGAGTAAAGACTATTAGTTGATCAGTCCTGAATGTGCATTTATTTCTGCTCTCAGCAATTGTAGCAGTTGCTGCTGCTTGCTGGGGATTTTGATTCCCTGGGAGAGGAGGCTATCAGAAAAACAACCCTGCAACAACTAGTACAGCTTGTCTCCTAAAAAGACAAAGCATGATTGTTGTGAGAAAGGCTACCTCTGTAATGAGCACTTACATTACCCTCGAACTTGGCACTTCTCTAACAGTTCTCTGTACACAAACTTCTCAGCCAACTCTTTATGTGTATGTGGACAGTTAGTAAGAAAAATTGTGCTGTTACCCCACACCAGGAAAATACAAGACTCCAAGTATATTTGTTAGAGGAGGTCTGTATTGCTTGTGCAAGAGTGCTCCATTAAACACAAGAAATACTAAAATCTTGACTTGATTTAACCACTATATATTGCAAGGAGCAAACTTTAAGAGAATTATGCATCTGCACCAGCTGCCAGGCAGTGTGCATGGTCTCTGCCAGCCTCTGCATTGGCATTTCCCTCCACAGCAGGAGCCAAGAAGGAGATGAAGAAATGGGGGAAACTGAGCAAGAACTACAACTGGGAAGAAAGACAAAAGAACGGATGGAAGGTGTGTGTAAAACTGGGAGAGGACTACGAGTGTTGCTGTCAGGCCATCATTACAGATCTTAATTTAGGGCAAATGTGCCTTCCTGGTGCCATACAACCCTGTCCCCTATCACCTGTGTAAATGTTTCTAGAACAACATAAAGCTGTCTTATGGAAGAGATGCCTGTTTAAGCTATTCATCAGAAATACATTTCTTTTAAAATATGGCCAAATTGTTGGTTCATCAATATAGCCAGGGTGCTACAATTTCTGTGTCATTCATAGGGTAAAGCTACTGGGAGAGAACCTCATCCATGACTTGTTTCTGCTTCATTGCAAAACATCCTCCAGGTTCAGTAACTTGTTATGACTAAAAACTTTTTGGAAACACTGAAAATAGCTCACGGGGAGGGAAAAGGAAGGGAATCAAAGGAGACGATTTTCCAAAGCAGAGCTTCTGCAGAACCAAGGAGGTGTTTTCTGAAAGTTTGCTTTGATCCTGTTTCTAGTGAAAAATACTGTGAAAAGAAAACTGTATAGCTTACAGGACACACACACAAAAAATCTTTAAAGGCATTAAATCCTCATTCTCCTACTTATCTGAACAGAGACTTGTACCTGACTTGTCTGTGAAAAAAACTTAGAAAATAAGATGGACATGTATTGATGTCTTTTTGCTTCTACAGTAAGAAATGCCATTCACTAGATAAAATTTCTTTAGTTGCTTTATTGATGTTAGGATGATGAAGCGTGTCCTTTGGCAGTAGTTTAGTGAAGCTCAGTTGTATTTACTGTAAGAAAAAGGGAACCTATTGAGGTAAAAGAGACCATTAAGATGTTTTTAGTCCATTAACAGTATTAGCCTCAGTTTCCTTTTATGTGTGTAGATTTGCTGTGGATACAAGTAGGAAGTGCTTTTTAGGTATTGTCAATATATTGTTTAAATTGTTCTTTTCCTTCTTTGTAACTTTCTTTTTGTGGCGCTAGGAATTCTTCGCCTGGTTTTCTAAGGAAACAAGGCTTATGCAGTCATGTGATTTGGATGTGGTCTTGCATCTGTGTGTCATGCTGTGGCAGCTTTTTAACTCATTAGTAAACTTTAACCAAATTAGAGAACAGCAGGAGTCTCCAAGCAATTTATATTCTTATATATTAAAGAAAATCAAAAGTCCATTACAAAGGGGAGAGAGAGAAGCTTTAAGAGTGGGAACTCTTTTACAAGGGAAAGTGCCTCTACTAAGGACAAGACACAAAAGATTCCACGTGAAGAACTATGTTATGAGTATCCTAAATCTAGATAAAACTTCCTTTAAAATTTACACCCAGTTTGCTACCAGTGGACTCAGGTCCCACACAAAAACCAAAGCAAACCAGGTTCTGTGAATTCCTCTCCTCACAGAACCATTTGTTTTGTGCATGTGACCTTGGCCAAGGGGAAGTTAGGTCCAAATACTGCCTGTACCTTACTAACCTCATTTATTTAGGCAGACCTGGACCAGACATGAAGAAATAATTATAAAAATGCTGCATTTTGTGATTCATTAGGCTTTCAGTTGGCACTTCATGACACAATAAATAGAAATGCACAAAAAGCATTTCTAGGGCCCTTTATTAATTGCTCTGTTTCTGGGAAATCTGTTTGGAAAGTGGCCTGTTAGCACTGCCTCCTCCCCTCTCCTGCAACAGCATGCAGCTTTTTCACCTCTAATGAAGTTTAATCAACACAAAAAAAAAAAGTTGTAGGCATTCCAGGTCACAGGCATTGTGGTGACTCAAACACTGAGTGCTTTTGACAGAACAGAATGCACTTTGCAAATCTTCCATTGTTCTTGGATGAACAAAGGTAGAAATATGGACTCCTTGCTGCATTCACTGCAGCAGTTTTGTCTTGTTGGGGGTTATTTGTGTCTTCATTTTTGCATAAGTGAAACTGTGAATGAAATTATCCTTTTGGCACATTACTGCTGTTTGAATTCTCATTCTGTTGTTCAGCACTTTAGTACTTCTGAAGAAAATTAACCATAGTGATCCATCAGTTATTTTGTGTTGAGCTACTAGGTTTTGTTTTCCTGAGATGTTAAATGTGTTTTTGTTACATAAATCAAGTCAAAGAAAAGATGTTATTTCTTATAAAGCATTGTTTAACATCTTACAGTGTTACAAAGCTGATAATTGTGAAGTTTTCCTATTATTTTCTATACACAAAAATTAAGAGTTTCTACTATTACTTCCTTGCTGAGGAAGAATCTTAGAAGGGAAAACTGAGAACACATTCAATTTCATAGTTACAATGTTTTATACCTGAAACAAAGCTACTGTTCTCACCCAGTGCTGTAAGAAAGCTCGCACACAGAAAATGTTTCCCTTTCATGTTGCTCACTTCCCACGTTCAGTACTGATGGGAGGTAAGAACATTCAGCTAAGAGTCACTTGGGTTTTTCTGATTTTCTTTAGCAGGTGATGACTCTTTGAAGATCTGCCACCTTTCTCTTGCTTCACTAAAATCTCTGGGCAGGGACGATAGCTGACCTGAGACTGCTTTTTGTTCTGTGTGCAGTTACCTTGTGTTCACAAAGGGCTGATGATGTCGCAACTTGCATCCCTTCAACAGTATTTCTGGTGTGCTAGAAGTAAATAGAGGTAAACCCCTGAAGCAAGGCCCTTTTCAGAGGTGCACTATTAGCTTTGCTACCAGCTGCAGACGACAACCAGGATTCAATGGCAAGTTACAGTCTGAAAGCTTCTTGACTATGTTGCAATAGGATTACTTCATCAGTGTTGTATTATTTCCACCCCCTTCCATGAGAACAGCTTTCTATTTTTTGCTGTTAGGGAAACCACACTGCCTGGAAAGATATCTATATTAAGATGACATATTATATGCAGTTGGGAAATAGATTTGCATTTGATTGGCTTATTCTTAGAAGATTAGTCTTAGAGACTAACCATATACAAAAGTATTTCTTCAAATGTCATTTCTTATGTTTAATGTACAACTTGAAAAGGAAGGCTCTGCTAAGAGCTGTCTTCAAAGATGCTTAAAAACTTTCACAGGGATTGAATATAGGCCTGGCCACCAAATGCTCTTATAAAACTAAGTACTGTGTGTAAAAGGATGCTCTTGTCTTCTGTATCTCTTTACCTTCTGTTCTGCTTACAACAGTGTCTCCTGCCTGGGCTCAGAAAAGCTGGCTGTCCATGGGAATATTAGTGCAACAGAAAAGAGAACAACTGGAAAGACCCAGTAAGTTCTCCTGCAATCTCTGTATTGAACAGAGAAGTATATCATTATTGATTCGATTAGCTGTGATTTTTTTTTTCTTTTTGTATCTTAAAAATTTCTTACTAACTTATTGGAGAACATGGAACATGAAGTACTCTGTTGAGGTTAGTGAGATATTTGCATTATTAACCCCTCCTCTCACAATATCTGGAACACATGTCATAGTAGTTTAAAAGGATTCTGCTGGAAATCCAAAAGTGTCTTAAAAATACAATAATACTGCTCTACATAAAGTCACAGATCTCTGAAAATCTAGCTGCAGAATGAACCATCACATTACTATAAAGCTGAATAGCTTTAAATACAAAATGCTGAATTCCCAAAAGCTGCTAGCAGTAGCCTTTCTGTTTTATGCACTATTAAACTGGTGTGCAACAGGCTGTCACTGAACATTTGTTCCACATTTTGCTGAATGAAGAATGAATGCAAGGCATCTAATGTACCACCCCTGCAGAGAGCAAAGATGAACAAATCGGGAGCTGCTGCAGGGATGGAAAAGCAGAGGTGTGGAATACCAGCAGTGTGTGTCAGTGATGCTTCTTTGGAGATTGTGAGAGAAGGAAGCAAGATGCTGGAGCTTAGTGAAATTGTTGGAGCTATTAAATAAGCCATTAAAAAAGCCCCAAAACCCCCCAACCAACCAAAAACAACAGAACCCAAAAAATCCCCAACTCCAAGGTGTTAGCTATATGGCCTATTAATGCTAATAGGAAAAGAAGAGTCCTCACTTGGTGTCTCTCTTTCAACTGGAAACACTTTGGTGATGGACGGATGTTACCGGAAGATAAATCATCTGTAACAAATATTAGGAGTTACTTTTGGCTTCAAGAGTCTGGCTAAGCATAAAGAACATAGGAACAGCATTACCTAATCCCACTAACTGTGAAGCTAATTAATTTAACCTTTATAATTTAACCTTCAGTCTAGGACTTGCATCAAATCTGTTGCATGAAGGAATGTGGCCTCTTGCTAACAATTCATCAGCCTTCATACCCCTAGGTCTACTTACCTAGGAATGCAGTGGTAAAGCTGTTGAGGGAAGGTGGTTGAAATTTTCTGAAAAGAAAGATGGCATTAAAGTAGGCATTCTGTCAGGAGGGATTAAACTTGGGCTGATTAAATGTGCCTAAAATCTGCACTGGAGACAGAACTCTTCTATCCACCAGGCAGGCTTAGCATAGCTAATGCCAGTGCAAGTGTATCCTGTCACACCACGTGCTTCTTTCTTCACCTCACTGAGCTAGACAGCTGTGATAGTGCAACAAGGACACACCTAGCTCCAGTTGTTACTCTTCGGTGGCTTTGCAGTCCAAACAACCTCCTGAATCAAAGTGATAATAAACAGAAGATCAGCACTTGTTTTTACAAGACAGAAGGTGTATTTTTCATTCAAAGTCTCCTGATTTCTCCTAGCTCCTCGGTGTGGTGCAGCAGGGACTACGCTGAAGGTACCTGTACATCACTGAGGGGCTCATCCATGCAGAGAGAAGAAGAGGGGCTCCATCTAATGGTTTAAGAACTCCTAGATGAAATAAATAAGTGGGGCCTCAGGCCAGCCTTACTCAGGTTTCTGACACTTTAGAGATATTGAAACATTAAGCAGTCGGATTTCACTAGAGACTTCCACTGGTCAGGGTGTTCTCTCATTTAGACAGATATTCTATTTCATTATTTATTTCACCAAATACTGTGACTCATTCTTGAGCCTGGTACTTGACAACTGAAAGAATTAATTCCAAATAGCGACTAAAATTTGCTTACATCGTAGAGGATTTTCATTTTGAATGAAGGCACAGCTAGTTATGTCCGAGATTTTGAGACCCAAAGTTCTAAGTGCTGCAGCAAAATAAAACTTGCTCAACTCTATCTGTGAAAGCAAATCTTAAAATATTAGTAAAACTATTTGAAACTGAAAATAGCAACACTCAAATATCCATGTGTTTTGATATTTGGTCAAAAAAAAAGTCATTTTATTGTTTGTATTTCTGCATATGCGTAGATAGAGTTGATGAAGCTTCACCTGTGTGTCAGCTACTAATCCAGGTCTGACCAGCTTATTTGGTGTGATGGGAACGGGATTATAAAAATTACTTAGTTCTATGTAGGAAATAAAATTGGTCAGATATTTCCTATCTTAGCTCTAATATATGAGGGCTTTTTAATTAATTTTTCAAGGTATTTGCTAACTTCTATTTTAGGAAATACATAGACATAACATAGTGTTTTAAAGAAAGAAAGCCTTCTGTGAAACGTGATTTATACTTGACTGGTGCCACTGGTGCCCTCTCTTCTTGCCTTTCCTAGATGAGATGCCTTCTTGAATCACAGCACTGCAATAGAGAAATAAGATTGTAAATAAGGACATCATCCTAGCCAGACAGAACCTACCCATGTCTCACTTGGGTGGTTCACCAGCTGGTTTGTGCATCCATGTTTTTATTTACTCTTCCACAATGTCTATATCTAAGCAATTATGAAGGCTTCTCTTTCCCTCTGGTTGGCCTACATAAGTCTCTCTAGTGCACTTAATTGGTATATTTAAAATTAGTGACTTCTATCAGTAACTAAGGATATGTGGGACTGGATGGATTGTAGCAGAGAAAATTTAAACACTGAGGGAGGAAGAATAAAATTGCAGTAGTTATGATCATCCAGCATGGCAAGCCATTTAATGTCATTGGCATACTTCATCCACATAACCTTGTGGGCAACAGATGGGAAAAAAGTGGCATTGATTTTCTTGACTTGCCCCTCTGGAGTTTGTGAATGAAATCCCCTAAGAGTGTACAAAAGCTTGGTGCTGCCACAGTACCTGCAGCTAACCCTCTGACAGGCTGAGGAGCTGCCAGTGCACCTGAGAAATTATACAGGCAGCTGACATGCAACCTCTTTCTCTCTATGGCTTTTCTTTTTCCAGTCTTTGTTTTGTCATGCTCTGCTGTTCTTTCTCATTTCATCTCCCTGGCTATGAATCAGTCTTTATTGAACATGCTATATACCAGAGAAAAAGTAACACTTTAAATTCAAAATTCAAATTAACTCTGTAGCAGTGCATATGGATCCTGAATTTGGCAGGAATTTAGATGAGATCTTGAAAGTTTCATTACATAAATTTGGGGGTGTAGAGTTTTTCAGTTTCAGCAATTCATCTTGTAGATTTTTCCTATTTATAGCTTTGGTTGTGTGAAAATAGATTCAGTGTTAAGCTTAGATGTCCACCTGCTTCCATTAACTTGTCGCTAAGGATGCCTGTAAATTTGGTTGCCTAAAATTCTTCCTCAAAACTTTGAATTTCGGTTAAAAACACCAATATGCCTATCATAAGTTTGAACTTTTAACCAGCATTATAGGAAATTGTTTGGTTAATACTAAATTTCTGAAGGCTAGATCTAGCTGGGATTCAGCTGGGTGTTTGAAGGAAATAAGATCTATAGAGCCACAGTTTGTCCAACTGCTGGCTACCCATTCCTAACGATGTTTCAGTTTACAGACAAGGTCCAGCTATATCTGACAGATAGAGACTTGGAAAACACGAAGCTCCTGGAAGAGTTCTGTGTAATTTACAGTGAGGGGATTAAACCTGTCTGCTGTATCTGTGGGTACTGGGGTATTTAGGCCCTCTAAATATACATCTCTGTACACACACACAGTTCAAGGCCATATGCCACATACTTCCATTTATGCCCTAAAAGGTGAGTTGTTTGTTTTGGTTGTTGTTTGCTACCAGCCCTGCTGGGCTGTAAGAAAATTGATTTACCCCTTCTTTGTATTCAGCACAGGGTTTTGTCCCACTAAAGTTCTACTGCCTGCAACAACTGGAACATCATGCAACATCATTGCATTGTCATCTGCTATTCTCCCTGTCCTTGATTGTGACTGCACATACCCAAAGTACCATTCAGCATCAGTTTCTTTCTGGGATTACATCACCACGAAAATTGAGAAGACAGGGGACCTTCAGCAGCTTGTTCATTCAAAAGTAGCCAATCAGAGGAGAGGGGTGGGCAGAGAGAGGAGCCAGAAGTGAATAAAAAGGCCTCACCCTGCATTTGATAAACGAAAATATCCTGGTAACTGTTTTGATTAGAAGTATAAAGAGAAGTCTGTCAAATTCTCCTTCCTTATCTCTTGGCTCCAAATCTTTTCTGTTTGCCAAGAAAATATGCTAGTACACTAACACCTGATAAGTAAATCATTCGCTGGCTCACTTTCAAAATATATATATGTTGCCTGATAATAATTTACGTTCTCAATAATAACTGTTCAGACTGCTCACGTGTGCTTTTACAGTAGTTTTAGAAATCATTCAGGATTAAGAACTTCTGGATCACTGCTGTCTGAGGAGAAGTTTATAAAGAATGTTACTGTGTTTCAAGTGATGGTGCCATCCAGTACTTGCAGAGGGAATAAAAAAATGTATAAAATATGTTAATGCTATAGAGCAGAAAAAATGAAGCACAGCACCTACAGGATGGACAAGGGATCAGACCCAGCCAGCACGGGTTTAGGAAGGGCAGGTCCTGTCTGACCAACTTGATCTCCTTTTATGATCAGGTGACCCACCTGGTGAATGAGGGGAAGGCTGTGGATGTGTCTACCTGGACTTCAGCAAAGCCTTTGACACCGTGTCCCATGGCATACCCCTGGAAAAGCTGCAGCCCACGGCTTGGACAGGGGCACTCTGTGCTGGGTTAGGAACTGTCTGGAGGACCGGGCCCAGAGAGTGCCAGTGAATCGTGCTGAATCCAGTTGGCAGCCGGTCACTAGTGGTGTCCCCCAGGGATCAGTGTTGGGCCCAGTTCTGTTTAATATTTTATTGATGATTTAGAGGAGACTGAGTCCACCATCAGCAAATTTGCAGATGATGCTAAGTTGGGGGGGAGTGTCGATCAGCTGGAAGGCAGGAGGGCTCTGCAGAGGGACCTGGACAGGCTGGAGAGTTGGGCTGATTTCAATGGGATGAGGTTCAACAAGGCCAAAGGCCAGGTCCTCCACTTTGGCCACAACAACCCCCTGCAGTGCTACAGGCTGTACACAGAGTGGCTGGAGAGCAGCCAGGCAGAAAGGAACCTGGGAGTTTGGATTGACAGGAAGCTGAACATGAGCCAGCAGTGTGCCCAGGTAGCCAAGAAGGCCAATGGCATCCTGGCCTGCATCAGGAACAGTGTGGCCAGCAGGACCAGGGAAGTGATTCTTCCCCTGTACTCAGCGCTGGTGAGGCCACACCTCGATTCTGTGTCCAGTTCTGGGCCCCTCAGTTCAGGAAGGACATTGAGGTGCTGGAGCAGGTCCAGGGAAGAGCAACAAGGCTGGTGAAGGGACTCGAACACAAGTCCTATGAGGAGAGGCTGAGGGAGCTGGGGCTGTTTAGCCTGGAGAAGAGGAGACTCAGAGGAGACCTCATCACTCTCTACAACTACCTGAAAGGAGGTTGTAGCCAAGTGGGGGTTGGTCTCTTTTCCCAGGCAACTATCAGCAAGACAAGAGGGCATGGTCTGAAGCTGTGCCAGAGGAGGTTTAGGTTAGATATTAGGAAGAAATTCTTTACAGAAATATCGGCGGAGAGGCTCGGACAGAATTGCACACGAATCAATATGATTGGCAAAAATGTCCCCTTTATTAGAGGAAAGGCAGCTTATATGCTGCCCGTGGCACAGAGACATGTGACTCTTCCCCAGGCCACATTGGATACATAAGGAAAACATACTGTGGTGTACAGTACTAATTGGATAACAGCAGGTGTCCATAAAACTTGTTTTCCTGACAGAACAACTCCCCCTTCACCTTGGCACAAGGCCTGCAGCCATACCAGTGGCGCAGTATCTTTTTACTGTCTGCACCAAGCCATGCCAAGGTGAAGGTCTCAGAAATGCAATAGAAATTGTTCACACAATTTCTGTCCTCCGACACAGAAAGGGTAATCAGCCATTGGAATGGGCTCCCTAGGGAAGTGGTGGATTCTCCGTCCCTGGAGGTTTTTTAAGATGAGACTGGATGTGGCACTTAGTGCCATGGTCTAGTAACCATGGTGGTAGTGGATCAAGGGTTGGACTTGATGATCTCAGAGGTCCCTTCCAACCCAGCTGATTCTATGATTCTAAGGTTTATACTCTGCATGTTAGAAAAATAGATTTTTTTTTTTTAAATACAATATAGTGTGTGCTGGGTCCTTAGTATTTGGTAGTGAACAGGTTGATCCTTTAAGATTAGAAAAGCTCCCTGTCATACAGAAACTTTTCAATCTATTTGTGCACTATCCTGTGGGAAGAGCACAGATAGATGCTTTTTAAAGAAACTCAAGGAAGATCTCTGATCTGTGGGATGGATTTGTCACACAAATCTTTCTTTTTCCTCTTATCCTAGTACTGTTGCATCTCATTGTAAAGGAAAACTCCAGTATCCACAGCTCTAGTTATCTACATCAAGACCTCAACTACTCTACCCTAAATACATAAATGCCTTAAAAACTGTGCGTTCAACAAGGTCCACAGACGAGACTGAAAATAAATACTGCATAAGCAGAAATTTTTTTTTCCTCTCTACCTTTTAAAAATATTTATTCCTACATTCTAGTTGATACATAAAAGAAAACTTAAAAATATATTTGCCCTTTAAGTACTAATATGTTCACATGCCCCAGTGAGGATTGTGACAAAACATACCAGATGAAACCCTTGTGACCTTAAGGATTCTGAATTCTAATTTAGAAATTGGTGTCATACAAGAACCTAACTGGCTGGAATTTATCTTACTGTTCAAATTGCCAGCAAGACCCATTGCATGTATTTTAGTAGAAACTCTAGAAGTTTAAAAAAACTGATTTCTAGGGATCTTAGGAAAAAAAAAAAAAAGGTGTCATCCTACTTTTACTTTAGCTATGGACCTATGGCTTAAATCAACACTATCAAAAGAAAATAAAGACACAATGAAGGAAACATTTTTCTTTAGGATAATCTGTAAATGCTTATATAGCAGGGAATAATGCACATGATCTGAATTTAGGTATCTAGATTCACCTCTTCCTTTTGAGCAGTTACTTCTCTCCATTGCCTTGTGAGTTATTTTGTACACCATGGGCTACAAAAGGGAAGTGAAGGAGACCAGTTATGTCCCCATCTGTAAATTAAGAGGAAAAGTGTTCCTGGAGACTTTGCTCTTCCATCCTCCTTTTCTTCCTTCATTCATTCCATTTGGCAGTGTAAAGGCGATTGTCTAGTGTGGTCTCTGGGCTGTGAAAAGATTGACTCCTTTCAGTAATTATGCTCTGAGTGTCTTGATAAGGGAATGTCTTCTCACTGAAAGGAGGGAGACTTTCTCAGAAAGAGTTGCTGTGATTATTGAGCACAGGTATCAGCCTTGTCCTGCCATCCCACTCAAATAAAGCATCAATAGTTAGTCTGTTAAAATCTACTCTCACAATTCTCTGTGAGAAGAACTCCCCAATGTGAAATAATAAGGTCATTACCAGGAGACCACCTCTACATGCCCTTCTCCATTTTTTGGGAAGATTGCCCACAATCATAGACAGGTATTTTATCCTGCCTGTAAAAGAATACCTTGTAATAGTCTCTTATATGATGTAATTATACCTTAGTTCAAATTCCATAAAATGATGAAATTCAAACCACTGCTGGGAAACACCTTTCTCTGACATTATAACTGAAATGCTTTATAATAATACTAAGCTATAGATCACAGTCAAGTTAAAAAAGAAGTAGTGAAATGGAAGCAAGTAAAGAAAGTTTCTGGAATGGTGCAACTGGAGATATCAGTTGCCTTAAAGCTCTAGAGCAGGTCTGTGGAGACTCCTGCTGCCTTTGTAGAATGTCCTGTTGAGGGTCTAGCCCTGATGTTGCTGTAGCTGTGCTTATGATCTGCTCCAGAACTGGAGATATTTGTCTTTTATGTACATATCTATAATGAACCAATAAATGATATTAAATGAGCCATTTACCCAGGGATCTCAACAGCTGTGTCCTGAGGAGAAAGTAAACTCAGATTTTCTTGAGGTAGGCTCTCTATCAACTTTATAACTAGGTAGCTATTCCAGCTGATTGGAGATAGAGAGATCATCTGGTAATTACTCCTCCTGCTGGAGCTGAAGCCAGGCTGAGCACGTGTTTTACAGCTCTGCAACTGAAAGAAAACTCAGTCTAGTCCAAAGGCAAGAGAGCACTTGTTTTCTGCTGTGTAATTCATATGTCAGGGTGTTTCAGTATTTATAGAATAAGAATAAAACAGTGCTCAAGTTGAAAATATCCACCAAAAAAGCAGAAATAACAATTTAATCTCACTGATGGTATAAGATCCTCTGGAATTATAGTAACACTAATCTGTGCTCAGTAAAACCCAAAGGTGCCTTTAGCTGACCAGTAAACAACTGATAACCTTGCTTAGAGAGCAAATTAGTTACACAAATGAAACTGATATGCTTGAAATGCAAAATCATAGTGTAAAATAGTATTTTAAATAGCATCATGATTCTAAATAGGGAGTCAGGAGTGGTGATACTCTCTTGTGAAATGCAAGTAGTCATGGAGTGCCCTAGTACTCTGCTAACAAGAGAGCTTAGTAGTCAAATTCTGGATGAAAAGGAGAGAGGGATTCATCACTCTCTGGCAAGAAGTCCTAGCTCATAAGAAAGCTGCATAATTAATGCTAGATATTTTAGAGCCATGATTTGCAATTTCTATGTAATCTTTGGAAAAGGGAAAATGTACCCTGGCAATATTCCTGAGGAAGCAGGGGGGGCACCCACTGAGACTTATGTATATTAAGTCAGAAATTAGAGCCAGGGATCTGAAAGATCCCTGATATACTGAAAGGTTATGGCTTGTCCTTCATTGGAAATTATGTGAGCTTATATGAGAATAAGCAGAAACACACAGAATCTGCTAAGGAATTGAAGGTTAACTTACAACCCTAAATGTAGCAATTGCTGAGAACCAAATTAAACACTTTGATTTTGCTTATTTTTGAGTTTAAAAAAATGTTTCCCAACCACATATTTTACAGTCGAGAGTGACATTCATGCCAGTTCTCCAAAGATGCATCATCAGAAGAGGAGCTCCAGATGTGGCTGTTGCTCTAATCACAGTTAACTGACAGCTTATAAAAGCCATCATCTTAAGGAAACACCTACATGTTACAAAGCTTGGGATCAAGAAGAGAGCCCCAGGAAGCAGCTCAAGGCTTCTCACTCTACTAGAAATAAAATCAGCAGAGGAAGTGAAAGAAATATAATTAGAGAACCAAGTCTTGAACCAGACAAACCCTTTTGTCCTGTATGCAAAGTCTACTGGGAAACTGCAAAGTTGCTTACACTAAAAATTCAGCACCATCTAAGATATAAAATAAAACTGGAATCTGTAGTTCAGGTTTTCACAGGCACTTAATGGACTTAGACCTTTATGCGTTACATTTCAACAAATAAAATTAGTATTGCCAAGTCTTGTGCTTTGATTATTAGTCTCTTGCTATTTGGTGTCTCCTGGGAGACAAGAAAACATGTGAGAAGATAAACTTTCATCTAAATTTATGGTTACATATGTATGTACTTATGTACATATGTGACCCTCTTGGCTGTGAAGAAAACCTTGAAAAGGGAAATCTGAATCCATAATTAGGTAGACAGAGAACATTTGGTGAAAGAACTGTCAGTACTGAGTCATTTTTCACATTGTTTTTATTGTGTGCCTTCCTTGTTGTCTTAGTAAACAAAATTAATCTGCTCTGAGCTCTGTCCTGCCAATGTTTAGAGCTTTACTGGTAGCTACATTTCCTACTTGTAACAATAACTTGAATATCTTTATCTTCTGGTATAGTTTCTTCTCTGACTTCAATGCAGGCACCAGTTGTTCCTCACTGGCAGTTGTCTCTCTAGTGGTTACAATTTGATACTATTTTGCCTCCCAGAAAACGCAGGGAGCTCTCAGAAGCTTTAATGCAGGGCTCATCTTCCAGTAAAATCACTGAGTGCTCAAGTACTTTCATGTACAGGAAAAAAATTTTTTCTCTTTTTGACTTTTTTTTCAGATAAACAAACACCTTAGTGAGAACTACTGTCTCTCTCTGGAACTGTTTTTTCATGACTCAGACCTTCTCTATTTTCTGCAAATGAAAATTTATAGTCAGAAATTTTGCTTACCAAATCCCCCAAAACCAAATAAAATCAAACCAAACAAAACACCCCAAGACTTCTAATGATAGGATCCAGGTAAAAGAATTCAGATGTGTCTCAGCTTTCAGTGAGCTTGATGTAATAGCTTGAAGTATGGACAGTCTGGTTTATTTTCAGTGAAGATTCTTATAATCTCTAAAAATATTCTGTGCATTGTGTGACCCCCATTGAGTATAAACTCAAAGGAGTTAAATGCATTGCTCTGATATAACAAATCTGGCTAAGTATCACAAACACAGTTATAACTAACAGTTGACCTGACCATCAAGGTCAACACTAGTCTGACCAGCAAAACCTCAGAATATCTACTTACTGACAGGGCCCACTGATGTCTGAATAAATGTGATGCTGTGACCTGACTGAGATGATGCTAAAGCATCTTAAATTCAAATATCCTGGTAACTCCTCTCAGGAAGTGACTAAAAGGGAAAAAGTTCTAAGTAAGCAGGAACAAGAGAACTCTTCCCTAGATGTTGTGGGTTTTTTTTTAATGCAATGCTACTTGGATCACGGATAGATTAAAATGAGTCCTTCAAAACCACTTTCCTGCTTTCCATCTAAGAATGAAAGTTGACGTCATGAAAGGTGCTTACTTGCACATGAATATTCAGCTCAAAGTCAGCATCAGCAGTGCTGACTGCTGGTCAACTGCTCTACTGGCTTGCAGGAGAATGGTTCTGGCCAGGGGCCTTATCCCAAACTTTGTGCAAAAGGCAACATGAAACAGTTTCTAGGGACTATTGATTCTGTTACTGGTAGTGAGTTGAGTGATTTACTATTAAATGCCAGGAAAACTTGATTGAGGAGCTTACTCATCTGAAAATGAGTCAGGGAAATTCCTGTGGTGCGTACTGAGAGTGTAAACTGGGGATTCCTACTGCAAAGAGCTCTCATGGCATGTATTTTGATATTACATTTATTGTCATTGCCGACCGTGGGATGAGAGTAAGAGGAACATTAAGGTTGCTTAATTAGATTTAATGAATACATGACTAATGTCACGCAACCGTGTTCTCATTAATTCCTTGGTTAAAACTGTTTCTTTCGCTGGAAATTACCAAGGATGAGTCACAAGTAGCCCAGCAGAAATAAAGTAAGGAGCAAATACCCATCGCTGCGATGCCCTTTTGCTTACAGGAGTAGGGGTAGTGAGATGCTTCTGTGTAGCCGCTGTCCACGGACACCACTCCTCTCTGCCGGGGGGTGCCCGCGTACTGCCTAAACTTTGAAGTTTTCTGGATGCGAAGAGCACAGAGCAGAGAGCATGTGAGGGAGAAGGGTCTGACCGGCGATGTCGTGTGTATCGTGTGTTCCCGTCACCAGCTTCCTCCGCGACGGGGCCGCACCTGCCCGGGGAGGGGCGGGGAAGGGCTGTGGCCGCTCCCGTTACCCGGCGAGGGCCGGTCTTAGGGCCGGAGGGAGCACATCGCCCTCCCCGGGAGGGAAGGGCAGAGACCCCGCGGGGCAGCTCCTCCTCCGCGGGCGCTACCCCTGACAGGGGCGGCGGCGAAGGGCTGCCAGAGACCCCCCGCGGTTACATAACGAGAGCCTCCGGGGGCAGCTCCGCCGCTGCCCGCCAGTCCCACTCCCGCCCGGCCGGAGGGCGGCGGACAGAGCGCAGCTCCCCCGGCACCGCTCCCGCCGCTCCCGCGGGCACGGACCGGGCAGCGGCTCTGCCGCCTCAGCGGGCACGCGCAGGGCGCATGCGCCTCCCGGGCCCGCCGGCGCGCCGGGCATGCGCGGGGGTGGCGGCCGGGCAGCGTCTGGGGGCGGGCGGGCGCGGGCGCTGGTGGAGCCCGCGGGGCACCGGCTCCGAGCCCCGCGGGGGCTCCGCCGGCGGCCGAGCGGCTCCCGGGGCCGCCGGGGCGGCAGCGCCCCAGCCGGGCTGTGCCCCAGTTTGTGTCCAATCAGAGAGTGCAGCGCCTGACACCGGGCGGGCGGCAACGCGTAAACAAGCCCCGGGAACTCCTCCGCCCCCCGCGCTCCCCTCCGCGCCGCTCCCCGCGCCGCCCCGCAGCCGCCCCCGCCCGCCGACAAGTCCGGCGAGGCGCGTTCCCGCCGCTCCGCCGCCTTCCCCTCCCCCGCCCGCCCGCCCAGCCGGCGCCGCCCGCGCTGCCACACGCACCCACTCCCGCACACGCCCGCGGGTGCCCGCGGCCTCTGCAGGGGAAGGTAAGGGGCCGCCGGGGGCCGCCGGGCGGGCGGCGGCGAGGTGCGGGTGCGTGCGGGGGGATCATGTGTCATAACAAGTTGTTGAACGTGACATTGCTCTTGAACCGCGGCGGCGGCGGGCGCGGGGCCGCCCCCGAGTAACTTTCTCCCGCGATTCGGCGCTGAGCAGGGAGCCGGCCGGGCAGGGCTGAGCCGGCGGGGCCGGGACCGCGCTCGGGAGGGGCCGGTGCCGTTCGTGGTGCTCGTGGCTGCCCCGGGGGGGACGGCGGGGGGACGGGCGAGGGCTCTGCTGCGGGAGCCGCTGCCGCCCCGGCGAGGATTTTTCTAGCAAGGCGGCTGGGTGGGCAGTGAGCGAAGAGCGGGTGCCGGTCCGGAGCATCTCCTCCCGCGGGTGATTATCCCCGCGGATGCTCCGTGGCGGTTTTGGCTCGCTTCCGGCGTGATTAGCTCGGCTCATTATGTAAGATGTCACCGAAGGAGGAGAGGCACAAGCCCTCGGTGTGGCGGAGCGGGGGACGCGCCGGTCCCGCCGCGCCTTCCCCGCTCCAGGTACCGGAGCAGAAGGATCAGCCCCGGCCCGGAGCGGGCGGGCGGGAGGGATGGGGAGCTCCCCTCCCTTCGCAGCCCGCCGCTGGAATACGGCTGCTCGTTTTACACGTGGGTTGGGTGTGTTCCCCAAACCTTGCCTTTGAGTAGGAACGTAACCTGCTCTGGTTCCTCTCCCATGTTTGACTGCTTCTTTTCTCTTCCAAAATGAAAAATAAACATTTGAGCATAAAAAAAAGTTAAAGAACTTGATTTTTTTGCTTTCTTTATGTGCGTGTTTAGTATGTTAACATGATCTGGAGACGATTGAATGAATCATCAGTTCCATGGAATAAAAGCAAGTGAATCATCTCGCATACACACGCACAAAACTGAGAGGGAGCGTAGTTGTTACCGTAGACAGTGAAAGGTTAGTGTCGGTTTCTGATGTGCAATGGGATGGCAGGAATATAGACAGTACTCAGAAACCCAGCAGGTTTCCTGGGGCTAGTTTGTGAACTGTGAAAGTTTTACAACATTCAATTGCAGTTTTTCTGGCTCAGTAGTTGGATGGTAACATCTTTCAGTTATCAACTTGCCACCCATTATTTTAGCCAAATTCTCAGAAGGGAGGTGTAAGTGGTAAGAGTTTAGTAGCTGTGTTATTCAAAGTGTATTAGTTTAAAGTAAAATTTAAATGAAAATAGAAAAAAAAAATGGTATCACGCTATGTCCATACCCCGAAGCCAGAGACAGATCCCAGATGCTTTTAGTCTGTGTTTTATTTTACTTAGTTTTATTAAGCACAAATAGTCTCAAAGTAAAAATATATGAATATGTATTTTTAAAAACTAAAGCCAATTTATTTAATAAACACATTGGAGTTGTACCTAGATAGACTTCTGTTCTTGATCCTCTTGCCTGTTGCTCTTTTAAATGGGATTGAGGCAGAATCCTATATATAGTTGTTCTTTCAGCTCTAACTTGCTTCCAAGTGGAATTTCCATCCTCCACGTTTTCTTGACACATCTATGTCTCCTAGAGGTATAGAAGGCATAATATGAATTTTACAAGATTGGCTCCTCTTTTTTTCTCAGCATACCTGCCACTGGCGAGAAATGAAGTCACTGTTTATAGTGGGGAGGTAGAGCTTTACACATACAACCACTTGATTTTACAGTATGTGAAGATCTTTGTATGTCTTGCTGGTGAACCATTCTGTTTCCTGTGGCATCAGGTGTCCTTTATCTTGCTGCCTATGTTTTGTACCTCTAGTCATTCTCCAAATGACAATGGAAGACTAAATCAGTTCCAGGAAGGGTCGGTTTGGGTATTTGTCACTGCTGGGGAAAAAGGTCATGTTAACATTTTTGATGTCCGGATCTGTGTACCAGCACTTCATAGTTTAACTACAGGATTGGAGAAGCTAAGTTTGGGAGAACTCTATTACTTCAGGGTTCATTGTGTGGTTTTAACATATCAGTATCAGAAGTTTCTGAAGTTAACCAAGACTGCACAGGAAAGTGAACGCACTGTAATAGAGAATCTCTTAGGTATGTTGGGTGGTCACGTTAACAAACAGGAAAAAATACTGTTTTATTTGTGCATTTAATTCAACAGCCAAACAGCATTCATCCTTTTTTATTGAATTTCCTTACAAAAAAGATAAAACATACAGCGTGTGTGGTGTTCTATGTCCCAGACCTCAGCTGAAAGTAGTAAAGGAAATAATACTGAAAGTGGACTCACCACTCTGCTCCAGCTGTTTTTTCCTACTCTATGTACACTCTAGGATTCAAAGAAGAAGTGAAAAATTCTAGGTTTTACTTTTAAGCCTGCAGAATGTGCAAAATAAAGTGTATTGACATAGACTAAGGCTAAGATAATAGTTGGTCCTGTGCAGCTCCATTTTTAGGATTGATAAGTGTGGTACTCTAGGATGCATAGCAGAACTTTGCGAACTGTGGAGGGGAATACTGATAAAAGTGAATTGTCTGAACTTTATATCTTGATTTTTGCTGTGTTGGGGATATATAGGCTTTGTTCTTAGTGTGATCAATTTATGTATATTAAATTTTACACTGCCTTTTTTAAGAAAATATATTAAGTTATAATCTTTTGTGCTTTGAAAGACTGGTCTCAACAGCAGCTTCATATGCTCTTCCAGCTATCTCAACTAGAAATGAATGGTTAACATCCCAGTAGGAAAACAAAACAACATAATTCCTTTTTGCAATTTGGTTTAAAGACCCTTTCTAGACAAATGCAGCAGTCCCAAGCAAGGTTTCGAACTACTCCTGTAGAAAGACATACTGCTGGTGTTGAAAGAAAGAATCCTTTCTTCAGCTATTGAAAACTTTGCACCAAGTGCAGAGTGGCTTGGCATTGTTTGTTCCCCAAGTCCTCAGTTAAAAACATTTGTTATGGTTGTCTGGGAAGAAGTTTAATTTCTGTTACTAGTCTTGATATTTAAAATACCAAGAAATAGCTGGAAAAAGTTGATACTATATCACTCAGAGTTGTAGCTAATCTGTTTTTGAATGATGCTGGGTAGTGCCTTAGATATTTCTTACACTGAAGCTTATTTTCTTGATTATTGTGTTTTTATCTTTAATTTTTTCCAGTAGATGTAGTGCCATGAAAAGTAACAGCTTGACAGACTTTGAGACTGAAGCCCATAATAAGCAGAGCAGGTGAAGCACTGGCAGCAGCTCCACTGGGCTGTGACAAGACTGTGTATATGTATATGTAGCTGTGCCCTGTGGGAAATATCAGTGTTACTGTCTCTATCTTGATTATTGCTTATAAAATAAAAATTGTTCACAAGTATAGGGTGCTTCTGGAATGAAAGATACATAGTATTACTTGAGCACTGTGGTCTCGACAGCTGTCACAAGTAGTTCTTACATGTGAAACAAATATTTTTGACTGGTTACCTAAAGCTGAAACCATTTATCCGATTATTGATAGTTAAATTCATGCACGTCTCAGCAGCTTTCTTAACAGCAGACCAAACTGTTCATTTGCACTGTGTTTTGGTTATCTCTTTCCTGTTAGGGAATAATTTTCTTCCTTTGTTTGCCATCAGTTTGTATATGTTTTGAGATTTGGCTGGAATTAAAAAAGTAGCCTGCTAATTTGCCTTAATAATCCTACCCTCATAAAAGACCTGACTGGAAAAGACAAGAAGACATACTTTCTCAGAAGAGGTCTAAGGTGAGAGTAAGTTATTGGGAGGATCTTCACTTCCTTGAGATACTGTTGTGTTCCTGCGTTGCAGAGAGCTTCAAGTTGTTGCCATCTGTAATGGTTTAGGAACTGCCTTCCCACTCATCTTCAGTGGCAGTTGAGTTTGCACTCATTGTTCTAAAGAGTGCAGCACATGAACATGGAGCAATGACTGCTAAAGAACCAGGTATCTGCACTGCAGACAGGGTGCCTTTGATGGCCTTTGTGCACAGCTTCAGTATCAGTTCTTCCACAAGCAGGCAGACCACTTTGTAGTGATACCATTTCCACTCCAAGGAAATTCTTATCAAAAAGAACCCTTCCCACACAAAAAATCACCAGCGGAGATGTACCGAGAAATAGTGGTCAGACCTAAAAGCTGTGATTTTTTTTTTCCTGATTCTTTGGTATGAATCTCATTCCATGCATATTATTGGTGGCAGTGTTACAGAATTATTTTCTGACAGCTGAATCAGTAAATACAATCTGATATCAGCAGGGAAGGCCCTAGTTTGTAATTCACATAAAATTGCGTGCGTGCAGTTTGTTATTCTCATCTTCCGAACTCCACCCTACACACTTGTTTTGCTCACCTGTTGTTACAGCTTAGTTTTTGTAATATGATCTCCTGGGGAAACACTTTGCCATTAATTCTGTATTTGTAAAATCGCAGCACTTCAGTATTCTGGCTGGTTTGGCTTCTGGTCTCTATGGCAATAAGTAATAAGTAATAGCTTTCATTTTAGATCTTTTTGCCTGAATCTTTACTGTGTTTCTATCCCAGTGCAAGGAAAAAACCAAAACAGTTCTTCTGAAGTTTTAATAGAATATTTATTCAAAGACCAACGCTGAAAGTAACATGTTACTCCAAACAGACAACAGTACAAATGAAAGAGAATAGCAAATCTAAATTCACATTTTTATGACTCCTGTGAAGGTCCAGTGATAGAGATTTTACTCATACCGATGCAGCTATGGTACCTCTGTTAAAATGATTCAAAATCCCATGTATTTTAGACAGTAGGATGGATAAAAAAAGACTAAACATCTCTGCTAGATTCAGGAGTAGGGCTGATATAGGGAGCATAGAATGGGGTAAGAGGGTTAAGGAATGTGTAAACAAGGGTGCTGGAGGGAAAAGGATAAGGGACAAGGGACAAAGGAGGGAGGGTTGCTGCTTTTAGAGGCTACCTATAAAACTTACAAGGCTTACCAATATTAGAAAATTAAAAAAACCATTAGGGCCTTAAGGCATCACTATGAAAAATAAAAGATCAGTTTTGTTTTAATATAGTTCAACTGGAAAAATCTCACAGGAATTCTCAAATGTGATGAACTTCTGTAAGGGACAGATTGGTTGTAATTTTCATAGTATCTCCTGTTTTTTTTTAAAAAAGATTATTTGTGATTTTCTTGTGTAGCCAAGGCACCCTATAGTGGTTTTGAGTAGAAGTTTATTCAGTCATGGACTTGGAATTACACAATTCTTTTTGTACCTGAGCTGTCCTGGTTCTCTTCAGAGAGATGTGGAGTTAGAGACTGCTTACAGTGATTATAGACAGATGAAACAGCTACCATTGACTTCTTCCACAAGGAACCAAATGCTGCGATTATAACTTGATGCAGAGAGGCAATTTATCTTCACCTTGTAATTACAGAGGTGATTTCACATTGGCACTGTATCACCATATAGGAAATACATTGATTTTCCATGTGGCATTACATAATTTCATGTTAATTTCTCTTTGCAGTGGTCTTTGAAACTATTAATGTTCATGGACTACTTTTTCAGGTCTCGTGTACTTGTTCTGTAGCAGTTTCAGACAGTATTAATGAATTCCATTTTATCAAACAAAACAAGAAAGTACCTAACTTAGTTTGTAAAAGCTGTGAGTTACTAGTTGTATGATCATATTATGATTTTATGACTTTTTATGAGACAGTAACTGATATTTTGCAGTGGCTACAGCTGACAAACTAATTTGCAGAAGTAGAATAGCCAAGATTTTTCTTTAGAACTATAAAATAAAACATGTTAATATGCATTAACATTTACATTTTTAAAAATCATGGAATCATATAATAAAGTATTTTAATACACATTCATACAGATAGTGTGGATGTATGAGAACACATTTGGATTGATTCTTATGTTGTCATCTCCTGTAGACATCTCATTTTTGTTTTCAGTAATTTTAAAACGGGGATAATCTATGTAAATAAGAGCTTTTTTTAAAAAAACCCAAATAATAGAAGACAAGAACGTAGGGTGTAACAGGTGTATTCTGCCCCAGTTGTGTTGTAGCTTTTACTGAGTACCCTGACCCATGAAAAAGTTCCTGTTAGGGAACGGTCTCAATTTCCAGTCTTGGCATTCTCCTAATCCCTACATTTTTCATAGTCTGTGAATTTGTGATGCAGATTGAAATTACTGGTCATAACTGCAATTTTAGCTTTGTCTGTCCAGGGATAGTTCTGCTGGCCTTGATCAATAGCAGGGCTTGATTCATAAAAGCAGCTCTCCAAGGCTTAACACTGAGCCTCCCTGGTAGTTGCTGACATAATAATACAAGGTAAAACTGATGACATGACGTGTAACAAGATAACTAACTTCCAGAATCTGAAATTACGTAGAAGATAGAAAGTTCCTTTTAATAGCAGAAGATTTTGCATTGTGCTTCCTAGTTCTGGTTCTTTCTTTTAACAATGCTGTTAGATTATTGGTTTGCTAATTGGAAAGTCTGTTTATTAGATTATTCCAACATGTGGTCCAAGTCTTCAAAAGAGAAATTACCACTTTTCTTTTAGATGCAAAATACACCAGGATTATCTGTTTACTTAACTTCCTTAGATATAATTTTTCAGATTACTTTTTGCATTATATTATGTCTGTTAAAATCTTTGTGTACAAACAAAGCACAGTAAAGTGAGGGAATCCAAAATTTAAATATTCTGAAGATAAATTTCAGTGCTAGTTACTACTGATCAGATCTGAGAGACGGAGAAATTCTCTCTGCCACAAAAAAAAGTAGTTGATCTTGAGATAAAAGTCTTGAGTGATTCTTAGAGAAGTGTCACCACTGATTAAAGCAACTGTAATTACATTTATTTCCTTCCTCAAGAAGAATGGAATATGTAAGAAACCAGGCTCTTGATTAATTTCATAATGAAAACACAGTTCTTTTTTCAGATGAAAGATCATTTCTTAAATAGCCAATGTGTGGATTGAATGAAGTTAAAGATGTTTCTTTCTTTCATGGTTTTATAAAATTGTTGTTTACTGTTTTGAAGAATCATCAGTACTAGCTGCAGAGACAAAAGATCCTTTATATGATATAAATGATATTTTGAGTAAGTATTCTTGGTGGATTCTGGCTGTAGAATTTCCCTGCATACAAAGTGATTTTGAAGAGCTGCTTAATCAGACCAATATTTTTCAGCTTTCCATCTTAACTCTTTTGATATATCATAGATAAAGTAAATTTTCATCCCAAATACATATTTACCAAAAGTACAAGTGTTTGGGGTTTTTTCTGGTGTAGATGGTGATCACAGAATGCAAATGAATTTATTTGAAATAATGTACTAAGTGACAGTTGGTGCCTCACACAGGCTAGTGTTTAAAATCTACTATGGATGTGTAACTTTTGTGTATTAATTGCTAAAAACTTAGAACATAAATTTACATGGGATTGGCCTATAATTCAAAATTACCATTAATTGCAGAGGAGCTTTTCCAGTTAATTTATTGTAAAGCTGGATGAAACTAGTGACAGACTTGTAGCAGAGGAGTTTTTCTATAACATCTGGCTTCTCAAGGTATAATAGCTCTTATTGCATCTAATACAGTAGGGAAAACCACACAAACTATTGAGCATACGAGCCCTTCCTCAGGTTTTGAACAATAGCAGCAAACTGTGAACTAGGGGTGCAGTTTCAGAAGAATCTACAGCCACTGCTATTGAATGAGAAAAGTGCTGCTACCATTTATGCTGTGTGAGCCCTGGCAGTCATTAAACCCCCAAATAAATTAGGTTTAACTAAACCAGCAGGAAACTACTGAAAAATAAGTTTTCTGCTGGTCTCGTGTATTACATGGACTTACAGATGAATCCACAAGCTCCAGAGCTTCCCTTTTTTTTGGTACAACTGGTCCATTAGATCAGCTCTGCTGGTCAGCTAGTGGTAGATTTAGGACAAATTTGGAATAGTTGCTGTGAGTTTAATTTAATTATGGCAATTAAATAGCTAATCAGAGGGAAAGTGTGGTTATCACCTGTAAAACAAAGGGGATATTAGTATGGCCAGAAATTGTGAGATAGTGCTTCATCATGGGCAGATGGAAAATGGATCATTACCAGCAGAACACTGAAGGGTTTAGCTGGAGTGTCACCATGCAAAAGAGACAGTATCTCCAGTTAAGATATTCTTTTTGATATCTAGAAGAACTGTGAGTACTCATTTCCATGTTTGACTTGGTGATTGGGAGTATGAAGTGAGAGATTCATTCTGGCACTAGAAGTCTTGCTAATATGTGTGTAATTACATTGTCAGAACAGCATAAATAGAACAATTTACATTAAAAAAGAGTTCTTAAATACTTATTTAAGCTAATCTCTGATCTTACTTTCTTGGATTCTTACTAGACTGCTGCACTAACAGTGTGTTTGGGTCACATGGACAAGGGTTGCTGGAGCAAGTTTGATGTTCTCTGGTTCTGGACTATTTGGTATGAACTCTGTGTCTGACTTCTTCCTTGGCAGTGGAGAACCCTCCCTGCTTCCCCCGTCAAGGTGTCCTATAACTAGATTTCTCAAGCACCTCTGATATATAAACATTTGCTAAGATCTTCTGAACATTGGACTTTTGGATTTACAGTTTCCATCTTTTGGTGTGTGTAGGGAGGGTAATATGTGATAACACTGACAAGCAATGTGCTGACTGAAATTTCCTGTATTTCCTACAAGTGACGACAGCTACTTACCATGTAATTTTTACTGTATGTTTTCAAAGGCAGTGTCTTGGGTCCCATGAATCCAAGGCAGTATTCATAAAAATGCATATAATTTAGAACTTCAGCTTTTTCTGATGAAAACTACTGTAACTTAAGCTTCAGTTTATCCATTTGATTTCATGCCAGTGTTGAACATGAAATAGAGGAAAGCCTAACCAAAAGTACTTCTTGTACTTACCATAGTTAAGTTACCATAGACTGTTCTAATAAAGATATGTAGCTAAAGATGTTTAGGGTGTATTCCTGCTCTAGAGTAAAGACAGTGGAGCAGATCTTTGCAGCATGCCAGTTTGAAGTACCTTAGTTAGGAGGTCCGTGCAGGAGTGAACTGCATTGCAATTACTGCGTCAGACATTACTGGGCTTAATGACTAAAAGTGTTCTTCAAAGTTGTTTTCCTATAAGCAAATAGATGCTAAATATTTTGGGGGGGGGGGGGGGGGGGGCTGGAGTTGCTGTCTATGTAAACATATGTTGCAGTCTTTTGTTTTTTGGGTCTTGTGCTTTTCTCTGCAACACTTCTGAGTTAGCAAGGTTTCATATTCAGGGGTTTATCTTTTCACTATCTCCTTTTTTTTTTTTTCCCCATGTTCTTGCTTATCTCACAAACACAAGGAACTGATCGAAACTTCAGGTAGAAGATAAATTTTGGAATAAGAAGAAACTTGTGTACCCTGAAAAGAAATCACAGAAGGATTGTTGAGAAGAGTCTAGAGTACAAGTTCCGGTATGAAATTCTAAATATTTTCCTTGGAATTCAGGTCACTGTCTGCTCTGGAAGACAAGCCTCACTTAGCATAGAGTATAGCATGTAAAATAGTTCCACTGTGTCTGTGCTGACCAGGCAATGATTACTTCTTAGTGGAAAAACTAAGTTTAAATGGGTTCAAACTAACATAGCTTCTGCTCTGTTGTACGTGGTATGCACTAGAATATATTTCATGCTTTAACCAAATATGCGTCTTATATGTAAGATTACTTTTTATTGTATGAAAACTAACCATAAAGTAAGGTCAGCTTTCTAATGCCTGATTTTTTGCCACTGTTAAAAATGCTTTATGTTTTTTTTTCTTTCTTAAGATGTAGGAAGGAAAACCATTTGTAAATACTATTGAGATGCATTCTTCAGTCTCCACAATATAAAATCAAAAGGCAATTCATTTTCTTAACACTGAAGAGGTTGAAATATTACACATGTTTCAATAACATTGTATCAGTATTCACCTAGAGAATACTAGTTCTGACTTTTTATTTCCACTGAAAGCACTTGCAAACATTCCTGCTAATTTAAGGGCCCACAGTTTGAATCCTGTGCAGATATTCTAAATTTAATCCTGTGAATTTGCATAAAGCCAGAGAAAAGGTCTTTCATTGAAAATCAGATGAGTAAATTAGAAAACGTTAAATGCTTTTTTTTCACTTCTGTAGCACTAAAATTGTGGGGTTTTGTTTTTTTTTTTTTACTATTAAGTATTTCCAGAATTATGTTATGTAGAAACTCGTCAGGCCAAAACCAGGTATAGTTGCATTACAAATTGACTGACTGGAATCAGTCACCTAATCCTAGGGAAATGGCTTGATTATTTTTAATCTTATGTAGATGGGCTAACTGGTACAATTTTAAAAGCTTTCTCTTCGTAAGGACAAGACAGAAGATGGGAAGGTCTCCATGTGTGTTTTCTAGGCCCTCATCCTATGTGCTGTTATATAAAACCACCTGAAATTCAAGCTATGATCTCACTGTTAAGTACCAACTTCAGTTTGTGTAAAGTGCTGCTACTAGAAGTTTGTTAGTTCTATATTCAGGGTGACCATAAAGAAGGAGAGAGAGCAGGGAGAGGAGAAACTCATTATAAAATTAGTTTAGCAAGATGACACAAAACCTTGAATAAGGACCAGTGCATCAGTAGAAATTAAATGGAGATATAATGGGACAATTTTCTTAAAGTAATATAATCATGAGTTTCCTACAATAGACACTTGATTCAAATGTTAGGCTAGAGTCAGCTTAATTGTGAATCAAAAAAACATTACAAAGGAGATGGAAGCCAAAGAATGCATATGGGGGGGCTAGGCATTCATATCCTACCAAATCTTTCCTCACATAAAACTGCAGAAATAAGTCTGCAGTGTTTAATTGTTTCTCAGGGAAACAGCAGAAAAAAAACACAGAACAAATAGGAGCAATTCTAAAATTGATATATTCCATATAAATGTAATTAAGCTCCCTGATATTAGACGAATTCAAATAGAAATCTCATATACTTCTATGGGCATATTCTAGATCTAAGATCTGAGATAATAAAATAGAAGAATAGGATAAATAGCAAAAGAGAAATCACTGTGTAGAAACTATTTGTAGGTTCTATTTACAGAGTGCCTTATTCTTCCATCACAAAGCACAGACTTCTAAAGGAGTTTTGAAGGGTCATGGTATAATCAGTTGCCAGTGTCAAGAGGAGACAAAAGAATGAAGGTAGTGTTAGATGAATGGGCAAGGGGAATATCAAGCAGTTGTTGAATTACATTTATTCAGTGGTTGGTAATGCTGTGATCACCACTCATACTGAACTTGATTCTGGCAATTGCGCTTCAAGAAGGATGCAGAAAACTTGAAAAGGGTGTATAGAAGCCCTAAAAGAATGATATAGCGCTTGGGACACATGCTTTATCATGAAAGACTGGGGCACAGCTTAGTAAAAGTAAAGCTAAGGTGGCACTTCCAGACAGTAGTCAAGCCATCTCTTAATATTTTCTCTGGTAAACTACATGGAAACATTTGAGATAAAGTAAGTGATGTTCAAAACCAGATTATTCAGTCTTGCTGATTAAAAGAAAATCAAATTACTGTAGCTTAGCAAATAAGGTAATAAAAAACAGGCTAATTCAGATTACTATTAAGGATTTATTTTTTTTTTAATAGTTGGAACTACTGATAGTTGTAGATTACTCAGCACTAGAAAATTAAGAAGGATGATTTAGTCAAAATATTCTGTTGAACTTCATGATAAAATTAATATATTTATATATAAATTGTAAATTATTTTTTAATCTTCCCTTGTGGTGGGTAGTATTAAAAAAGTATGTGGAAAATAAGCAATAGTTATCCCTGTAGCTGTGTAGAAGCCCTTGGATATAAGAGAGAGCTATGTACTGTATTTTCATAACATGCTGGTCTCAAAGTAGGTTAGACATCTGCTAGGCCATTTAGTTTTCTGTAAAAATACTGTTCCCTATTTGTTCTGTATTAAAACCTTCTCCATTTATATTTTTATGTTATTTAAAAATAAATGTAGAAAAGATGTGTTGTTTTAACAATTAATAAAAACAAACTAGCTAAGTTTGCAGAATGGTCCAAGATCAGCGTTCCAGAAGAGTTCTTTCAGAAAGAAGAAAGTCAGATTTGAGTGAATGTCTCATATTTATTTTTCAAATAATAATGTTAGAGAAAATAAATACTTTGTGGAACTGTATGCTCAGCTTCCCCAAAGTAACACAAGGGTGTTTGTTGTTTAAATAGAACTAACAGATGCTTAGGAATCTTAAGAAGCCAGGATTCCTATCTTTCAGGCTTCTCTTCATTATGGCAGATTTTTTTCATACCACTGATAGAAAATAAATATTTTGTTATGATTGATAAACATACTTGTTAATAACTACATGCTTTAAGCCATTTTTGTACTATATTTCAGTGGTATGCAAGACAGAGCTTTGCTTTAGATGTACAGTAATCTTTAAGCCCCTTTAGGAGATTCTCAGTTTGCTCTAAGAAGTAGATTATACTAGTTCTGCAGTTCTTCAGTATTCATAGTATTTTTTATATGTGACAGTGAGGCAGTGTTTATTTTAAGAGTCCAAAGCCACAGGTTCAAATCCCCTTAAAATCAATAGGGAAAATTGCTTGCAATGACTTCTGACTTATATAGCCTGGATGTTTTGATTTCTATTTTACCCATGAAATTTATATATGAAAATCTACTGCTAGGTGAGGTTTTTATTTTTTGTGTAATACAGCATTTTAGTACTCAGTGAGAGGACATTAAGAATATTCAGTAATACAAATGGTGCCTTACTATGAATGCAGTAAAAGTAACAAGTATCAGTGAAATGACACCCAAAATTACTAGCATTTGTATCTAGTATATTCCCAGTCTAAAAAAATATTCAATAACTTGATATAAATAACTGTTTGTTAAGAGATCATGCCGTTAATCTCTGTGGCTCCTTACGATGTATTTATTGCCATATAAATGAAACATCTTCCAGCAGTGCAGTAAACAATGTGCCTAATATCTGTAACTTGCTTTTCATATACATACTCTCCGCAGGGAAAGAAGCATGTGCAGTACATAGCCATGTTTTGGTACAATTTTTGGGTTTATTTTGGGGCAAGTGCATTGAAAGCATTCGTGTTGACAACATATAATCAATATATAGTTTTAACCAAAATTATTCTGTTTATGCTGATTGACCCATAGGCAAACTAGAGACTGAGTTGGATATTGCCTGGGTAAATACTTCATCTGACACCCAGCCCACTCCTGCATTCTTTCCATCACTCGGAGATGTTGGTCATGTCATACAATGCGCATCTGCATCTGGCCATGGAGAAATGGGACAGCATACACCTGGTTGTAAAACAAGTACAGGCTTAGTCATGTCACAAGTGTGCATAAACCCTCAATACCTACTCATACATTTCTGGACAGCACAACAGAAAGGTGGGAAATTACTAATTTTGTTGGTTATGTTATTTCTGTGAGTTAAGCCCAATAGGCAGCTAAGCACCACAAGCTGCTCACTCACTCACCCCCAATCCCCTATGGAATGAGGGAAGAGTAAAAGTAAGAAAACTTGGGGGGTTAAGATAAAAAAAATTCAAAAGTTTATAAAGCGAAGGATAAATGAAAGATGAGAGAAAGAAAAAGAAACAAAACAAGTGAGGCAAAGGCAATCACTTTCCACTTCCCAAAGGCAGACCGATGCACAGCCAGTTGCCAAACAAAAGGTAGCTGACTTCCCTAAACCCCCTTTTCTCCCTTATTATGGCTGACTATGATGTTCTATGGCATGGAGTCTCTCTTTGATTAGTTCAGATTAGTTCTCTTTGGTTGTGTCCTCTCCCAGCCTATTGCACACCCCCCAGTCTTCATTGTGGTGGGTAGTAAGAATGAGAGAAGGCCTTGATGCTGTGCAAACACTGCTCAGCAATATCTAGAACGTCAGTGTGCTATCAGCATTGTTTGGGTCAGATACCTACAAGACAGCACATTGTGAGCTGCTGTGAAGAAAGCTAACTCTGTCCTAGCCAGGCCCAATACAGTTATTTAGCAGGATGATCTAGGAAACATTTGAGACTTAAGCTATAAAAAGCTATAGAGAGAATCTGAATAACAAAGTATTTTTCAGGAAGAAAGAACACAGTATTTATTTTGTAGATAACCTTGGTGCTTTTGAACGCATGTCATAGGTCTTGTGGTGGAGGAGATGATAAGTATTTCTAAGACTGGGAAGGAAATCCACACACAAATGATATTCAAGGTACATATTTATGTGTCCCACTGAAGTTACTCAAGACTTGAAAGAATTGAAAAATAAGAATTTATGTTTTTCTTGGACACAAATTTGTACTTAGGTCTATTTCATTCCTTTTACTGCAGAAAACAGACTACTTATACAGTTGTGTGCATTACATAATGCTGAACTTTCTCAAACTAGAGTATCAGTTTTCTTCTGCAGGAGCTTTTTGGATGTTTTGCCTAAATGTCTTATGTTTCTGCCTACTCCTGTCTAACATAATGCATTCCTTTTTTAGAGAAATAAGATCTGAAAGATCATACTTGGCATTAGTCTCTAGTGAATCTGAAATTTTTACTGGAATCTGCTGAGAGTTTTGCAGGTTTACTTGCAGTGCTGTTTTGGGAATAGAGAGAAAAGAAGTTGCTGTTATTTTCATTGACATAGAGTCTATCAAGATGTAAGCAGTTCAGCATTCCTCATGAGTAGTTTTCTCTCCGTAACAATGTTTGAATATTGTGTGAAAACTTAAGTCTTTCCTCATGTCTGCTCGCATGTCATTAGTGAAGTGAGCCACTGTCTCCACTGTGAAGTGTGTGCTTGAGGGCTTATGAAGTATGGAAGTACTTTAGACAGAGTAGAAGGTACTTATAGTATCTAACCATCCTGGGCTTGGGATGTGTGAAATTTGGAAATGTCATATGAGCAGTTTCTGCCTGTGCAGTGGTTATCACAACATAAGGTAACAAAACACCCTTGGAATTATCATGCAGTCTTTGTGGCTTCAGGACTGAGATGTGTAACAGGCCAGTAGACCAGAAGACTGCTTCAGTTCTTAATATTGTCCACAGGCTTCCAGCACATTTTGTGTTTTTGTTTCAGTGACTGTTAATATTAACTGCTGCTTTGTAAATGAGCATAACTGGGCATTTTTATTTCCTTTTTAATAAGTAATGTATAGCTGTAAAACACTCTATCAGTACTAGATGTGTATTAACCAACAATCTCTTCATCACAGCAGAGGTAAAAGGACATTTAATTACATCATAGAGACATAAAAATTACTTGTTTCAGAAAGTCATGGCAGTGTAGTGTTGGATTAGGCTCTGTAAACAGCAGTATTCAAAGTCATGAGATGTTTTTAATATGAAAAAGAAAGATGAGTTGATGGGTCCGATTCTTTGTCATCTTAAGCAGTCATTTGCTGTTGCTTAAAAGCGAATGCAAAAATGCAATTAAAACACAATATTCTGTTTCAGTCGCAAGTGTATAAAATTATGTATCTATAAATACACAGACACATACTATATAAGGTATGAAATTCTGAAGAATTCAGCTTTTTATCTTCAAATATTTTAGCTTGCAAAATGTTATACTTACCAACATATGCTGAAAATTTGAGACTTGACTTTTAATTTGTTACCAGTCCTGTTCTAAAACTAACTGCAGATATCTTGATTATTTTCAGTAGCTAGTATCAATAGCAACATGAGGCAAAATGTAGGTTAAGTGTTCACTATGGCTATTTTTTTTTTAAAATAAAATCTCTCACCTCGGAGATTAGGTGTCTGGCTTAAATGCATGTCAAATGATCTTTCAAATGAAGAGGAATGTTGTGATTAACACATTGTATTGGAATTTAAGAGTTGGAGGTTTAATTCTTAGGCAGTCATGTCTTCCTGTGTGGCTGACATCAGAAATTTATTAGGAAACAGTTAGAAATATTTTACTCTTTATGTAAAACAGGCTCAGTAATGCATGCTTTTCTTCACACAGACTTTTTAGACCAGATGGACTCTCAAAGGGTACGTTTGCACTGCAGCTGAAGGTGTATTAGCTGTATTGATATATTTACAGTAAGTGTAATCTAACCAGCTTTGTTAAATACCAATAAAAATAGTGTTGGGTGTTTCAGTAAATGGGACCCAGCTTGCCCTGGACCCTTGTGTGACGAGGTTATGCTGATATATGTGTTCACTTCCATTATTAATGGGGTTAGCTAGATTAAAGAGTAGATCTCCTTTTCCTTTCAAAAAAGAATTTTTTATTTTGATCAGCTTTTGTCTTCTTTACTAAATCTTGCACTCAGCCTTTAGATTTTCTTCCAATTTGTTGTCCTGTAGAGACAAGCATTTTCCATCCTCTGTCATCCCTTGGCCCTCCCTGCCCCAAAATACACAGATTCTCTCCTTACGCACAGAAGGCCAGAAAGCAGCACGCCTCTGTGGCTGCTTAACAAAGCTCTTTTGCTGGGGAATACTAATTGACAGTTGCACCAGAATCCCCAAGTTGTATGATTTCCATGGTGCTTTCAGAAAAGCAAAAATTAGATATAATTAAAGCTTGAGTCAGTACAGTTTTGCCCAGATTTCCCTGGGGCTGGATAGTGGTAATACATAGCCCAGACCCTAAATCTGTCTACCTCTCATCCTGAATGACCTCTAACAGAGAACCTGTTTCCTCCATGAGTTACCCACTCCTGAAATGACATTCTCCTCTATGACGATTGGACTAAAGTGTTCAAAAGCCAAGTGGTAAACAGAATATGAAACTTATTTGATTGAGTAGAGTGTTATACCTTGGAAGGACATTTCCTGCAGTTTGAGATTGTTGAGATTTCCTCTTCATGAAGGATTTATCTGTTACATAAATAACATGGAGTAACACCTCTACCCCAAAGCTGTACTATTCTGAAAACAAAATTATTTTTCTTGAAGCTAACAGAATTTGTTCATCAGGTTTTGAGTTAAAATCTGGTGCCTCTAGGAAATGTAACACACCAAAGAAGCAGAGGAATGCAGAAAGGAAACAAGAAATAGAAAAACTTGAATGAAGGGAAAGAAGAGGGTAGTTGGGACATACAAAGCAGCTATTAACTGAGTTTAACAGGACTGTGTATTTTACTGTTATGCACTATTCCAGGAAGTTATAATGGTAAGTCTGTCCTTAAATTATTTAACAATAGCTTCTTCATAATTTAAATTTTTTAGACATGTCATGAAACAAATGGGAATGGACACAAAGCTAGAGTGTAATATGATATCAATCTGTAATGATTTTTAGGAAAACCCAGTAGCTTTTGTTTAGTTTACATTATGGTGCTCACCACAGTGGATCCCATAGGATAATGTAGACAAGGATGTGACAGAGCGAGTGTGTGCTTGGGGGTGTCCCTAGTAACCATGCTGCTCACTCAGGAGGGGCCATTGTCATGGCTGTGAGACAAGACCCCAGAATTCACCATTGCATACACCTGATACTGTTCAGACTCAACAGGAATGACTAACACTTGCTGTTCATACATAGCCTAGAACAGCAGGTAGTGACCATATTCCAGACCTATTCAGTAATTCTGGGTAGTATGTCACAGAATCCCGGCATCATCTGCTTTTGAGCCTGTCAGTCCTCAACATGAACTTGGGCAGAGTGTTGCATCATCTGAAAAATTGCTGAGTGTGCACTCTGTGCCATCACCAGGTCATTAATGATGATGTTACGCAGTACTGGCCCCATTCTCAACTCAAGAGGTACTCCAGTAGTGACTGACCTCCAGCTGGACTGTTTGTTGCTGATCATAAACTTTCTGGCACTTGAGTCAGTTTTCAGTCCACCTCTTATTGCCTGTTTGTCTATTCCAGCCCCTCTGTTCAAAGCAGGGTCAACTAGACCAGCTGTGAAGGATGGAGGCTCTGCAGCCTCACCAAGCAAATAATGCTAGCATTTTTTCACCCTCACAGTAGATTTTTTTTTCCTTATGTTTAAATGGAATTTCCCATGTTTCAGTTTGTGTGCACTGCTTCTTGTCCTGTTACTGGACAGTATTAAGAAGTCTCTTGCTCTGTCTTATTTGCTTCCACTGTCAGGTATTTATACACATTGCTAAGAGCTCCACTGAGCAAGGCCCTAAGAAACCTCAGTTCTTTCAGCCTGTTCTCATATCATAGATGCTCCAATCCCTTAATCATCTTAGTGACTGTTCAAACCCTTTGTATGATAAAATCATAAACAGAGGGGAAAATATCGTGGTGCAGTAGCAGGTACCTTTCACTTTTCATGGTCAATATTTGCATCTTGTCTGACTAAAGTTACTGTGTTCTGTGGCTTTGAAGAAGAGACACTTATCAAAGAAGTAGGAATCTTCAGCACTTTGGTCTATGCTAAATAAATTACTTACAGTATTCTTGTAAGTAGTTACAAGTTTATTGTTCTTTGGGCACTAAGTGCCATTTAAATTGGCTCCTGTTTACATCAGTGACAGTAGTTTGGACAATAATATCATTGAAAGGTCATGTACATAGTGAAGATGTTTGCTCTAAAATTAGTAATATTGACTTAGTACTCACTAAGTAAAAATTGCATTTCTAAAGATCAAGACAGGTCTTCCTAGACCCTAGACAAACTATGGAGCTACTTTTTCTTCTATCATTCATTACTGGGTGTAATCTATCTACAGCAAAGCAGCATACTTTCTGTTTCTCTTCTTTATAACAGCCTTTGTTATGTGATTTTGTTAGCACCATGTTAATTGTACCAAAAATTTTACTTCTCAGGAATATTATTGAGTCTCTCTACTGAAATTAATTAGTTTGTCCTTATTGACTGAAGTATACTAACATAAAATAGATTATTAGGAAGCTGTTTCAGTACCTCAACTTAAGAGTTTTCATCTGTTCTTGAATTTTTTACACTGTTCACCAATATATAAAGAAAAAGGAGGGGAGGGGGTATTGCTTCACTGGTACAAATGCGGAGACCAACAGATGCAATGAAGAAAATTGTACAATACATGTTAAATATATCAGATAAAACTGTAAGTTGGCAGTATATGTTTGAAGGTATTTTTTTTTGATGTATTTTGTTATAGTGGTTTCTCTCATGATTTTGTTAAGTTGCTGCTTAATGGAAGACATAGCCCCCAAATACATATTTTAGCTCCTGACTGATGGAGGGTTTGGATGGCACCAGTGTTTCTGACAAGTTTAAAAGACATGGGATAAAACACTAGACAGCATTCCAGGCTTCTCAGCAGGAAACATTTAAATCTCCTTAATTTTATTCCTACTGATCTGTGGCAACTGAGGTCTTGTATTTAAATGTGAATTGTTAAATAGACAGCATGATGATGATAGGAGCAGACTATGTGTTACATGTATCAACAAGTTCTCATAAGCCAAATACCATGTCAAAATTTCATATTTCCATCTATGCATTTGTGATAAAGAGAAATAATTTTAAGAGTATTATGCCTTTTATTCTTTAAAGTCTACCAGGGGTATTAGATTAGGGAATTGAGTGAGATTTGCCATGTAAATTGATAGGTGAAACCCTCTAGCTTTAATCCTCTAGAACCTATACTTAATACAGTACTGAAGAAAATAGTCACATCTAAAAAAACTCAGTAAAATGCATACAGATTATTGCAATTTAGAAAGGTCAGAAATGGTGTACCTTTAGCATAGTTTATAATTTACTTTAGGAAAACATTCTTGAAATGTTTTTAACAGGGAGCTCAGTTCATTACAAAATGTGAAAAATTTTGAAAGTAAAAAGGGTTTAGTGTTGGTTTGGGGGGTTTTTTTAAGTGTGTTGATACAGTGAAAAGAAAAGGCAGCTGGCTAACTGAAGCTGAGGTGTTATATCTGATAAATCTCATGGAATCTCTTAGTGTTTGACAGTGACTATAGGATTTGAAACTCTCGCAATGCAGATTAGAAATAGCAGTGAGGTATGAATCATAGAATCAGACGGGTTGGAAAGGACCTCTGAGATCATCAAGTCCAACCCTTGATCCACTACCACCACAGTTGCTAGACCATGGCACTAAGTGCCACGTCCAGCCTCATCTTGAAAACCTGCAGGGACGGAGAATCCACCACTTCCCTGGGCAGCCCATTCCAATGGCTGATTCCCTCTCTGTAAAGAATTTCCTTCTAACGTCTAACCTAAACCTCCCCTGACGCAGCTTAAGGTCATGCTCTCTTGTCCTGCTGCTGGTTGCCTGGGAGAAGAGACCAACCCCCACCTGCCTACAACCTCCTCTCAGGTAGTTGTAGAGAGTGATGAGGTCTCCCATGAGCCTTCTCTTCTCAAGGCTAAACAACCCCAACTCCCTCAACCTAGTAAAGAATAGTAAAGAAAAACAGTAAAGAATGATGCTGATTTTATACTTCTCTGTCCAGTGCCTAAAAACAGGGAGTCCAAACTGCCATAGCCTACTCAGCTAAAAGCCATGTGATCTCACTAGCACCGTGCTGAACCCAGACTTCTCAGCATTACAAAAGGAAGCTCAAGATGCAGGGATGGTAAACACAGTCTCACATTTTTTGGTTGATTTTGTGCTCAGTCCGATTAAATGCACATAAACTGAGAATACGCTGTTTACATGCAGGCAGAGTCTGAAGGCCATGGCTTTGTAATTGCAAAAAAACCCCTCAAACTTATTTTTCATACTTGAGAATTGTTTTATACATCTTTTCTTCAGAAAACTCAGTGATAATAACAGCAGACACAGGCACCATTTATGCAGTTTTCTGATTTACTGAAGTCATGGGACTACGGTTGGGAAAACCAACACTGTCAACTTCCTAAGGTAGTGGCACTGCAGTACTGGCATATAAGCAAAGTTATGGGCTGAGCAGTGATTGCTCACTTGAGAATAGCTTCTGGCTAGAATCCTGAGTTTCTCTCTCCCCAAAAATAGCATATTATTCATGTGAAGAATCAACTAAAAGTATCAGGTTTGCTTATTCTTTTTCCATTAGTATGGTGGATAAAAATGATTAGTATTTCAAGGTAATGCTTTCAGTGAAATGTTATTTGGAGTGACTCTCATTTGTTAATGTGAACTGTTACAAATATCAAAAATATATTAAAAAAATTCTATTTTTCCTTATTCTTATGGAATGATTTTTATCTAACTCAGTAGGCCAAATTCCACAATGACTACGGTCATATGATTGGATGGATTGGATCACATGGAACACGTTGCGGCACAGACCTTTAGATATACACTAAATTGCTGTCAAAAAAGATGTGAGGAGGATGTGAAGCTTGGTATCTTGGTCTGCACCCTGTTTTCTCTCAGTTTATCCAGAAGAAACATTGTCTATTTTACAAGTTAAAAACTAAATTCACAAGTTTTGTCCAATGAAGCTACTGTTTTAATGGGCTGACAAACTGACGGTTCCCATGAATGAGTCTTCCCGTGCGGCGTAAATGAAATGGAGTCCATCCAACATTGTGTTATTAAGTTAAAGGTTTTATTCTTGAGAGAGCTGGAAACAGAACTTCTGTTGAAAATCGATTGAAGTAGAGTAGTTAACTCCCTAAGATGTTGTGAATGTCATTAATTTGTTATGTAAAAGATGAGGCAATTTGGTTGCTACTTTTCTATTTCCTTTCAAGCCTCTTTGTTTGCTGGTTCTGCCGTCATAACAGGCATGAGTAGATTTGTTGAGGATTGCTTTTGCAGAGCTTATTGAAGTTTTAAATTTGTTTTGACTTAAGATCTAGTAGCAAGTCTTGTTTTTAATTTGCAGTGCAAGTTGATTGCATAATTGTGAAGCTGTTTGACATGTGTGATACAATTTGATTTGCATTCCTGCCAGTTTTCAACTGTAAGAAACAAAATCTGTTAGTAACAATTTTAGCAGGAGTCATTTGGAGGGTTCTTACAGTTTGTTTTCATTGTTTTTATTTGTCTTTCAATTTCAAGGAAATTGAAAGATGACATTCATAAAACTATTTGAACACGTTAGGTTATTGTTTAGCTGTGCTGTATATGTTGATGTAAGGGGCTTTGATGATTTCAGGGGAAAAAAGAGTGGAAAAATACATAATAGATTTCTTATATATGTATAAAATGCAATATAGAATGGGAGAGGCTATATATTACTGACAGAAACAAGGATTTTAAAACAAGAGTGATAGAATTGTAGCAAGTAGCCAGTAGTATGTCTTGTGGAAAAGCATAGGCTTCATTGAGACTCAATTAAAAAACTCTAAACCTATGTTCATACTGGTACAGAGATACTTTTTGCCTGGAAGGATAACTATATAGAATTGGCAAAGTGTTTACACTATGACCTTCAGATCCTAGAAATCTATGGAGGAGACATAGTCTTGCCCATGCAGATAACAGCTATATTCAGGCTGGCCTGGGCATGTTACCCCACTGGAGTTTTTCTGATAATGTGGCTCCACTTGTCACTGACTGGATTATTTTTTCCATTGTGTAGTAGCAGGGAGACTTGAAGTAGCATTAATTCCAGAGAAGATTTTCTCTGTAAAAGCCACAGAATAAGAGGTGATACTATTGCAGAGAGCAGAGTAAAAGGGAACTGAACTGAACTGAACTAGCAGAAACATATAATCAGATAGCAATAGGTAAAGTATTTAAGAAGTATTAGAGATTATACAGTAATAGAAATGGCAACACTGGTATGATTTCTGTGAATTCAGAGACAGTCTAACAAACTGCAGCAGAAGTGAGAGACCAAAACTTTTTTGGCCAGGGACCAGAAAAGTAATTCTGAAAGTGCAGATGTTTTTGATGGATGGAGAACAGCTGATTAAGAACCAAGTCAATTGTTTCAAATGATGCCGCTTCTTTAAGATGTTACCAAAATACGTGACCATTACTTGCTCTATTTATACAGAATTGCTAGAAATTTATATAAAACATAGGACTGTAAAAGACTACTTTGGTCATTCCCTGTGGTTCCCCACAATCACAGGCAACTCTGAAATAATGCCTCCTCCATTGCAGCCTACAGAACATACCACGAACCACAAACCACTTTTTTCAATACCCTATAAAAAGCTAAAGGAGGTGTAACACAGCAGACCAAAGTGCATGGAAGTTAGTGTGCCATGCAGCAAAACCAAGACACGTTGAGGATACCACCAGTATTTAATTGCCCAGAGTTCCTCCAGAACTCCATTGCAGATCACTGTTTTTTTAACCAAGCACATGGGCAAATGGAGGCACAGAAGCATCTTGATTTCACATCTGGTAAGCCTCCTGCTGTTGTCACTCCCTGTGAGCAATCTCTGATGGTTCAAAAGCAAACCCCTCTTTACCTGATCACCAAAAATCAATTCCCTATGAAGAAAAGAAAAAAATATAAATTGTTGTAGCACAGTACAAGCCTCTATACCATAATAGAGATTTTTGCCTTTAAAGACAAAGTGATGGCAGTGAGGTCATTCTCATGACCCATGAACAATCAGCTTGGCTACATGGCAGCCTATACTGTATCTGTACTATGCTTTAAAAAAAAGCCAAACCAGAAAGCAACAGCTTATCACAGTTCACACAGTTGGATACTAGAGTAACTGAATAGACAACTGGTCACTTAATATTTTAGAAGTTAGAAGTTTGTCTCACTTTCTTTGGGAAGCTTCTGGAAATGTTTGTGTCTGATGCATGTAATCCTGCCTATTAAGACTATTCTTCAAAAGAAACATACAGAATAATGACAAAATAATTAAAGAAACACTAGGAAAATACTTTTTAAAAGTATGGTCATTGCACTTAAATCTACAGCTGCTTTCAGCTGAGTAGTTTGAATTCTGCTGTAATAGGTTGGTGTTTTTAAATTTGCAATACTGCTGAGGATTGTAACTATAGTTCTTAAATTTGTTATTTGCAGGGAGGTATGTCAAGCTAGTCACAAGATCTTCACTCAGTATGTTTTAATGGTCACCTAATAATATGTTCTAAACCAGATATTTTTTCACTTCAACCTCTACATACAAGTGTCTAAAGTTAAATTGTCTTCTTCGTGCTTGTGACAATTTCTAGGCAATTTTATTTCAAAGTTATGATTTTTTTTCCTTGCAGTGGCAGTCTCCCTCTCCCACTGCTATGACCTTGTTTCTCACTTGTTTTTTTTCTTTCCCTAGCTGGGAAGAGACAGCATGTGCCATGGTCGACCAGTATTTTAGTGTGCCAAGGAAATATTTGACAATACAGATCTGCTCATCTTTCCCTTACTAGAGTAACTTATTTGATTGTTTCTTCTTTACTAGCAGCCAATTATTGTGAAATCTGCAGGAACTTTACGATTTCTCTTTTTAAAATTTGCTTGAAATTAGTTCAACAAAGTTGGAACATTTTGTGACACAATTTTACCTTACTCTTGAAGTGTATCTCGAAAGAATTTGTCTTGTTTATGTATTTGCCAATGGCCTAATAATACAGATGTTGACATTTTGCAACCTGCTTTTCTACTTTACTTTAGGCTATAAAAGAAGAGTAAGCATAAAGAAATGCTATATATATCCCAGAAGTGCTATTATGTGCTAATATATGGCATCTTACAGAGAGCTCAGTAGGGATGAAGAAAAACCCTCATGGTAGAAATGCAAAACCTCTTTGCTGATAATTTTCACGAGTAAGTAATGGGGATAAGAATAGCCTAATTCCTATCGTTTCCTATCAAGTAAAAGGCAGTCTTCACACTGAGCATAGTAACATTGTTTATGTGATACACAATGTAACTACTCTTTGCCTAAAAAGAGCAAAGAAATGGACCTAAAGAAATAAACCCACAATGAGGATTGCCAAGGGTTGAGACAGGTTGCCCAGAGAGGCTGTAGAATTGGCATCCTTGGATATATACAGACTTTCTTTGAGTGAAGCCCTGAGCAATCTGAATTAACCTTAATGTTAGACCTGATTTGAGCAGAGCCACTGGACAAGATGCCAATTAGTGTATGGTTCTATTCTAGATAATGTTCTACTTGATTGGGAATTTCATTGGAAATAAGAGGTCCCAAAGTGGTTATATGTCATCTCTTCTTCACACCTGAGTAACTATGCAGTAAATTCAAGTAAGTTGCCTGCAGTTCGCGGGAGGTTGATTTTCCTCTCTGTTCAGCACTGACGAGTTGACACATGGAGTGCTATGGCCAGTTTTGGGCTTCTCAGAACAAGAAAAATGTGAAGTGAGTCCAGCCCAAGGGCCATAAAGATGGTTAAGGGACTGGAACATTGCTCATTTGAGGAGAGGCTGAGAGTTTGGGGACTGCTCAGCTGGGAAGAAAAAGGCTCAAGGGGATCTTATCAGCATGTATAAATACTCAGTGGAAGGGAATGTAGATAAGAAAGTCAAACTGCTCTCAGAGGTGTCCAGTGACAGGACAAAAGGTAATGGGCACAAACTGAAACACATGAAATTCCATCTGATAAAAAGAAAACTTTTTTTTTTTTTTACTGTGAAAGTGATCAAAATGGGAACAGATTACTCAGAGAATGGGTACAACCCCATCTGTGAAGATAATCAAAACCCACTGGATACAGTCCTAGACAACCTGCTTTAGCTGACCCTGCTTGAGCAGACAGGTTGAATTAGATGATCTCAGGAGATGACTTCCAACCTAAACAATTTGGTGAAGTTTTCAAGTTTTTAAAAGTTGTAGAATGGCATTTTCATCAAATGTCTAGAGGCTCAGTTCCCTCTAAATATCATTCAGATTGCTACATAATTTCTATTAAGAGAAGCAGGGATTTGTTTTCCATTAATTTCCTAGTTCAGATGTGTCCCCATAATTCTTCATCTACAAAATACAAGTAACTCTTAGGATAACTGGAGGGTAGTTGGAGACTTGCCTAGAAACAGACTCCAGTGTAGCTCTGTAGGGATGTAGCATTGTACTAATGTAGATCTACTTGCAGAATTAGAATTATTCACTCATTTCAAATGTTACTGAGAATTTGAATATTGACCAGTGTTTATTTTCTCTCTGGAATTTACTTGGGAACTGATGTCAAACATTGGTATTTTTCAAAAATGTTGGAACTGCTTTAATGAAATGCTTGGAGTTCACATATTCTTGTGTGTCCTGGCTGTTCCTTTAAAAAGATACATTTAATTCTTATTAAATGTAAATAATTACTCTGTCACACATGTACATAATTACTCACGTTAATGAGGATGATCCAGTAGTTCTTTAGGGATTTCAAGAAACTACTCCTCAATGTTGATAATGCTTAGAAAGCAGTCTTTATTTTCTATTTGTTAGACAAATTCATATACGTAAAAAAGGACTTGTTTTAAAAAAAAAGTAAGCACTGTGTTAGAGGACACTCTTGGAACTGCTGAGTATAAGTCAGTTGATGAGAAAGTCAAAAGTTTGAGAAACACAAAAAAATGAGAGCAGCTGTATTTTTATCACTCATTTGAGGGCTGTAATCACCCTCTCTGTCATACCATGTTTCCTGTCACCAATACATGATATATATTTACTCTTATGAGCTAAGTTCATTTTCTTGATTCTGTTTCTTTCATAATATGAAAATGACTGCCTTGTTTGACTCCTCTGTTACCTTTTAACTGCTATAAGTGGATCAAAATTCTCATATCACTTATATGGACCTGTATTTTTAAATAAACCTGTTGTATGAAATGCTAGGAGTTAACTACCTTTGAAATTATAATTAATTCATAAGCATTTATTAAAATAATTTTCTTCCTTATGATATAAAGTGGGAGTAAGTATTTAAGGATCTAGTTTCCTCTGATAATGAAATGAGAGCTTCTTTGCTGCTTCTTGTTTGCTCTTTATGTTGTGGTCTTGAAAGGTGCTGAAAGCCTCAAGTTTCATCACCTTCAGTCAGCATCTCATAAATACACTTAGTACCAGCAGGACTGAGTGGAGAGATGAGGCAAGAATTTGTCATCTACACTGTCACCTGGCATGGGACTGGTTGCCCTTAAAAGAACTTCAGTATGGTTTGTAGGAACGTGTACCAGTTGTGTATGTTTGCAAGTACTGCAATAATCACAACTGCTATGTGATTACTACTGTGTGGGCTACACAGTATAATAAATGATATAACTGAGTTTTTGATGTGCTTGAATCGAACACTGTGCATCCATTACTGTGTAAACGTGAGCCTAGCTGACTAATTTGTTTAGAAAATGTTGGTTTCTTTTTTTTCAAGTGAGACACTTAAAGTATGATTTGAAATCCCACTCAGAAACCAGTTTATTTTTAAAACAAGTCTTACCAGATGCAGTCATTTTGAAACAGCCAGGAAAGCATTAGCAGTTGCTTGTTTTAAATGCATGTATGTAAGTTTAATAATGCTGTATCATACTTAGCCTACATTCGAGCAGGGCCACTCTCACACTCATTCTGAAAAATGTCAACTTCTGGTAAACTGACAGAATGTGACTAATTAAAATATTCCCATGAGATGTATATAGTCTATGTTATCTATTTCTCTGCTTCATGTTTAGTTTAGAGTTCTATGTCGTTTAGCCTTTGGCTCATTAATGTGTGCTTTATGGTATAATAATGCAAACAACAGTTAACAAGAGAAGGCCAAAACCATCAAAACACAACTCTTTGTTAAACTGTTACTGTATCCTGGGATGCATTAGGCACAGCATCACCAGCTGGTCAAGGGAGGTGATTGTCCTGCTCTGCTCTGCTCTGCACTGGGGCAGCCTCACCTTGAGTGCAGGGGGCAGTTTTGGGCACCACAATATCAGAAAGATATTAAACTATTAGAGAGTGTCCAAGGGAGGGCAACAAAGATGGTGAAAGGCCTTGAGGGGAAACTGTCTAGGCTCCCCAGGGAAGTGGTCACAGCACCAAGCCTGACGGAGTTCGAGAAGTGTTTGGACAACGATCTCGGGCACATGGTGGGATTCTTGGAGTGTTCTGTGCAGGGCCAGGAGTTGGACTTGATGATCCTTGTGGGTCCCTTCCAGCTCAGCATAATCTGTGATTCTATGCTGCTTCAAAAGATTTTTATCTTTATAAACTTCTGTTCGCGTTGTGAAGAAAGAAGCTTATACAAGATAAATATTTTAGCAGCAAAAATTATGTATGTCCTGTTGAATTACTCTGTGTCTAGTTTATCATGTATTCATCATTGCACTGTAACTTTAATGGTAACAGTTTTTAATGCATCTGACTCAGACTGCTAATTGATTTGATGCACATGGAGATCTCTTGGATGGTAAATATTCCAGAGGTAAGAATGGATGGCAGGAACAGGCCAAAATTATTAAAGCCTTCTCCTGTTGCAGCACTTAGCGAAGGATGAAAGGGAGAGTGCATTGGAGGGCCAATGCAAAGTGAGTATTTATCTGAAAATGTAGAATGGAAAAGCAAATACCTAACATAGTCACAGGTAAAGTGGTGGCATTGCAGATGATATAGAAAATGCCTCCTTAGGTTTTTGTCATTATTGTTAAAAGCAGCGAAGAAGAAATTTTCCAGAAATAGTGCAATTGAAAAATGAAGGCCACTTGAGTTTTCTGAATAATTACTTGGTAATAATATGGCGCATTTCTTAGAACAGAGGAGCAAAAAGCAGATGCCCTGAACCGTGGAGACAGCTTTCACTCGTGCTTAGCCGTTCTCTGGCTAGTTGGTCCCGGTTCGAGGAAAACACATGTATGTTCACAGGATTTGGGTAACTTAGTCCAGTGTTTATCATTTGCATTTGCGGGCTGGAGAAAATGAGTTTAACTTTCCCTCTTCCAGGGCAGAAGCTGAAGTTATTTTGAAGAAGCGGTGGCGGGGCCGCAGCGGGGCCCGGGAGGCGGGCTGGGCTCCGCTCCTGCTCTCACCTCGCCCGGCAGCGCCGCCGCCCCACTCCCCCCGCTCCCCTCGGGAGCTCCCCCGGCGCGGGGCTCCGGCCGCCGCCGCCCGGAGGGCGCTGCGTGGCTCGGCCGGGGAGCAGCGCCTGCGCGCCCGTCCCGCCCGCCCCGGGACCGGCCGCGGCAGCCGGCGGGGAGGAGGGAGCGCCCGGAGCGGGGGG